>NW_023270305.1:36223185-36245224 GCF_011800145.1 Mirounga leonina | reverse complement strand
CTTCCTTCCTTCCTTCCTTCCTTCCTTCCTTCCTTCCTTCCTTCCTTTTTGCTATTAGTAAATCCATGTGCATCACTGAGCACCCCAGATATCATGTAAGATTAAAAAGGTGCAGGCACGGGGCACCTGGGTGGCTCAGTCATTAAGCGTCTGCCTTTGGCTCAGGTCATGGTCCCAGGGTCCTGGGATCGAGCCCCACATCGGACTCCCTGCTCAGCAGGAAGCCTGCTTCTCCCTCTCCCACTCCCCTTGCTTGTGTTCCCTCTCTTGCTGTGTCTCTGTCAAATAAATAAATTAAAAAATCTTAAAAAAAAAAAAAGTGCAGGCACCTACCTGGGTTTCCAAGATGCAGGCTCCTCCCATCAGAGCTTAGGGTACCTCTTTAGACTATAAGGAGCCAGGCAGAAGAAAGAAGATGATACACACACATCCAGTTCTTTGCTAATTACATGGAATTTGCCTTTTCTAGAACTCAGGGTGAAAAATAAGTCAGGTTACTCTCAGCTAACATTGGAAACATAGTTTTCATAATGTTTAACAAGTTCTTCATTATACTTGCTTCTCTTAACAGCTGCAATTAAAAATTGCTCTCCAGTCAAAAGAAAAGCAGGTAAAAATGGAACTCTCACTAAAGGAGAAAATACAGAATAACCTCTCTGAATTAATTCTGGCCACTCTTCAGGCTGTTTTACACAGGTACTCTTTTGAGCAGGAACGCCATGCATTGTTACAGATTCACCTGTTCCAAAGTTTAAATTATACCTGTGTGACACCTGAGTCTAAAGACCTTGAGAACCTCTCTCCAAAGCTAGGGGAACCACTTTGCCCCTTTTGTTCCTTAAGGGTTGCTCCTAGGTGTGAGGCATTGTCCTGCGTCTCAGCTGAGAGTCATAGGCTGTGTGTGAGGGCATGCTGCCTCCACCCTGAGCTCATTCCACAAGTCTCCGTGTGGATTCTAGGTTGAGGGCTGCGGTCATCATTACCCCTGACTGTCCTGGGGTGAAGCCCCTACTTAAAATGTTAACTCACTTAAAGATGTCAGGCGCTACCCAATCAGTCAGCCAATCAGCAGCTATTTATTAAAAAGTCTTCTATGTACAAAAATTCGGGCAGTGTAGGAGTTGAGAGAAATTTAAGAAAAAAGTACGATGTTAACCCTTGGAGATCTGGAAGACTGATTTCCATGAAAAGAGAACTAAATTCTTTGCTTAGTTTCTCAGAAGGCTTGGAAGAAAAGCACATTTCTCAGCATGACCATGAGGCCCCGAATCATTTTGCCTGCCTCCCTTACCTCATCTTTCATCGCTATCCCTCTTGTTGATTTTTTTTCCAGCCTCACTTCTACTTCTGATGTGTGCCCCCCCCATTTGCCAATCTGTTCCATTTTAGGAATAGCCATCTTCTTCTTGCCACCCTGTTCTAATGTTCTGCCGTGGTACATGCTCCTATTGGACATTTTTCAGTTTATGTTTCCCTTCCTCTCCCATTAAAATATAATCTATTGAGAATAGGGTCTCTCTCATATAACCTATGAGAACAAGGGTCTTAACTCTTTGGTTCCACCTAAAAGAATACAAGGAATCAAAACTGTGTTTATTAAATATTTGTTGAGTGAATAAATGAATAAAAGGCTGTCTGTGTTAATTGCGAAGTGAGGGCTCATATATTAAACATTAGTGTTTCCAGAGGAGGGAGGAATCACTCTGGGCTAGACAAAAATTGATTAGAAAAGAAGGGACCCCTGATTTGGATGCTGTAGGTACACAGGGTTTAGAGCTACAGAAAGAATGATGGGTTTGTTTCAGGTAAGGAGGAATTTGCCCATTAAATGGTTTAGCCCATTTTGGCCCCAAACCAGTTATTTGAATGTGGATGAGTGCCTTAACCTCAGTTTCCACTTCTGTTCTTCAAGGTTCCTTGCTGTTCTAACTCTGTGATTCTTAAAGCTGTTATATATATATTTTTTTCTTTTTTTTTCCCCTCATCAGGGAACTTTGGTATGGCAGTTGCTGCTATAGGAACAGCATCAGAGAAATCAAGTTTAAATAACTGGCTCTTTGTCTACAATATGAGAAGGGGGAAAACATGTTTTCCCTTCATTGGCAAAGAAGATGGTTATGGCTGATTAATCAAGCCATTAGATACCGTTTTGCTGCTTTCAGTAGAAGCCAATGATGAGAATTTAGCTTGAATATTCATGTTATAAGTGCCACCTGAGGTTGGAATGCTTATAGATTCACAGAATTTGAGGCTAAAAAGTACCTTAGAGATCATTTAAACTCTGCAGCCCCTCCTCCATATCATTTATAATTTTATAGCTTAAAATACAGAGGCCCAGAGTAACAAAGTGATTGGCTTATGGTTACATTAAGAGCTGGTGAGCAAACAGATTATTCACCTGGCTTTCCTGACCCCCAGTCCAGTGCTCTCTATATGGAGCCTCAGTGAGCTTTAAGTACTTGGCCATGTTGCATAAGCCGAAAGAAAATCTGTGAGCAATGACTAGGCATACTTATAGAAGAAACCCCATCATCAATTTCAGTTTCAAAGTCGCAGTGGTGGAAGTGAGAAATACATGTTGAGGGAACATGCTGGCATTTGAAAGGGTATAAAGCAGTATTCATCATCTCTTTGAAGAGTAGGCAGGGTGCAAGTTAGGGAAAGAGGATGCCATTGTTTTACTTCCCCCATATATTTTCTACATTACCCAAAAGCTGCATGCTGAAATAATAACACCCCTTCCCAATTTTTTATCCTTTAACTGGCAGTACACTGTACATGGAGATGTATTATTTTGACTAATGAGTTTAGCTTTGCTCTTGCAAAGTGAGTGTCAAATGTCATTCTTTCCATCTTCCAGCAGATGGCAACTCTAGTCTTCTTGTCATTGTATCTATTTTACACTCAGATTTTGTCCTCCACCCCCGCCCCCCTTGCCTCTCTTTCAGAAGTGCATCTTTCTGCGCTACTAAGGGTTATATGCACATGTGACTCCATTC
Source organism: Mirounga leonina (assembly GCF_011800145.1). Lineage (NCBI taxonomy): Eukaryota > Metazoa > Chordata > Mammalia > Carnivora > Phocidae > Mirounga > Mirounga leonina. The sequence continues at coordinate 36,242,225 of NW_023270305.1, read as the reverse complement.
CTTTACCTTTGGAATCACCACCTTTAGCATCTGACACGAATGGCCAGTCTAAATGTGCCCAGAAATAACAAAATCACAAACAAGCCAATGATTCTAACTTTTAAAAAAAGGAAAAAAGGAAGGTAAAGTTAGAGATTCTAAAATAAGATGTACCACAGGGAACTTTCCATTTAAGGCAACAAAGTAGTTTCTTAAAAAGAAATAAAAAGTCAGTTTCTTCAGGTCTAGCTTTTAAAGGAGAATAGGGTTGATTAGATGCTCCTTAGTTATTGGTTAAAAAGTCATAAATATCTCCAAAATAAGTCAAATCCCAGAGAGAAATCATGTCAAATTTGTCATGACTACATTTTTTGGTCTCCTGTAGTCTCCTCTCTTCCATTCTCCCCTCCCGTTTACACACACCCTTGTTCTCAGTGGTTAAAAAGTCCTGAATCTAGCATCCCTCTTTCTTTCTTTTTTTAGAAACCCCATTTCTCTCTCCAGGTGTATTCTTAAGCCATTGCTGATAAAGACCTTCATTTATCTCCTTCCAGTGTCTTCCCTCAAATGCTGCCCCGATCACCTAGACCCTGAAGATTCCTACAGGATTGGAGCAGTTAGAACACGGGCTTCGATCTGGTTCTAAGTCTGAGCACAGCCATAAGAAATCACCAGGAAAGAGTAGCAGCCACTCTTTTTTTTGAAAGGTAGAAATTAATGATCACAGGCATGAGCAAGTTGATCCTGTTGCCAATTCCTCATTGAAAAGCCATCTACAGATTTCCAAACCAGGTGTCCTCGATGTGCTTGCTCCCATTAGGAATGCCTGAGCTGGGGCAGAGAAGGGGTACAGGAGTGGAGTCATTTGTAAACTGGATTCAGTGGTCTATAAATGCTTCATGGAGGGAACTTTTGCTAACTCATCCTCTTCCAAAGAACCTAATCATTTTTTCCCCTTCAAAGTTGAAGGAAAACTGTTACCTTGATATACTAAATACCAGACGGAGGCCAAAATCTAAAGGAAGTAAGAGTAATAATAACATAGTAATAGTAACATACCTCTTGTTCAGGAAAAAAAAAAACACAAAGCATTTTTAGCTGCATCAAGTATGGGTTCTTTGGTTATTACTGTCACCATGTGAAAATATGAACTGATGCTGCAAATACAGTTCTTGGAAACAACCGATACTTGTGGAAATCCAAGTATGTTATCATTCACTGACAGCCACTAATGAAGACGGGGGAGCTTACTTCAAACCAACAAATAATTAGCACTGACAATAGAAGTATAAACAGAGCCTTAATTAATTAATCCCCTAATTATCTGTCCTGCTATATCATCCGCACCCCTGCTTCGACTTTAGCTATAGCATATGCCCAAGACTTGCTTCTTTCAACTTTATGATAATCACTTATCCATGTGCTCAGTGTGGGCAACCATCTGCACTGGAAGTCTCCCTCCCTCTTATGTGTATATATGGTTTCATTCTTTTCTTACCTCCTCAGTTTTCTGGCAATTCTGATACCTGGAAATGTTTATTTATTGGTATGGATAGCTTACCTGGTGTCCACGGTTGGATGTATTTCACAGTTACTATGAAATGGGAAGTGATTGATTGGTAATTCTGCAGTTATGAGTAGAACCCCCTGGACTCTCCATTTTGCTCTTTGTGACAGCAAACTCTCAGCTGTCCCTGTGTCCTGGCTCACCCACTTTGCAATCCCAGCAGTCAGAAAGCAGAGAGATTGCTTTCATTCTCCCTTTTCAGGGAAGGATGATCAGTTCTTTATTAAAGCACAAATAATGATTCTGTCTTTTCTTTCTTTTGAAGGAAGAGGCCATGTTGGAAACTATAATGTGATGACTTCGAGTTGTGTGAGGTTAAAGGGAGATGCATGGTTTTGTATTCCAAGGATGTGCCTGTTGATGGGAGTTGGCTGAGCTGAGGGGCCAAACTGAAAGACCCACTGAGCAGGAGGGACAGGGGAGAAGGGAATGGGTTGGAGCAATCAACTGGAGAAGGACGTAGCCCAGAGAATCAGGATTAGTGGCCACAGTGGGTCAGCCAAGATCCTAGTGCTGAGCTCTAGGCTCTTTCCCGTCCTTTTCTGTGTAGGCATCACTGGCTCTCAAAAGTTGATTGTAGCCAGAATTTGAACCAGAGCCTGCTTAGGAATCCTGTATCTGAGAATGGCTAAGTGGAGATATCCCCTCATGATGTTGTGTGTGTGTGTGTGTATTTAATGTTATCTGCTTACGTGTATGTTTATACAATGTTGTTGATGTTCCTTCAGATTACCTTGCATATCATAGTCACTATAAATGTCTGCAGAAAGTTACTGAGGACTACAAAAGGCCATTTGCTCCCGTCTATACCATGCAAAGTAGGTACCCGCTGACTTCCTGTCACCCTTTATTTGATAGGTGTTCATTGGGTCATATGGGTGAGTAACAAGCCCATGGAAGATATGCACCAAGGAGAAGTTCCTGCTTTGGAGAACTAATGTTTTGTTTAAGGAAACAAGATATATACATTATAAGCAATAAGAGAAAAGTGCTTACATAATAAACAAATGAAAGGCTGTGGTAAAGACTGAGAGGAGATGCAGAATAGTCCCATTGTGCTAGAATGTGCTCATCTCCTCTCTTTGTTTCTCTTTCCCTACCCTCTCATAATGATGGGAAAGTTGTGTCAATTCTTTCTATAGAAATTTGCTTGCAGAGCAGACCCAAGCGAACGAGGAAGTCATCATATGGTCACAGAAAACGCTGGGGACAGATTGGCCAGACCGAAAGGGGTGTGTGTCTGTTAGGATGTGGTGGGATGGAAGGACAGAGAAGTTAGGACGGGTTGCCTCTCCAGGCACCATGTGCTTCTTCCCTAATAGCTGATTATGTGGATTCTCTAGACACCTGCTTTGATTTTCTGTTTGACTTTACCTGCCTACACGTAGATATACTCTGGCAACCCAGAGAAACCTTCTGCTCTGCTTGTTAAAACTGAGGCTTGATTAGCAAGCTTGGCTCCTTACCTGTCATTACTGGCTCTGGTCCTTTTATTTGCAAGGTGTCCTGCCTCCCCTTTTCCTCCCATGTTCTACAGTGTTAACCTCCCTGCACCTGGCCCCTTCCTGCCAGCACCACGGTGGCTGGCAGACCTCTTCCATTTGGTTGGGTTTCTCATTAGAAGCTCTTCTTGTGGCCTTCCCGTAGTGGCCTCACAGCCCAGTGAATTTGTTCTGAATTTGTGTGGAACCACCTTGTGCCAAGCGAGGTGCCCAAAGTGATAGAAATCCGAGCTCTCTTCATTTTTATAACAATCCTTGAAAGTGGAATCGTTTAATGTATGTTTATTGAGCATGTTATATGACAAGGCCGGCAGGAATGTAAAAGCAAACAGTAAGTAAAGACGTGGGCTCCGCCCACGGATTAGGTTTAGCGAAACACATACTTCTAGTGGCAGAGATGGAGTCCAGAGGAGGGAATAAAATTTGTCCTGGATTTGAAATGTGAATCTAGGTCTTTCTGTCCCCAAAGTTATTATTATTATTTTTTTAATTCCCTGACTGCATCTGCCTGGTTCTTTTTTTATATTTTAAATCAAAATTAATTTGAAATCAATTATTCTCAGCAAATTTTCATTTGAAGGAAAGCAGACAATCAGACCATTTAAGCTAGAGTGAGTCTTATATGACAAATTATCACCTCAAGTAAGGAAATCTTTTTGAGATGTCATGTTCTGCCCTGGGTGGAGTTTTCAGCCTTTAGAAGCTGCCTTCTGGGGTCTCTCCAAGTCCAGGGGTCCATTGCCACCAAGTGGCTTGTTGCTCATTATTGCATATAGTACTATAGCAACGACTTCACCAGTGTCTTTATTAAAACTTGCTCCAGGCTAGCGTTTTCCCTCGGGTCAGTAATGAGTTTAGAGGGATAGATGTGGAAATGAGATTTGTTCTCACCAGTGGAGTGAATTATGTCTTGTTGGGGCCCCTGGGCTAATATTTCAAATTTGCCACAAGGTACTTCATCAAAAATTCTATTTTGATTCCAAAAGGACCATGCAATGCCTATTAGCAAATTCAGAGCATGCCTTTAAACTGTATTTTTTTTTTTTCTTCCCCTGGCTCCATCCATTGAAAGCTTTCGGAATTAGCAGTTTGTGAAAATGGTCCATTTCCACTGGCCGGTGAAGGGCGCACCAAAGAAGGGTGGCTCTTTTATCTGACAAGGCTGAGCCTGTGACAACTGAGGTGAACCAAATGCAGAGCAGCCCAGAATGCATCACACGTGAGGCATGCCTCCCCACCCTGGGCAAGAGTATTGCTCCAGACACATGCGTGTGGCAGGAAGTGCACTTGCTGTCTCTTCAATCCTCATGCCTCAGTCTGTTGCCAGGGCTCATTTTAATACCATTGAGACTTGTGGATTTACATACTCCTGACCTGGGCCTGCAACATTCCGAAGAAACCAAGTGCAGAGACGGTCTATGAGGAAATAGGGCTGCACATCAAAGCACTAGTTTTCCGACAGTCCGAGACTCCCAGAAGTTCTAGATTGTTGGATAGTACCTCAGCTGCTGCTCATCCTCACAGGGGTTCCCTGTGATGGGAAAGACATAGGGAAGTGTCCTGCATGGTGATCACTACGCTCCCAGGCCCTCTCAAATCCCCACACCGCTTCTGCTGCCTCCCAGATAAAAGATTGTATTTCAGAGCAATGGTGACTATTTTTTAGATGTGAAAGACTGAAAGGGCAGGGACAGCCCCACCCTATGACAGGCTGCATATAACTGGCTTGACAATCGCATGAATGTCCCTACTTTGCTTTCCTACTCCCTATTATATTCATAGCATCAAGATTTTGCTTGCCTCCAAAATCTTGGCCAAGTTGTCAAAAGTTACACCTAGTCTAGCTCTGGAGGAAAATAAATAAATAAATAAATAAATAAAAAGTTCCATTGATACCATTCTAATTCTTCTGCTTGCTGAGTCAGATTTTCTCTCATTTTGTAAGCTGGGCATTTGGGCAGATGCTGGCCTTGATTTGAGGTGTAATTCCGTACAGAGATATACTAGACAGGAGTGAGGGTGCTGCTGGACACAAGCCTGTTCTGCACAAACACATTTTTGGTGAGGTGCATTTTATTTAGAGAGGACTTCCTGCCTGGATCTAACTGCTCTATAATGAAACAAACAGGAATGACAGTCACTCTCCTCACTGATGTGTCTTAGTTGAGTTTTAGAAATTATCATGCAGAGAGAACAGTATTTCTCTTTAAACAAACTGTATTTACGACTAGTGCAGAGTTTCAGATGCCATTGGACAGGCACTGATATATTAAATCCTGTGCTCCAGATGCACTGGTGGACAGGGGTGGGCCCTGGCACAGCTGACTGCAAGGCACAACTTTGTGTAGTGACAGATGGTAATTAGACTTATCGTGGCGACCATTCATAATGCATATAAATATTGAATCATGATGTTGTACACCTGAAACTAATACAATATTGTGTCAATTATTCTTCAATAATAAAAAATGCTGTGCATATCATTAACGATGTGCATTGGCCCCTACCTCCCACGAAGCTGGCAGCCTCTGGATTTTGGGTTGTCTATTTGTCCTGGCTGTTAGTTGCTAATAGATTGCCAGGTGTAGGTCATGCTCTGTAGGCATCAATCCTTCATTTAGGAAGGTCTGAGGCTGTCCATGAGTACAAAAAGGCAAGTGATAAACAAAACCTGGAGAAATCTCAGCATCCTCACTAAAAATGTCAAACCCGGTAATGCTTCTGGTAGTAAAAGCAAAATTTATTAGTGAGAAAACAAACTTGCACAAAAAAAAAAAAAAAAAAAAAAAAGAGCCTTAAGTGGGGAAAGCAGAGAGAGAAGGAAGACCCCCAAAAAAGATAGAAGAAAGAGAAAACATTAAAAAAAAAAACAAAAAAACAGAGCCTTTTTAAAAAAATGAATTAGAGATCAGGCATGATGGAACTATAAATGTCTTCCTTGTTCTAGAGACAAGGAGAAAGGCAAAGCATTTGGGGTGAGCTTTTTCATGATTCTGCTTGAGAATATGTATGATATGAAGCTATGCTATACTCCATGTTAGGGAAATGGAGATACTGGTCCAGGGTTTGGTCAACCATAATCCAAAGCCAAATTCAGGCACTGCCTATTTTTATAGGGCCTGCAAGTTAAGAATAATTTTATGTTTTAAAAGGTTTGAAAAAAAATCAAAAGAAAAATATTTTGTGACATGTGGAAATTATATGAAATTCAAATTTCAGTGTCCATAAATAAACTTTCCTTGGAACTCAGCCACACCCATATGTTTACACATTGTCTGTGGTTGCTTATTCATTAAAATGATGGAGAAGACAAGTTGATGCAGATAGTGTATGGCCTACAAAGCCTAGTCTTTACTATCGGCCCTTTATAGAAACAGTTTGCAGATCTTTGTACTGGTGTATTCATTCAGACCAACTGGGAATTCATTTATATGGTCTTTAAACCCTTCTGGCTCTTCCATGTCTAGTGTTCTCTTTGCAGAAGCTAGTCCCCTTACCTGTCTTCCCACCTGTCCACCCCCTGTGGCCTATCGTAGCAGCCCTGACCTTCCCACTGCCTGGACCTTACGGCCATCAGGCTGAATTCTCCCAATTATTTTTCTAAATATCTTTCTGAATTATCTACTTAGCTCCCTTTTTGATGCTTCCGCCCTAATCTAGGCCACTGTCGTCTCTGGCCTGGATCATAACAGAAGCTCTGCTAAATGGATCTCTCACATCCACTCTTGCATTTGCTCTGTTTAAAATTCCCAGTCACATGTGATCATGCTACTTCTCTGTGTGCGACTCTTCACACTGTTCTTGTATTTCTTACAGTCATGTCCCAAACCTTTCGGGTCTCCCCCGAGACCCTGAACAACTGGTTTTCTGCCACCTCCTCAGCCTCCTTTGCTCCCCTTGCTCCCCTCAATCCCTTTGTTCTGGTCATGTGGACGTCTTGCAGTTTCTCTGGCGTGAACCTGTAGTCATTTTCCAAACCAAGACACTAGCGAAAGTGGACGGGGGCACTGTTTAGAATCAGGCTGGGGCAACAGGCTGAAACCAGGGCAGGCCCAAGCCAACCAAGGCACAGAGCCACCCTATGTTTCTTAAACATGCCACACTCCTTTTGACCTCACAGGCTTTGAGTGTGACTTTTCTTTACCTGGAATTCTCTCAGTCTCATTCTTTAAATCTGAGCTCACATGCCCACAACCTCAGAGGAGCTTTCTAGGACTCCACAGGTTAAGGAATACACACTCAGAGCACCTTGGTAATCCTCAAACCATTATAATTGCATTATAACTCATAGTATAGTTTATATATCAGTCTAAGGTGGCCAACTGTCCTGATCTGCCCAGGACTGAGGGGGTTCCCCGGACAGGAGACTTTCACTGCTAAAACCAGGGAAGCTCCAGGTCACCATGTGAGAATGCCATTTCCTCAATGGCAAAGGCCACATCTGAATTGTTCCCCACTGTATCCCCTGAAGCTGGCATAGTTCCTTATAAGCTAGAGATGCTTAATAACCTTCAGGTGGTTGAATGAATTAAGGAAGAAGGGAATAAAATAAAACATCAGTTAAATGGCTTCCAGGTGGGCTTCTTAAGGATGCTTTGTATATTGGTTCCATTTCAGGCTACAAGGGAAGTTCTGGCTGTGGTATGAGGTTACAAGGGTAATGCAGGAGGTGAGAAAACTCTCATAATAGCACTTGTTCTCTTTCCACTATTAAGTAATATCTGGAAAGGATTTGAAGGTTAGTGCTATGAATGAATGTCTATATAGCCCCCAAATTCATACGTTAGATCCTAATCTCCAATGTGATGGTATTAGGGGGTAGGGCCTTTGGGAGGTGACTAGGTCATGAGGGTTGAGCCCTCAGGAATGAGATTAGTGCCCTTCTAAAGGAGACCCCAGAGAGCTCTCTTAGCTGTTCCATACTGTGAGGAAACAGGGAAAAGATGACTGTCTATGAACCAGGAAACAGGTCTCACCAGACATTGAATCCACCAGTGACTTGATCTTGGACTTGCCAGATTTCAGAATTGTGAGAAATAAATTTCTTTTGTTTAATAGGCCACTCAGTCTATGCTATTCTGCTATAGCAGCCCAAATGGGCTAAGACCGTCATTAATAATATGGTATGAATGGCTGCCATAGTTGAATGTGTTACCCGCTCTAGGAGCAATTGTATTTTTAATAAGAAACCCAGTCTTCAGTCACATTATGAGCTCCTTTTGACCCGGGAATACGGGATGAGGTTTGGGGGTTACAAAGGGGAGTTTGGAGGAAGACCCACCTTCAGATAGCCCCAAATACCTACCCTGGTGGCTCCCTGCTCTGCCTGGATGTCGGACTCCAGGGCTGTGGGCTGTGAAAGGGCAATGAGGTACAATCACATCAAAATAGTTTAGGTAGCGCACCATGGGCCAGCAGTCTAATTGTTTTCTCTCAAATTATCCAGACCAATCTTTACTAGCCCCAGTTTTGGAGAGGTTGTTCCCACCCACCGTATTTCTGGCATCTGCACTTGGCACCAGATGAGAAGTTTGCACTGGGAGACATAAGATGATCAGAAAGGCACATTAGAGCTTTCCAATTGGTAAAATGTTGGATAATAGGATTTTCAGTGTTTCCTCTGGACTACATAAATTCATTAAATGAGAGCCCAAGATTCCTATGAATTGAAGGCTTCTGACCATTCAAAGCCATGCTTGTTTCTTAAAATAATAGGTTATTAGACACAAAAAAAAACGCATCTGAGATTCTCGTTTTGTAGATGGGGAAACTGAGGTTCATTGAAGTTAAGTTCTTGACCACATTTTATAGCGCATTCATACCACACTGGGAGTTGGATCCAAATCTCCTGATTCTAAGTGCTGTATCACTCTGATGCCACACCTGCACTTTATTATGAAAACTTTTTGACATACAGAAAAGTTGAAGAAATTGTACAGTGATCACCCATATACCCACCACCTTAATTTTACAATGAGCTATTTTACTATATTTGCTGTATCACATATCTATCCATCCTATTTTTGAAAAATTTCAAAGTTGCAGACATTAATACACTTCACCCCTGACTACTTCAGCATGCAGATCTTTACCTAGAGTTTGATATTTGTTTGCCATTATTTTTTAATGTAAAATTTATACACAGTGAAATGAACATGAGTTTTGTAAATACGTACACTTGTGTATCTTAAACCCCTATAGTGCCTTGCATTTTCCATTTCAAAGATTGTAAAACATGCTACATTTTTCTTAAATAATCATTTTGAAATAATTCGTGCTAGAAGGTGTACTTGCTTATTTAGAAATATTTTTACAGGAAGTGGATTTGTGTAACATCAAGCTATAGTTTTAAAAGTAGGTTTTATAAGGTGCTGTGTTCAAGTGGTCACTAAGAGGAGATTCTATGCACATTCTTTAATTTCATGAGAGATATAAGTCTTGAAGTCAAGGAAATGCACCAGAGTGGGAGAAGAATAGAGATACTCAAATGGAATACACAAAGGTCACAGAGTCTTGTAGAAATTTTAGCATCCTTCCCAGCTCAGTATATACTTGTGCATAGCACCCCACATGCCTCTCCTCAAACCCACTCTGCATCACAAAAAGGCAAATTACCTGGAAATTTCAAACTGAGTGGGGACTGGCATAAGAAAAAGGGACAAAAAATGTCACAAGTTCTTTGCTTCTGCTGTAGGAATGTTCTATTTGACTACAGTATCCCCCCCCCCACACACACCTTTTGCTTCTATGAAAAAACAACAACAAAAACTAGAGCAGTTTTGAGAGACAGATGCTGAAGAATGATATTCCATACTCTCTTCTCCAGCTTCCTTCCCACATCCTGCAGAGTATATCAGGAGCTCCTGCTCCCACACATGCAAGTACACACACATGTGTATGCGTGCACACACACACACCTGATTGTACCAGGGAGACAAAGATGATTGGGAAATTTTGGTGACTGAAGCTGTGGGTAGCTAGTGGTTCATTACTGTCCAGGCATGATGGGGGAATTCTGTACCAATAGCAATGAGAAACTTGAAGCATTTTATCTGCCAATTCCTCATGCCAGAAGGTAAAGATAAATCATAGGAGCACTTGGTGTAGCCCCTTCTAGTAACCAGATTGTCAGAGCAGGGGTCAGTAGCAGGCCCAAGGCAGCCAAAGACCCGCACCTCAGCTATCTTCCTAGAGCAGAATTTATGAGCAGCAATAAAATTGGAATGGTATGATAGCTTGTTTTTTTAAGCAGAGAAGGGGGAGGGAGAAAGAATGGAAAGGGAATATTCTGGAAGTCTTTCTGTGGGTGATCCAGAAAACCATTTTAGAGAAAACAGAACATTTCAAACAGCTGGGCCTTCAGCCAAGACAGATGGTCCAAAATGAGGAATGGGAGAGCAGTGAAATAAAATCAAGTTGCTGGCTATGGCAGCGCCGTATGAATGTGTCATGGTTGTGTTGGGTACAAGTCCATCAGCGGTGACCCTGCATTTAAAAAGCACACATTTAGGCCTTCTCTCTTGGCATCTGAGCCTGGCCAACTCCAGAGACCTGCATGTACCACTGGCTGGTGTGGAAGCTGCTCTTTTTTGCCAAAGAGGTCTAAATGCCCTAATGAAAACTCTAAATGATCAACGTATAGAAGAACGTGAGTGGCGCCAACTTACTGCAGTCTTGGTGGTTTGCCTAATGATTTGAGAGATCTAAGCTTGTGGTTACAATTCAAATCACCAGGCAGGATAGGGAACTCCACAGTCTTTGGAGAGAACAGGGTCCAAAGGCATAAGAAAAACTGAGGGAAAAATTTCAGAGCGAAACAGAACATTAATATGAACAGTCTATCCCTGATTACAATCAGAGCTGGCTAATTTTAGTGTATTTCTGATGAGTCTACTTCACTGTACTTCATACCAGAACGGCACAGTGAATGGTATTTGTTCTCTATTGGCTGGTAGCTGAAGAGAGACATTTCCATGGAAGTGTGTATACAGGGAGTGCTGAGGTTGACCTCTATAAAAAAGAAACCACTTTCACTAATAATGTAAGTGTGTGTGTGTGTGTGTGTGTGCACATGCTAATCAATTCTGTTTCCCAAATGCAAGGAATAGAACATTTTATGGCTAGATAGTAATCCCCAAATCATGATTTAGAAACTGAGGTGCAGCTGGATGGGTTATGACACTGAGCTAGCTTGTATATTAATGAATGGGGCCCTATGTCACAGGTTTCAACAGACAGAATATTTGATTTTTATTGGAAGGGATTTGCGTGGGAGAGAGGATATCTTTACAGACTCAACCATCTAAGAAAAAACAAAATACCATAACCCAGCTCTGCAGATGTATTCTACATCAGGTGACATGGATACTTTGGTAAAATTTATCCCCACTCTGTAGCAAAAACTGGAATTTCCTCTTCCAATATGTACTTAAACCTCCACAAATAAGGTTTATATTCCCCTTTATAACCTGATGGGCTGGACAATGAGCAACATTTGTACCTGCTGCTTCAGCTAGTTGGCTCCTGCTCATCAAATGCCTACCATGGGCCAGGTGCTACTGGAGATGCAAAAGAAGAGTAAAGCTAGATTCTGTCTTCAAGGGGTTGACAGTCTTAACAGGGCATCAGAAGAAAGTAAAAGAAACAAACCATTCAGTAAGAATCAAGAATGAGACAAGGTGTGAATTTGACCCCAGGGATTATTTGGGTTAGAACAGTTCTTAGATGTTTGAACTTGATGTTTTCTATCACCATGATCTTTGGTGACTCTTTTGTATCCTTGGGGCTCTGATTTCCAAGACATTATTAATTAAGGATGATATCTTTACATTGGGGTACCACCAGGTTATTCATATCCCTTCTTGTCAATGTCAGCTGTTGTGCTTACAAAGTATATGATGCTTTTTCATCAAACACACAGGTAATTTAAGGGAAAGTGAGTAAGATTTTTTTTTTTTGTCTTTTTCTTTTTCTTTTGACTGACAAAGTTAATCCGTTACATGCAGTCTTTATCTTTTAAAGCCAGGTTACACCTGTCAGTATTTTGCTATTCTTTTTGGATATGAATAATAACTGCAATTCACAGAGCAGTCCTCTTGTTAGGTCAGTACAACCTATGATTCCCAAGCCTGGTTCTGCATCAGCATCTCCTAGGGAAGGAACTTCTTGAACCTCCTTGTGGGTGTAGGCCATGTAGAGAAGGATCAGTGAAGGAATAATATTCAGTGAGGCCTCCTGTGTGTAGCCTTTTACTGCCTACGGCGTTATGGTTTTAAGAGAGGCCTTTGGCAAAACTGATTGTTGTGAATACCGTCTTAGAATAGTCCACTTTTCAAAGGGCTTTCCTATTCATAATTTTCTTTGATCTTCCTAACTCTCCATTGGAAGGGGGATAGAAAACTGGATCTTTTCCCATTTTACGTCTCATAAAAGAGAACCAACAAGAATAGTTCAATGTATCAAGGTGATATATAGACCTTTAGCCATGCAATGGTGATCACTCACAGTTTCCTGACGTCAAGCTTAGATTCTCATTCTATCCCTGGTGCAAGATATAAAACTGGCTAATGTAATTGCTCTTGTTGATAACTGCATATAGGATTTGGGGGCCAAGTTACACATATTTGACTTTTTGGTTAGCAATGATTTAGAAGCTAAATGGAATATTTTAAAAATGATCTTAAATAGACCTTTCCTGACATTATATGCAAAATTAAATCAAAATGAATCATAGGCTTCAAAGTAGGAGTTAAAACTATAGAACTCATAGAAAAAAAGCATAGTAATAAACTTTTGTGATTTTGGGTTAAGAAATGGTTTCTTAGATATACCAGAAGCATATGTGACAAAAGAAAAAATACATAAATTGGACTTCATAAAAATTAAAAACTTTTAAGCTTCAAATGATGCCATCAAGACAGTGAAGACAACCCACACAATGGGAGAAAAATTTGCATATCATGTCATATATCTGATAATAGACTTATATCTAGAATATATAAAAAACTGTTACAGACTTAACCATGACAAGATAAATAACACAGTTATAAAATGGACAAAGACTTTGTGGGGTCCTTTCCAACACCAACAACCAATTCTCCACTCTGACACCAATTGGGTGTCCACCAATTTAATTCAATTTTGACAGTATCTTCCTGGAGATAGCATCAGAACCTACAAGTTAAAGGACTCAGTGCCAAAAGACTGCCTCCACTTCAGACACCAGTTGTGAGTCTCAAGTCACCCATGTTTCTGACCAATCAGCGATAAATTGGGGATTCCCACAACCCCCTCCTCAGATTTGATAACTTGCTAGAATGGCTCATAGAACTTAAGAAGGCACTTTACTTACATTTACTGGTTTATTATAAAGGATATAAATGAACAGCCAGATGAAGAGGTTCACAGGAAAAGATCCCAAAGGGTCCTGAAAAAAGCAGCTTCTATCTTTTTGTGGAATTGGGGTATACCATCCTCCTGGCACATGGCTGGGTTCGCCAACTCAGGAGCTCAAACTCCACCATTCAGGGCTTTTTATGGAGATTACATAACATAGACATGATTAATTAAATCATTGTAATTCAACCTCCAGCCCCTCTACCTTCCTGGGAGGTCAGGAATGAAGCTGAAAATTCCAAACTTCTTTTTTTTTTTTAAGATTTTATTTATTTATTTATTTGACAGAGAGAGAGAGTGCAAGCAAGAGATAGCACAAGCAGGGTGAAGGTCAGAGGGAGAAGCAGACTCCCCGCCGAGCAGGGAGTCTGACACGAGACTGATCCTGGGACTCCGGGATCTTGACCCGAGCCAAAGGCAGACTCCCAACCAACTGAGCCACCCAGATGCCCCTGCATTGGAATTCTGATAGAGGTTGCACTGAATCTGTAGATTGCTTTGATCAGTATAGACATTTTAAAAATATTAATTTATAAGCATGGACTATCTTTCTATTTGTGTCTTCAGTTTCCTTCATCAGTGTCTTTTTGTGTGTGTGTTTAAATTTTTTTAAATTTTTTATTGTTATGTTAATCACCATACATTACATCATTAGTTTTTGATGTAGTGTTCAATGATTCATTGTTTGTGGATAACACCCAGTGCTCCATGCAGAACGTGCCCTCTTTAATACCCATCACCAGGCTAACTCATCCTCCCACCCCCCTCCCCTCTAGAACCCTCAGTTTGTTTTTCAGAGTCCATCGTCTCTCATGGTTTGTCTCCCCCTCCGATTTCCCCACAGATCTGTACCTCTGAAATAATGCAATATATGTTAAGAAGAAGAAGATAGCAGGAGGGGAAAATTCCAAACTTCTAATCATGCCTTGGTCTTCTTGGGATCAGTTCTGATCCTCAGGCTATTTAGGGCCTCCCAGCCACCAGTCTTCTCATTAGCATACAGAAGATACTTATCATTGTAGCATTTCCAAGGGTTTTAGACAAAGACTTTTTTTCTTTAATACTGCAAATTTAAATAGACATCTGTCCAAGAAGACTTGCAAATGACAAATAGGTACATGAAAGATGTTCAATGTCATTAGTCTTTAGGAAAATGTAAATATAAACCAGAATGAGATACTACTTCATACCCATTAGAATGGCTATAATAAAATGATAGAAAAAAATCAGTGTTGGAAAGGATGTGAAGAAATTGGGACCCTCATTCATTGCTGATGGGAATGTAAAATGGTGCAGTTACTTTGGAAAACAATTTGGTAGTTCCTCAAATTGCTAAATATAGTTTCCATATGACCCAGTAATTCCATCCCTAGGTAGAATCCAAGAGAAATAAAAACATATCCACACAAAAGACTTCTACACAGATGTACAAAATGGCACTATTAACAATAACCAAAATATGAAAAGAACACAGATGTCCATAAACTGATAAATAGGTAAATAAATATTGTATATTCATGCAATGGATTATTATTTGGCAATAAAACAGAATGAACTACTGATGCATGCTACAACATAGACGAACCTTAAAAATATTATGGTAGATGAAATAAGCTGATCGGAAAGGACCACATGTTGTATGACTCCACTTAAATGAATTATCCAGAAGAGTAATATCTATAGACAGAAAGTAGATGAGCAGTTGTCTGTGGCTGGGGCAAGGGGAGAAATGGGGAGTGACTGCTTTTGGGTAAGGGGTTTCCTCCTGGGATGATAAAATATTCTAAACTTAAGATTGTAAGGATGGTACACAACTCTGTGAATATACTAAAGACCGTTGAATTATACACTTTGGGTGAATTTTATGATATGTGAATTACCTCTCTATAAAAATATTTAAAAAAAAAATCAACAAATGGTACCTCCCAGAGTTGGGCCATCCCAACAAAGTTTAGGGATATAAAATTAAGTCTCCAAGCACTGTAATTCCTTCTGATGAATTTGGTCAACTAGAACTTGAAGTCAGCTCTCCTTATAAATAAACAAACTGCTGCTCTAAGAGCTAATTGGCAGTATTGCCATACTGGCTTTGCCAGGAAGCAAGAAGTCACGGTGATTCTGAAATTAACAGCCAAAATACACTGATAGGTTTTATTTGAGAAGTTTTTTTTTTTTTTTTTTTTTCCTCTCTGCTTGTATACATAGCTTATTTTTCGAGCAAATAAAATGCTTAATACACCTGGAAAAGACAACTGCAACTTTTGCCTTTTGTACAAAATTTCAAATTAAGAAAAAAATTGCAGAGCACCATGATTTTGTTTGTATGTTTTTGTTTACCTGTTTAATGTTTAAGAAACACAATTAATCCAATTTACTAGTTATTACTTTTCTAGGGCTGCCATAACAAAGCACCACAAACTGAACCATCTTGAATAACAGAAGTTTATTGTCTCACTGTTCTGAAGGCTAGACATTCGAGATCAAGCTATCCGCACGGCCGTGAGCAGGGCTGGCTCCTTCTCAGGGCTGTAAGGGAGAATGCATTCTATTTTTCTCTTAACAGTTTCTGGTAGCCTCAATGCTCCTTAGCATATAGATGGCCTTCTCTCTGTGTCCCCACAGCATCTTCCATCTATGCATGTCTGCCTCTGTGTCCAATTTTGCCCTCCTTATCAGGGCACAATCATATTCATTAGGTCCCATTCTAATGATCTTAAATTAGTCATCTGCAAAGACTCAATTTCCAGATAAAGTCACATTCACAAGTACCGAGGGTTAGGACTTCATCTTTTGTGGGAACACAATTCAACCCATAACACTAAGTCGCATCTTAGGATTTATATATTTTTTATATTCTTTTGGCCTAGCTGAATTTATAATTTTCATTAATGGTATCCATTGGAATGGGGCAAGAAGGATGTTCTCTTAAGATCATCCATGTATTAAGTGAACTTTGTGTACACCCTTTGATTGACATTGTCGTTTTACATCTGATGACTTTCAATAAAAACCACATGAAAAATCCTCAAGGTTCTAAGTCTACAGAGAAAAAGAATGAAAATGATTATATAATTGGGAAGTTTGATCATCCTCTGGTTTTGTGTCACTTGTCTCCAGAATGCTGCTTTTGTGGATTGCCAAGAAATATGTGTGTGTTACTATTTCTTAAAATCTACTCAGCTGGTAGATCGAGGATAAAGGCTACAAGGATAAAGCAAATTTACCATATTCACACACTTATTTAAAAGAAGAAGAGAACTTGAGGCCACTTCCGATCACAAGTGTTTGAACCAGTAAAATGAACTACTGCAAGTGTAGGCAGTGACGTTTTTCTTTAGCAGTTGGTACTTTGGCTAAAAATAAATCAGTCAAAAACCAGAAAGAGGGGCACCTGGGTGGCTCAGTTGGTTAAGCGACTGCCTTGGGCTCAGGTCATGGTCCTGGAGTCCCTGGATCGAGTCCCGCATCGGGCTCCCTGCTCAGCGGGGGGTCTGCTTCTCCCTCTGACCCTCCCCCTTCTCATGCTCTCTCACTCTCTTTCATTCTCTCTCTCAAATAAATAAAATCTTTAAAAAAAAAAAAGATTTACTGTTATCTCATTTTTCTTGCTTAGTCTTTTAAGAAATCTCTATAATTCCTTTATGAATAAGAAAACCAGATCTTGGGCGCCTGGGTGGCTCAGTTGGTTAAGCGACTGCCTTCGGCTCAGGTCATGATCCTGGAGTCCCGGGATCGAGTCCCGCATCGGGCTCCCTGCTCGGCAGGGAGTCTGCTTCTCCCTCTGATCCTCCATCTCATGCTCTCTCTCTCTGTCTCATTCTCTCTCTCAAATAAATAAATAAAATCTTTAAAAAAAAAAAAAAAAAAAAAACCAGAAAGAGAAGAAGGTAAGTAAGGTCTGTGAAGAAACCTAAATGATACTCTTTGTGGGAACGGATCATTCTCATTAGTGTATTAACATGTTCTCCATTCTTTCTCACAGATACATATATGATACGTACATATAACTCGACCTCAGTTTTCCTCTAGCTGTTCTCCCATTTCTTTGTCCCTTTGCTAGCAAATAAAGGAGGAACTGTTTCCAGTTTTGTTTTTTGTTTGTTTGTTTTTCCCTCCCTCATTCTCTCTTGAAGGCTCTCCAGTCAGGCTTCTACCCCAACCCACTTTTGTGAAGGTCAGCAACAACTGCCAAATTCCCAAATCCAAGGGACACATGTCAGTTCACCTCTTACTTGTCAGAACTCGGACACATGTGATCACTTTCCCTTCCTCGAAACCCTGTCTTTGCTTGACTTCCAGAACTCCACTAGTACCTGGTTTTCTCTTTCTTCAGTGATCACTCCTTCCCATCTTTGTGGGATCCTCCTCATCTCCCTGATCTCTCAACTCTGAAGTGCTCCAGGCCTCAGTCTTTGAATTTGACTTGTGTCTACCCACTCCCTGAGTGATCTTATCCAGGATCAGACCTAAAATATTACCTGTGTGCCATCAACTCCCAAATTTATATCCTCAGCCCAGACCTTCCCCTTGAACTCCAAACACCTATGTCCAACTACCTATTGGACATCAACACTTAGATATTTCATTGCTGTCTCAAGCTTAACATAGCCCAGACCGAAATCTCAATCACCCCTTCCTTCCTAATGTGTCCATATCCATCACAGGCGACTCCATCCCCTTGAGTGCTTTATTTAAAAAATCTTGGAGTTTTTGCCCCTCTCACATTCCATATATGATCCATTAGCAAATCCTGTTGGCTCCACACTGAAAATGTATGTAGGATGTAACTGTTTCCCACCATCTCCCATCATATTGTTTCCATCATTTCTCATCTAAACCTCCAAATGGCTCCCCCTGCTTCTGCTTTTGCTATCCTTTCTCCAGAACTAGTCTCAACACAGTAGCCACAGGGATCCTTAAAAAGTGTAAGTCAGAGTAAATTGCTCCTTCTCAAAACCCTCCAATGATTTTCTGTCTTATCCACAGTAAAAGCAAAAGTCATTACAATGGCCTCTAGCTGCCACACCTGTGGCCCCTTCCCCTTATTTCCCTGATATTATTCCCTGCCGTCTCCCTCACTCAGCTCCAAGCACACTGGCCTCCTTGCTACTCTTAGAACTTGTCAGGTATGCTCCTGTCTCAGGGCCTTTGGTATCAGCAGTTGTCTTTGTCTGGAAAGTTCTTGCCCCATATATGTTCATGACTTGTTCCCTTAACACCTTGGGTCCTTGCTCAAATGGCACCTACTAGGTAAGACCCACCCTGCCCGTGTATGATTTTATTTACCACTCCCAAACACTGGCTTCCGCTGTTCCTCCTCTCTGCTTTATTCTTCTCTGTAGCACTCATTGCCATCAAATACACTGTCTCTTTTACTTATTTTATTAATTCTTCCTACCCTCGCAGAAGAATGTAAGCTTCTAGGAGATAGGGATATTTATTTTGTTCACTGCTATATTCTCAGTGCCTGGGACAGTGAGTGACATAGAGTAGGGAGTAATAAAAACTTGCTGAATGAATGAATGAATAGTTTTTTTTTTTAAGATTTTATTTATTTATTTATTTATTTATTTATTTATTTATTTATTTATTTATTT
>NW_023270305.1:36198485-36223175 GCF_011800145.1 Mirounga leonina | reverse complement strand
TTTATTTATTTATTTATTTATTTATTTATTTATTTATTTATTTATTTGACAGAGAGAGAGAGCTCAAGCAGGGGGAGCAGCAAGCAGAGGAAGCAGGAGAAGCAGGCTTCCCGCTGAGCAGTGAGCCTGATGTGGGGCTCGATCCCAGGACCCTGGGATCCTGACCTGAGTTGAAGGCAGATGCTTAATGACTCAGCCACCCAGGCGCCCCAATGAACGAATAGTTCTTAACCTTTTCTGGTTCATAGATCTGTGAACTATTTTAAGATTTGATGAAACCTATGGAAACTTTTCCCAGGAAAAATAAATGCTATATGTACAAAATTTGGTACCTAATTTTGAGGTCAGTATATCCCCTGAAATCCATCCAGGGACTCTTTACCTGCCCAAGAACTCCTGGTTAATCATGTCTGGCCTGGAAAGAGGGGTAAAATACAAAACCAATTCTACTATTGTCTGTTTGATGACTGCTATTCCTACTCTACGAGTCTTCTTTGTTCATTTTGCTACTGGGCCCTTAATGTGAGTTTTAGAAAGGTGGAAGTCATTTTTTTGAGAAACTTATTCTCCCTGTACCCCGCCCCCCTGCCCACCCTAAGTACTCATTTTCCTTTCTCTCCTCTCTTCCCAAGGCATTTCTCTAACTTTCATAAATCTTAAAGAGGAAATGACTGCAAGATCATAACTAGAGGAGGCTTAGGTAAATGGGCCAGGAGTGAAACAATTTTAATTCCTGCCTTTCCCATTTTAAGCTCCGCATTCATCCTCAAGTAGGTACCCTCATGGATTAAACAGCAAATGGTGTCTTTGTGGCCGAGAAATTCTGTGGGAGCAGAATCTTGCCCTCAGCATTTCCCAAGGAAAACGGCCTCTACGAATTAAGAATTTATGGATGACCATGTTTCCGTGAGAAGGATTTGAAGATCTGGACTTACATGCTGGGATCCCGGCTTGATTAAAGGCTGCGGAGAAGCTGATACAGTAAATCGTTGGCTATCGGTGGATTCATATTTCCTGCTAAAGATCAACCAAGCCTTGTGCTATAAAGCAATCAGTGAGCATTGAAGTGCCTGATTCAGCATTCTGCCCTCTACTGTGCTGGCACCTTCTATTGGAAATGGCCTCAAAATCATAAATGTTGTTCACTTTGAAGATGCAGGACATGGGAGGAGTTGACTCTAAGTTGGATTAGTTCCTTCATGTAAACACCTGGTCACTTTCCCCATATTGCAGTATAAAACAAACTTGTACGGTTTTATTTCTTTGAGCTCTCATCAGTGCCACTTATCTGGAAATCCAGCAAAAGCCCCGGGAGAAGTGTGCGGATTTCTAAGAAAACTTGCTTGGCACAAACTTTGCCCTGGCAAAGAGAGCGTTTGAGTTCCATGTATGTACCTGCAAATGCCAGTCACAGGAATAATCCAACCTAATTCACTTATATTTGACTTTGAAATTCATCATGTGCCTCAGATTCTTGCTAATTTTTTTTTTAAAGATTTTATTTATGTATTTGAGAGAGAGAATGAGAGACAGCACAAGAGGGAAGAGGGTCAGAGGGAGAAGCAGGCCCCCCGCTGAGCAGGGAGCCCGATGCGGGACTCGATCCCGGGACTCCAGGATCATGACCTGAGCCGAAGGCAGTCGCTTAACCAACTGAGCCACCCAGGTGCCCCTCTTGCTAATTTTTTATGGTAAATTTTTGGGGGAATGTGTGAAGGCTAATTGTAAGAGAGATCTTTTTTCTTTGGGCTCATATTGCATAATGGATATAAATAAACTGTGTCTGGACAATCCATGTGGATACTGAGCGGTAACCATTGTTTCAATTTAGAGCTTGCTGCTCACTGTGGGGTCCTAGAGTAGTAGCATCAGCATTCCCTAAGAGCTTGTTGGGAGGTAGATTCTAGAATCCTGCCCCACACCTAATAAATCAGAATCTATATTTTAACAAGATGTTCAGGTGATCCATTTTCACATTGACTTTTTTGAGAAGGCTCTGTTAAAGCCCTGGTTTCCAAACATGGCTATACTTTGGAATCTCCTGGATGCTACTGCCAGAGAGCCTGATTCTATTGATACAGGGTTCAATTTGGTATGATAGGGTGATTCCGAGCTCTCTGGGTGTCTGTAATGTGTAGCAGTTTGAGAGCCCCTGGTTTAGAACAGAACCAGAACGCATCTCAGAGCTGGTGAGATTTACAACAGACTTTCAGTTGCTCACCTGGCATTCTATCAGCCACAAGTTTCCCTTTGAGTTTCATCTATTTATATGGTATTAGCTGACTTCTGAATCACGAAAGAGAAGTTATGATCGCTTTAGTTGCCATTTTATCTATCTTATCTACCTATTTGAAAATGGGCAAATTACTTTTACTTCATATGGGTGTTCTAGAATAGTCAAGAGATTTAATTTGAATCTCATTTTCTAATATGCTTTTAAAGAGAAATGTATAGTCGAAAAGATTGCCATCTAAGCTCCCACCAATGGTATGCAGTCCTTGTTCCTACCTCTCTTAAAGCAGCAAAAGCTAAGATTCCAAAAGGATAAATAACAGCCCAAGTTGCACAGCTGGCGACCGGAAAAGCCAGTGTTTGGATCTGGCACTTGAATAGGCTTTCTCTGATTCTTAAAGCTCACACTTTCCCACTCCCCCACATTGTTTCCCAAAAAACTTAGCTGTGTATGATTAATAGCAACTTAAAAAAAATTATGATTTACTTTGTTTTTGTGTAGTTTTTTATATGTAATTTTTAAAAATTTCATGTAAGCCATTCCACTAACTGTCACTGAGTAAAGATAGTGTATGTCCTGTGGTGCTTATTTAAAATAGTAATAAGCAAACAAACAAACGAGTTAGGGGAATTGAGGATGGTTTGAGGAGCACAGGGTTTTGAGATGCTTGCTGGGTAGAGTAGCTTGGGAGAATTTCCAAGAGGCAGATGCTTCACCAAAAGCTGTTGCTCTGGTCAGATGGAGGGAAGGGACAGAGGAAAGACGAGCCCTAAGAAAAGAAAGGGAAAAGGGCCGCTATGGAAAACACTAAAATTCTTTCCGATTACATAGAACAACAGATGGCACAATGTAAAGGACAAACGGATTAACTTGCTGAGATGTTTGGTGTCCACTTCATAGCCAACCGTAAAAAGCACTTGGATCAATTGGGAAAGCATCGACTTTGTTAAATGATAGCTTCCAGAACATACCATCTGTGGTCTTTGCCTGTTCTTATTGCCTGATGAAGACTGGAATTGCTCTGCCTGGAAAAGCAAATTCTTTCATCTGGTTGTTTTTCTTATTCTTTTGAATTATTTTCAGAGATAGAATTTGTGTATATCTGAGAAAGACCTTGGCTTCAAAACATTTCTGCTCTCAATGGTTTCATATGTCTTCACAGCATCATCCTGAGAGATTGTTAGCAAAGAGGCAGCTTTGTGGATTTGTTGATTCATTCCTTTATAGAGAAAGGGTATCTTCTGGCATCATATAGGATTCTAAACATTGTACAGAAATCCTGAAAAAGAAAAAATAAAAAGGAGATCCTGGTAGGTGAGTTTTTGCCCCATGTTCTAATCACCATTTCTCCTCTCAATCACTATGATTAGCTAAAATCTACAAAAGCAGCCATCTCCCTACCTCCCCACTTCCTCTGGCTTCCCATGTCCCCCCTCAGTATTCCTTTATCTCCCTAATGTCCGTTGCCTTCTACTTTATCTTCATTGTTTATCTTAATTAAATCCCTAAATACTATACTTTCTCCTGGTCAATTTTTCTTCTCCCATTTTTCCTCCCTGTGAATTCCCCCGCCTCCCCATGATCTTTTTTGATTAAGAAGTTTTCTTCCAGGGGTGCCTGGGTGGCTCAGTAGGTTGTGTCTGACTCTTGATTTTGGCTCCAATCATGATCTCAGGGTCATGAAATTGAATCCCTTGTTGGGCCCCATGTTGGGAATGGAGCCTGCTTGGGATTCTCTCTCTCTTTCTCTCTCTCAAAAAAAAAAAAAGTTTCCTTTCAACTTTATATATTTAAAACTGTGATGACTAGGCCAGGGGCTAAACAGAAGTTTATTTTCATATCATCTATATTTATAAAAGATCTGCTAAGATACTTAATTAACAACAGTGAATTCCAGGAGGATGTTTAAAGTATCATAGAATGGATCTTCAGTTCCACAGGAGCATGATTTTGATATAAATATAATTGCAGAGTAAGAGGAGGATACTCCTTGAACTAGCAGTGCTTTGGGAGTGGGGATGTGCTTTTGGCATTTTAAGTGGGTAAATTTTTAGTATGAGGGACTACTGAGGCTTTGAGGGAAGTTTGGAATCTTTGGCCCTACCCACTAAATGCCAATGGTGCCAACTGAGTCATTTGGCAACCAAAGACGCTCACACAGATTTCCAAGTGAAATGGAAAGGCTTATTATATTGTAGCATTTGTATTCATTAGGTTCTTTAAAACTGTACCAGTATTTAGATAGATATCCCGTATAATTCATTCATATTTCTTACAGTCACTGTAAAATAATTATACATACTTACATATATATGAACATGTCAGTGTTGAAGAACAAGTGCCAGGCTATTGCTTCAAGAAATGGCATATAAAACATTCTACTTAAAAGCAAAACAGGTTGTCTTGATTACTTAAATGTTATCCTCAGATGGTTCCATCCAGTCCTCCAGGGAAGCCCAATAGTTCCTACCCTGTAGTAATTTATAATGTGAAGAACATTTAATTTATAAGAATAAACTTATAGCTTTAATGACGATTAAGTACGTGAATGTGTTAAGGAACTTGAAAACAATTTGAACACTGGCATTGTCTCAATGAATTGTAAGAGAACTGCCTACTCCTTCCCCAGCGCACCAGCAACCACATCTCAATGACTACATTCGTGCGTGTAGGAATTTGGGACCCTCTGAACATCAGTGTCAGCCTCAAGCATGACAAAGTTCTTGTAGATGTTGGATTGTAACACTTTGCATTTCAAAACTGGGACTTACATTCAGTCAGAACTCACATGTGGCAGTGCTCCTGGAAACATCTCCAAATAAGGCATAGTGTAGGATTTAAACTCATATTTCAGATGACCTGAGGCCTAAGCTGAAGAAACACATGAGTTTGATTATTAGCCTTTCTTGTGATGAACTCCAACAATTATTTATATGCATTTTGTTAGAATCCATACAACCATTGCGAAGGGAATAAAAGAATAAAAGGAAATTGATTCTTATTATAGCAAGTAGGATTCAGATTAAAAATGAAACACACAGGGCGCCTGGGTGGCTCAGTTGGTTAAGCGACTGCCTTCGGCTCAGGTCATGATCCTGGAGTCCCTGGATCAAGTCCCGCATCGGGCTCTCTGCTCGGCAGGGAGTCTGCTTCTCCCTCTGACCCTCCCCCTTCTCTCGTGTGCTCTCTCTCATTCTCTCTCTCTCAAATAAATAAAATCTTAAAAAAAAAAAATGAAACACACACACACAGAATCTGGCTATAAATGTGGTTAAATATGATGAAAAGGTGGACCAAATTGTTTTCTTTCTCTATGTAGATGAGATTGGCTCTGAACTAGGAAGCATTTTGTTGTCAGGTGAGTAGAGCCTAAATGTGATGCTTGCTTCTAGCCAAGGGAAGGCATCCATGCCCTCACCAGGTCAACTTTTGATTCCCTGCTGTGTCTGGGTTGCAGGTGGGAATGAACCCCCTCACTTCCATGAGATTAGTTAACCTACAGTTCACAGTGGCCACATTCCTGGGAAAACAACTTGTCAAGAGAAATTATTAAAGAGAGCCATGTTTGACTTCAATGCTGCCCAATTGGTGAATTATATTTTTAGAGCAATCAGCTGAAATCCTAGAGATTGAAATTGTGCTGCTTACTGACTGCCTGGGTGATTTGGCATGAGATTTAATTTGCTTTAACATGCATGGGGGTAAGCAGAGGGGCATTAATTTCACATTTGAGAGTTGCTGTATTACTTTGGAAATAACTAAAGTCTTGGTTTAAGAATTTGCTTTCATTTCTCTTCTTCAAAACAAATATGATGTTCTAGCCAAACTTAGTTCTCTAGTCTACTTGTCTGGGCAAATTTTCTTTTCTCTGTGATTCCCATTTTTTTCTCACCTCAATATTAATATTAATTGAGTACTTACCACGTGCTAGGCACTTATTTAATTGATCATCTAACTAACATTCAGCACATTTAGCATCCTGGTTTTATATTTGAGGAAAGTTGACATCTTCTGGTCTTTCCCTCCTTACCTTTCCTATATTTGCTGGGTTCCTGGGGACAGCTCCTCTATCAGGGTTCTTCATCTTTTCTCTCCTGTCTGCCTTCCATAGTCCCTTGATTCGAACCCTGATGCATGTTGAATGAGCCTAGTTGCAAGGGAGAATTTTAGGATCAAGGGCTGTTTTTGAACATTTTTGCTATGTAGGGATCCAGCTTTCAAGATATTTAAGTTGGTCCTCAGAGTCCTGTCCCTTTAAAGTTATTTATAAGTTAAGGCTGAGCTAAGCTGAAAATTTGTAGGCTGATGACAACAACCACAACAATAAAGTGTTGCCAATGAATCAATGTCTTGAACCTACGTAGAAAGCTGAATGAATAAGCCATTTTATGTGCTCAAGGCTAGTGAAATGTAATGAATATTGAAGATGTCTAAGCTAGAGGTCTTCCCTGCTCAGTAATATATAAGTGCCCAAATAATTTCCACTGGTCAGGGTTTACATCTCATTGTAAACTCAACTCTACTTGGTCATTGGAATGTTGACCAGTAGCAGTTGACCCTGAGTGGGTTTGATGTTGGGTAATTCCCAGGCTTTGAAAACTTGAATTAAATGCTAATTGTGCTTGCAGTAAATGTTTTAATAGGCCACTCCTTCAGTGGTAAATATTCCTTCACTGGGATCTTTCGGTAGATACTTTTCTTATAACAATTGTAAGGGATGCTTGCTTGGTCCCCCAAAGATCCTCTTAGTTTATCACTTTGCATGTTTAGTGAATGCTGGCATGATTTATTATTTAATAGGTTATGGAAATATGCCATTTCTTGAAATGGTAGTAAGTACTGTAAAGAATCTCAGGAGAGCTATGTGCTTCATCTAATTAAGCTGTTTTGAGTTTATTATGAGACTAATGTATCTTCAGTTGATCTTATTGCATGGAATACCAGGCAACAGGGATAGTTTTAACTTCTTCCTTACCATATATGTTACCTCACTGTAATTCACCACAAATGATATCAGATCTAGAGCTGATGTGTTTTTTTGTTTTGTTTTGTTTTTTAAGATTTCAACAAATGTGTTCCCTTTGGAAAGGTAAGTTCATTACTTCTATTAGGACAGTACATGTATCGATGCTTCAGAAGACAATCTCTACTAAGTGAGTGTTCAAGAGGTTTAAATGTGATTATGTCTTTCCCAAAGGATCTAGTTAATCTTGTTTCACCAAACTACTGAGGTCCTAAAGTATCTTTATCATAGCTTGAATTATCTTCCTCATCAATCAGTAGCATTTCCCTCATTCTCCATTTAGATTCTCAAGCCTCTGATAAATAGCAAAATAAGCAGTTGGGGGAGGTGGTTTTATTTTTAAGCAGTAAAGGACAAAATTTAGTCATGACAGTGTAAGACTAAACAGAACACCCCAAGAGCTCTTACTGTTTTCTATCTTAATGGAATTATGGGGTAATTTGCCATAGGTGTGATTAAAAGTACATCAGTCTTCCTTTTTTCAAAAATTTGACAGAATTTTTGTTAGATTAGAATCTTGTTAGATTCTTGTTAGAATCTTGTTAGAGGGACGCCTGGGTGGCTCAGTCGTTAAGCGTCTGCCTTCGGCTCAGGTCATGATCCCAGGGTCCTGGGATCGAGCCCCGCATCGGGCTCCCTGCTCCGCGGGAAGCCTGCTTCTCCCTCTCCCACTCCCCCTGCTTGTGTTCCCTCTCTCGCTGTGTCTCTCTCTGTCAAATAAATAAAATCTTTAAAAAAAAAAAAAAGAATCTTGTTAGAATCGGTTAGAAACTTGTTAACTCTTCTTTCTTGTATAGCCTAGCCATGTATTGGGCTATAGTATGCCCAGTTACACTGAATAGATTTAAATTAAATATCTACAATACAATCAAAGACCACAGGTCCCCTAATTCAAGCTCTTTATTCCTTCGTGTCACTCTGGGGACAATTCTGAATAAGTTAGGGGACAGATTTTCCAGGCCTGCCTCTGCCTATCATAGTTGCCAGGTGACCTCAGAAGAGGGGCATTCATATCATTACAAAACAATGATTATGCACCAATTCTACCTAGAGCACTGAGCTGTTGCCAAGATCGAATGAGATAACCTCAATGAAAGTGTTTTATAAACTCCAATGGCATTATGCTTTGAAAATGTGATGTTATTTAGTGTCGTTGAACAGCAAGGTACTAAATAATACCTCAGTGGCTTGAATTAATACAGTTTCCAAGAGAGCCTAATTTAGGAAATTGCTTAAACGTGAAATAATTTCATCCCACATGCAGTGTTCACTGACTGACACAGTCTTTCTGTGCTCCAGGAGATATCTTCATAGCAAGAAAGGAGGGAGCTGATTGGCAGGGTAAATGGAGGCAAATGAGTGAAAGGGTTTCTGTTGCAAAGAGCAGCCCCTGAGAATTTGGTTAGAGCAGTTAACCACACCTGGGCCACATTTGGAGCTTCCTCTTCTTAACCTTCAACAAATGAGTCTTTTGCACCTCTTCAGTTGTGGCAACCTAGCTTCAGAAGTATTTATACCGAAACACTTCACTGAAAGAAAGGGAAATGAAAATGCCATGATGGGAGGATATAGGGAATAGAATTATATATGGGAGGATGTATGGAGGAGGGACGAGGGAGGGATGAGTGAGGATAAGGTACATTACAGAGGAGAGGAGAGGAGAAGATATAATTATGGTGCTTGATTTGAAAAGCCTTTTTGGCCATTGTTATCATGACCAAAGCACTCATCTACTGGGTGTAGAACTAGAAAAAGCAGTGAGTCACATGGCTCCCTCCTCCACTGTTGTAAACAGATGCATCTGCAGTGTGTGTGGATTTCCAGGGACAGACTTCTGAGAGGGCAAAGGTATAACTAAGCGCACACAGGATCACCAGTGTTGTGAGGGCTGTGAAAGTAAATGGAAAAGGGAGTAGTTGGGGGAAATTTTAAGAGAAGTCTTAGGGAAGATAGAATTTCCATTCAAATGTAAAAGTATAGGGAAATATGTTTCCAAGTCAACAGGTGGATGATCTTTTCTAATGAACAGAGCTGTTCTCTGTAAGTGGTAAAGTCTAGATGAGTATTTCTCAAAGTCAGGAGCTGATGCTGCTGGTCTAAAGATGGCCACAAGGGTATGGATAGTCCTTGTTACTCACGGGAGGACCTAGTTACATGCATGAGGATGAACTGCCAAGGGTGGAAGTCAGGGATTGCTACACTGGATGGGAAGGTACACAGAGAGGCTCAGATGTCTCTTTCAACATGAAACCTCTCTATTAACCTGAAGCTTTCTGTATATTGATTCATTGACTACTCCCTTTATTACCTAAATGCTCAGAAAGTCTTTCCTGTTGATGATGGTCCTAATTTTCCTTAGTACAAAAGGAATACATTTAGTGGGAAGGTTGGTGTCATGTGTCATTTATTTGTCTATATCCAAGTGTCCAGGGCACAGATATGGACAGGGTAAGGGCTCATTTAAGATGTGAGAGAAGACATGTGCTATTTGGTTTAGGACATTCTGGTTTCTACATTTCACTATGACCCTTCTTAATTGTAGCAGACACTCCTATATGCCTACCACAAGTTCATTCTCTTTTTTGTCCTTACTGATAACACTATCCAGGTTGTCAGTATGCTTGGCTCAAAAAAAGTTGACTTCTAGATTTCCTTGCTACTAGGAATGGCCCCATGATAATGTTCTGGCCAATGAAATGTAAGCAGAAGCCTTCTGGGAGAGATATTGCTTTTCTCATAAAAAGCCAGCATGTTCTTCTTGCTCTTTTCTTGTCCCTTTCATGCCTGGAATATGGACACAGTGTCTGGAAATTCAGCAGCTCCCTGGTGATGATGAGGACTGGAGCTACTTTTGGAGAATTTTGGGAACTCTGACTTTTGTGAGCTTTTGTACTAACCCTAAACAGTCTCCTAAACAACTTCTTGCTATGTGAGAAGAATAAACATACTGTTTAAGCCGCTCTTTGGTAGATTTCCACTACGTGCTGCCATATGTCGTCTTGATTGATATTCTAGCAATTGCCATGCTCCAGGTGGGTAACATTGTTTTTTGAGTTTGAACAACTCAACATCCTAAGTTATCATCAGCAGAGATACTCCATTACGTATGATGATAAACTTATTTTTAATTTTTTTCATATTGGACTGATTTTTCTTTCTTCTTTGAACTCTTCTATGATTTTTTTAAAAAGTTTTGTTTTCAATGAACATTAAACTGACATTTCTAATTAGGCAGAACAATTGTTACTGTCCTGAGGTTAAAAAAAGATGACATCCATGAAAAGTAAATATTTGCCTTCCATGGTCTATAATACTGGGTAAATAGTATAGTCACATTGTTCACCTTTCCCCCCCCCCCAAAAAAGATTCCATTTCTTAGTCCATCCATTTCACTCTTCAAAATAATCACCATCCTCCACTGGAGCCCTCTTTATCCTTACTAACTCTTTTATGTCAATTATGTAACAGTGTGGCCCTTTTTGGCTTTTGTTTCTCTTTGCTTCTTTTCTCTCTGCAAAGCAGCCTGCAGAGCAGTAAGATAGGGAACATGCCTGCTGGGCCTGATTTTCTTCTCTAAAATAGCTTTGTCCACTGGGTAGTGATAAAAGGAGTCGGCTCATTGCAGAAGCTAAAAGCCAGGTAAGTGGATTTAGCCCCACATTGGTACAGAGGTGACTTTTGCACAGAAAGTCGCAATCTGTATTTGGTTTGAATAAATATAAACAGGGGGCAGCAGGACTTGGTAAAGACATCACTATACCCAGAGTCAGATGACCAGAGACTCCAGCCTGCTGACTCCACATGTTAATCCTATAAGTGATGTGGTCTTGGGCCAATTTCTTAGTCCCTGTTGGCCTCATTCATAAAAGGAATAGCCTCTAAGATTTCTTCTAGCTCAGACATCCTGCGCTCATTCCATAGTACTTTTGTACCTCCATGATGGGTCAGGGATTATCCTAATGATAGAGATGAAACAGTGACTACTACAGAAAGAAGAAGACACCTAAGTTGAAGCGTTCAGAGAATAGGAGAGAACAGAAAGCAGACTGTCACGGGGGAAAGGAGGAGAACAGAAGGGAAAATAGAAACGTTATTTAAGTGTGCCTAGCTTCCACATCTTCAATGAAGACTTCTTGGACCACCACAGGCTTCACTGATCTTACCTTCCAGGGAATCCTGAAGCATTTCTCTTGGCATCATTTTTCAGCACTTATCAGTCACGTGTGTTAGGAAATCTCTTTCTGAGCATTTTCTTCTCTTCTCAACTAGGTTGAGAACACTTACAGGTCACACACTTCTATAAAGCTGCATCAAAGTAGTTTTGGGTATAGAGTATTAAATAAACCAGGCAAGTGCTTTGGATCTCTTCAAAAAGCTAGAGGCATAGCAGGAAGTCACAAAAGGTATTTAGTATTTATGGAATGAGTGGAGATCACAGGAAGGTGGGAATGGTGAAAGTTAGGTAGGAGTGTTAACTTCAGACAGGCTGACCACCCATAACCGAGCACACATCAGAAGTTATGTGAACCCCTTGGGGAGTCCAAATTGTGGCAAAGTGGAGGGTCAGTTAAGGGCTATCTGCAAGCACAGTGGTTTTTGTTTACTTAATCCATGGCATGCATTTATTTATCTTCACAGATCACAGAAGGTTCACCTTAGAATTGCTTTACAAGGAGGGACATTTGGAGTAGCTCGTTTTTGACAAGGAAGGAAGGAAAGAGTAAGAAAGGGGAAGGGAAGGAATGAAAGAAGATAGCATGATATTCTGTACAAAGGTTTTGACAATACCACAGTCTTTCTGTAATTGATATTTATGTTCACCTTGACTCCTCTTTGTCAGTCCTCAGAGGGCAGGAAGTCTTACTTCTAGCTTTACCTCTCAGTACCTATCATAGAGCTGGGCACAAACAGGACTGATTTGGCATGTCATGTCATAGAGGTGTGAATAGGACTGAAGTGACAGATGAATGGAACCAGTACCTCTTCCTGTCTCCCAGACTCCAAGTGCAACCAGAAGATGAGGTGGCAGAATATATGGAAAAGGAGGGTCTCAAGGTCTTATTTCTTGATGCTTACATACTGAAGACAGAAGAGCCAGTATAATTCTTCTAGTCAAATCCACCCATTTTGCACTCAAGCAATGAGAACAAAAGGCAGGGTTCAGTGACTCCTGGCTCCAAACCTTGGACCAGTTCTTAATTTATAGATTCATATGGATGAAGCCATTAAACACCTTCACAGATTTCCTACACATACTGCCTGACCCAGGACTCTGCTAAGAGATACCACCTCTAAAGTTGATTTTCTTACTGACACTTGGTAATACAGGGTACTTTTAGGACATGGGAGGCCAGAAGTGAAACTTTTCTTTGCACATGACAACCACTGATAAAGATAAATAGGGCTGCCTAATCCTTAGTCTTCATGGATTAGGGCTCTGTGAGGGCAGAAACTGTGTCCTTGTTCATTCCTTAGCTTTGTGAACTGAGGCAACATCTTTAAACTTTTCCATGTCTAACTTTATCATCCATGAAATGTGGATACCATTAGCACCTATTTCATAGAGGTGAGATGAGAAGGAATCCAGTTAATGCTTACAAAATGTGTAATACAGTGCCTGGCACATAGTAAGTATTCAATATACATTATTGCTTGCTGTTATTAACTATTATTTCAGGCTTATACTGTGTCTGGCATATAGTAGATATACAAAAATATTTTTGTTTAGTTTGTGATCCCTTAATGCATTTTTGGAAAAGCACGTGTTTCCTTATACATCTTTAAGTAGATATCTAAATTGTTTTCATCCTAAGTCTAATCAGCTGCAAAGGATGCAGCTTCTAGTATTTTGTACATGTTGACATTTTAAAATAAACCTCTTATATCATTTTTTAAATTATCTAATGGAACAGAAATAATACTATCATCCATTAAAAATATGAATAGGTTATTTTATTACATTTTCACATGTTGGATCATTTCTTTTCCTCTTTGGATTGGGATTCCTATTCTCTCCTAGCATAGAAATTCATACAAAAACAATTTATATTTAGGCATGACAATTTTTTACTGATTTTTTTTAACCCCCAATTACTCTAGGACCACTTATTGAAAAGACCTTTTTTTCTGTGTAAAATTGCTGTGATGTCAATATTAAAAATAAAGTGACCATATATGTGTAGGTTGATTTCTACACTCTACCTGGTTTTATTGACCTTTTTGTCTATATTTATGCCAATATCACACTATCTTAAGTAGTACAGCTTTACAGTAAGTTTTAAATCTGATAGAGTACACTTTATTCTTTAAGATAATCTTGGCTCTTCCATTTCTTTGTATTGCCATATAAGTTTAGAATCATATGATCAATTTCTACAAAAAAACCCAACAAGCTGCTGTGATTTGATTGGGATCACATTTCATCTATAGATAAATTTTGGGAGAACTGACATCTTATCTATGAAGTCATTTATCTCTACAGGTTTTGTAGTTATTAATGTAGTGGTCTTAAATGTCTTTCATCATTAAATGTCCTAGGTATTTGATGTTTTTGAAGCTATTGCAAAAGGTAGTAGAATAAAATATTTAAACTGGTACTTATTTTTTTCTAAAATTTTTATGCCAGATTGAGCTATTATTACAACAGTTATTAAAACATAATTTATCAAAACAAAAAATGGCTTAACTTTTTTAAGTTTTATTTAAATTCCAGTTAGTTAACATACAATGTAATATTAGTTTTGGGTGTATAATATAGTGATTCAGCAT
The DNA here is from genome assembly GCF_011800145.1 of Mirounga leonina. Taxonomy (NCBI): domain Eukaryota; kingdom Metazoa; phylum Chordata; class Mammalia; order Carnivora; family Phocidae; genus Mirounga; species Mirounga leonina. The sequence goes on along the minus strand of NW_023270305.1, from coordinate 36,209,151 downwards.
TTCCATACATCACCCAGTGCTCATCACAAGTGCCCTCATTAGTCCCCATCACCTGTTTCATCCAGACCCCCACCAAACCTCCTCTGATAACCCTCAATTTGTTCTCTATGGTTAAGAATTTCTTTCTTGGTTTGCCTCTCTCTCTCTCTCTCTTTTTTTTTTTTAAGCTTTGCTCATTTGTTTTGTTTCTCAAATTCCACATATGAGTGAAATCATATGGTATTTGTCTTTCTCTGACTTATTTTGCTTAGCGTAAGAATCTCTGCCTCCATCCATGTCATGACAAATGGCAAGATTTCATTCTTTTAATGGCTGAGTAATATTCCACACACACACACACACACACACACATCACATCTTCTTTATCCATGCATCAGTCCATGGACATGGGCTATTTCCGTAATTTGGCTATTGTAGATAATGCTGCTATAAACATGGGCGTACATGTATCCCTTTCAATTAGTATTTTTATATGTTTTGGGTAAATACCTAATAATGCAATTGCTGGATTGTAGAGTAGTCTATTTTTAAGCTTATAAGGAACCTCCATACTATTTTCTATAATGGCTATACAGTTTGCATTCCCACCAACAGTGCATGAGGGTTCCCCTTTCTCCACTTCATCACCAATACCTGTTGTTTCTTGTATGGTTGATTTGAGCCATTCTGACAGGTGTGAGGTGATATCTTATTGTACTTTTGATTTGCATTTCCCTGATGATCAGTGATGTTCAGCATCTTTTCATGTGCCTGTTGGCCATCTGTATGCCTTCTTTGGAAAAATGTCTATTCATGTCTTCTGCCCATTTTTTAACTGGATTATTTGTTTTTTGGGTGTTGAGTTTTATAAGTTCTTTATATATTTTGGATACTAACCCCTTATCAAATATGTCATTTGCAAATATATTCCCCCATTCCATAGGTTGACATTTAGTTTTGTTGATTGATTCCTTCACTGTGCAGAAGCTTTTTTTTTTTTTTTTTTTGATGAAGTTCCAATAGTTTATTTTTGCTTTAGTTTCCCTTGCCTCAGGAGACATATCTAGCAAGAAATTGTGAGGGCTGATGTCAAAGAGGTTACTGCCTGTGTTCTCCTCTAGGATTTTGATGGTTTCCTATTTCACATTTAGGTTTTTCATCTATTTTGAATTTATTTTTGTGTATAGTGTAAGACAGTGGTCCAGTTTCATTATTTTGCCTGTGGTGGTCCAGTTTTCCCAACACCACTTGTTGAAGAGACTGTCTTTTTCCCATTGTGTATTCTTTCCTGCTTTGTCGAAAATTCATTGACCATATAGTTATGGGTTCATTTCTGGGTTTTCTATTCTGTTCTTTTGATCTATGTATCTATTTTTATGCCATTACCGTACTGTTTTGATCACTACAGCTTTGTAATATAACTTGAAGTCCAGAATTTTGATGCCTCCAGCTTTGCTTTTCTTTTTCAAGATAGCTTTGGCTATTTGGGGGTCTTCTGTGGTTCCATACAAATTTTAGGATTGTTTGTTCTAGTTCTGTGAAAAATGCTGTTGGTATTTTGGTAAGGATTGCATTAAATGTGTAGATTGCTTTGGGTAGGGTAGACATTTTAACAGTATTTGTTCTTCCAATCGATGAACATGGAATGTCTTTCCATTTCTTTATATCATCTCCAATTTCTTTCATAAATGTTTTATAGTTTTCAGAATATAGGTCTTTCACCTCTTTGGTTAGGTTTATTCCTAGGTATCTTACTGTTTTTGGTGTAGTTATAAATGGGAATGGTTCCTTAATTTCTCTTTCTGCTGCTTCATCATTGATGTGTAGGAATGCAACAGATTTCTGTATGTTGATATTATATCCTGTGACTCTACTGAATTTGCTTATCAGGTCTAGCAGTTTTTTGGTAGAGTGTTTTGGGTTTTCTATAGAGTGTCATGCCATCTGCAAATAGTGAAAATTTTACTTCTTCCTTGCCAATTCAGATGCCTTTTATTTCTTTTTGTTGTCTGATTGCTGTGGCTAGGACTTCCAGTACTATGTGGTGAGAGCGGACCTCCCTCTCTTATTCCTGACCATAGAGGGAAAACTCATAGTTGTTCCCCTTTAAGGATGATGCTAGCTGTGGGTTTTTCATGGATGACCTTTACTATGTTGAGGTGTGTTCCCTCTAAACCTACTTTGTTGAGGGTTTTTATCATGAATGGGTATTTGCTTTGTCAAATGCTTTTTTTGCATCTATTGAAATGATCAAACACATTGTTTTCAAGTACACCTGGGACACACTCCTGAATAGATCACATATTAAGTCACAAGTCAGGCTTCAACAAATACAAAAAGACTGAAATCATACCATGCACCTTTTCTGACCACAAAGCTATGAAACTAGAAGTCAACCACAAGAAAAAATTTGGAAAGACCACAAATACATGGAGGTTAAACAACATGCTACTGAGCAATGAATGGGTCAACCAGGAAATCTAAGAAGAAATAAAAAAAATACATGGAAATAAATGAAAATGAAAACACAATGGCCCAAAACCTTTGAGATGCAGCAAAAGCAGTCCTAAGAGAAAAGCAATACAGACCTACCTTAAGAAGCAAGAAAAATCTCAAATAAACAGCCTAACCTTACACCTAAAGGTGCTAGGAAAAGAACAACAAAGGAAACCTAAAGCCAGCAGAAGGAAGGAAATAATAAAGATTAGAGCAGAAATAAGTGATGTAGAAATTAAAACAAAACAAAAAACAAAAAAAACAATAAAACAATAAAACAAGTCAAGGAAACCAGGAGCTGGTTCTTTGAAAAAATTAATAAGATTGATAAGACCCTAGACAGACTTATCAAAAAGAAAAGAGAAAGAACCCAAATAAATAAAATCAAAAATGAAAGAGGGGGAATAACAGCCAACACCACAGAAATACAAACAATTATAAGAGAATATTATGCAAAAATATATGCCAACAAATTGGACAACCTAGAAGAAATGGATAAATTCCTAGAAACATAAACTACCAAATCAGAAACAGGAAGAAATAGAAAACTTGAACAGACTGATAACCAGCAAAGAAATTGAATCAGTAATTACAAAAACTCCCAACAAACAGAATTCTAGGGCCAGATGGCTTCACAGGCGAATTCTACCAAACACTTAAAGAAGAGTTAATACCTATTCTTCTCAAACTATTTCAAAAAATAGTAAAGGAAGGATAACTTTCAAATTAATTCTATGAGGCCAGCATTACCCTGATACCAAAACCAGATCTACAGGCCAGTATCCCTGATGAATATGGATGCAAAAATTCTCAATAAAATACTAGCAAACTGAATCCAACAATACTTTAAAAAAATCATTCACCACAATCATATTGGATTTATTCCTGGGTTGCCAGGGTGGTTTAATATTTGCAAATCAATCAATGTGATACACCCCATTAATAAAAGAAAGGATAAGAAAAGCATAACTTTTGATGAATAATCAAGAAACAAAATATATTTCTTAAAAATATATATAATAGAGAGATGGAGGTGGCAATTATGACCGTTTGTTTAAAATAATTATCCCTTTTTATAGCACACCAGAAGCTTTTACACCTCAGAACAATGTACTAATGTTCTGAACATTGTACTAAGATGCAGAATGGGTGAGAATCGTGCCTTTATTTTGTAAAATGGGGAAATGGCTTAAGCATGAAAGTGAAGGAGAAAGAGGCGAATTTAAACCATGGGAATGTCTCTAGCAGACTAAGTTTAAGTAAGAATATATATGGAGGATAAGGTATCTGTAAGTTGTTCTTTAAAATTGTCCTGTTTGTGTACTCCTTGATCAGCTTTTATGTTAGGGATCCGTGTTCTTGTCCCTGCTTGAAAAACCTCTCCTCTAGGACAGAAGTGCAAGTGAATTAAAATGCCAATGTTTGCAAATGCTTTGCTTTAAAATATGAAGAGTTTCTCTGTAATAATGGCATTCTCACTTACTTGCTTTCTGATGTGATTATTTATGTCATGGGGATCTATGTATAACTTCCAGTCTATCTCTCCGAGTCACTATTTGTAATATACTACCAGTACATGTTAGTATTCTATTGGTACATTGCTATTGATTATTATTAATTGATATTTATTGTTAGTTATTAATTATTGAACTTGTAGTGATTTTAAAAAATAGTTGGCTTACCAAAACTTGAGTATACCCTGGGAATGGATGGTGCACATGGATATCACGTGAATAAGGTCCTCGCCTTCTGTATCCCAGCTGTCTTACATTGCCTCAATGCCCTTTATTTTGTACCCCCGTTAAGAACTGTGTGATACCAATTTATGTGGGCTCCAAATTGATTTTCTACCAGATGGAATATCAACCTGAGGAATTAATGAGTGTTTATTAATCAAAATGGGGCAGATATCTAGGCCTTCCCAGTAACTCATAAGTATTGTCTGAGCCTCTATGAAGAAATAGAAGTGTATTTCTTAATAGTATAAGTGGTCAAAATATACAATAGCAAGAATCGTGGTTCTGCTTGCTCCTTATTTGAGCTGTTTCATTATCTTGGAATTTAGCATGGATACGCAAGAGATTATGGCTCCCTCATTTCTCAATATGTACGTACAAGTGGAGATAGTTCAGCTTCATAAAACAAGGAGGAGGAATATGATTAAAGGAAATGTTTGTAAACCAGATGCAGTTTTCTGAAAGGTTTACTCTCATTCCTAAGACACACACACACACACACACAAACACATTAAGAGTTTGACTTTCATTCAATTGACATGAAAATATCCGTTCTCAAAGAAAGTCATTTTTAAAGTAATGATATGACATGGGCACAACCCGGATACCCCAGGATAAGTAGGGGTGATGTACAGGGAAATGCAACAGATAGATTCAGGAGGTCTGGCCGGATTCCCAACTCTGTTTATTATATGTGCCACTTGTTGGGGAAATATAATTAAAAACCAAATCTTCTCCCAACGCAGAAAATCTCTCCAAGAAGGTAGAAGAGAAATAGAATAGTTTTATTACTGAATACGCATTAAACCTGAACGTGCTGCACATCATAGGCATTCCTGCAAGAGGTTGCTTGAACAGAAAGAACTTTCACCCTTTCATGCACCCAGGCTGGTACCACCCAGTCATCCATGTTCTCAGGAGAAACAAGACTAGTTCTCCAGTAAGACAACTGGACAGCCCCATTTGTCACACATGGCTCATCCTAGAGTCACCTAGTAAGTGGGATGACCATCTGTGTTTAACACATTGGCTTTATCCAAAGAGAAAATAAAGTCATATCTTTATGACATGAGGTGGTTTTGTAATTTGGAGAGGGGAGCCAGTTGTAGTTAGGCTCCTACGTCACAGAAACGGGAAAGGAAGGCCTGGATCTTTTTTGATAATTACAATACAAAAAGGTGGCTCCCAGGTCCTTGAGAAAGGACTCCTGAATTGTAAAGCTGACAGGAAGGCTCTTTTAACTTTTAAAAAAGATTTATATACATTTCAAGGACACAGAAAAAGAAATCCAAATTACGGGTTTTCTAAAGTAAATGCTCTAATAAAAAAAGGGGGGGGGCGCCTAGGTGGCTCCATAGGTTAAACATCTCCCAGGGTACTGGGATCCAGCCCCACATCAGGCTCCCTCCTCAGCGGGAAGCCTGCTTCTCCCTCTCCCACTCCCCCTGCTTGTGTTCCCTTTCACGCCATGTCTCTGTCAAATAAATAATTTTTTTTAAAAAAAGAAGGTGGGGGGGACGAGTCTCTTCCCTATTTTCAACAGGGAGAATTCCTTTTTTCCCATTCAGATTGTATTTACATTTACACCCTTGGGTAACTCAACCTCCCTGCCTCTGTTACCTCATCTAGAAGAGAGTAGTAACACTAACAATTGGCTTCCATGAAGGAACTGTACAAAATGTCTTTGTCATTTTAAATGCCCAAATTAGTAGAAATTACAGATCTTTACTGGTATTAGACCTACATGCAAGCAGTTTATCTAATATTTAAATGGGAGCATACATTTTTAAGAGTCTCTCCTTTTGTAACAAAAATATGTCAGCTCCACATTTATCGGTTGGCTTTGAGCATTTAATCTCTCTGTCTTACCATAAAATTCGTTTTTATAAATTTTGTCTCCCAGTTCCCCTGTTATCAGTGTGTTCAAGTTCCATTTTATTGTTAAAAATAAATGTCACAGTAAATCCAAAGTTGGTTTAACCTCTATTAAGTTAGTCACTAAGATAAACTTATATTTCTAAGGAAATACGTTTAAAAATATATATCCTAAATAATTATTTTTGCTTTAAAAACACTGCAAGATACATTTCAATACAACAGTTAATAAAAGTCGAAGAAAAGAGATATGATGAAGAACAAGCAAAGATATGTTTTATTTCCTGGTAAGTGCTTTTAAAAAAAACAAAAAGGAAAAAAAAAAAAAAAAAAAAACCCTGACGCCATTACTTGAATCCTGAGTTATTTCAGTTTGACATATTTGACATATCATGGGATAAAATATGAGTAAAGCAAAAATCCCCAAGAATAGCTCCGCGATCATGCTAAGTAAAGAATTACGTTGGGTTGTCAGAGTCTCAGGGAGGTCGCGGGCTTTTATGACTCCAGCTTTCAGGTGAAGCCAGGCTGGGGCAATACTCAACTGAAATGCAGCGCTGAGATGGGGCTTTCTTCTTTTGACACCGAACTCATCACTTGGTTATTTAACACTGGAGAGACCAAAATTATATAAAGAAAAGCTCTGCCAGATCAAAATTATCTTCTCCCATTAATTTGGGGAGTCCTGTACTGCCACATTTCTTATGGTGGTGCAGCCAAATGGGTAGGTTCAGCACACCAATTATGTGGCTAGTATGATTCTGGCAATCACAATGCAAGTTAGAAATTATTCAGAACGGAATAAAATATTTTAAAACCCTCTTATAAATCTTAGCCAGGAAATAAATTTTCATGAGACCAGTGATTAACCCAATAGCAAAATGGAATTTATATCAACCATTCATTAATCCCATTTCCCTTCTCCCAACACCATTAATTAAGTGTCTGCTCAATTCCCATTCCTGTGCTCTACTTGTGTCGCTTACCCAATTACAGCTAATTTTCTTGCATGCAACGGGGGTGGTAATAGCTTCCAACAGTTGTTGAAATGTGGTTCCTAGTGCTTATTGCAGTGTGTCATCCTTAAATATTCCATAACATGTTTTCTGGTTCTGTTTCTAAAACCGAATTTGTGTGTGTGTGTCGGGGGCGGCGGAGGTGGGGGGGGGGTGGCGGGGGGCTGGGAGGATTTAGTTGGATACAGGAAGTGGCTGATTTCCTTCCTTTCAGGTCCTTTGAGACCCTTATCTGATTTTAAGTTTTGCCTCAGGAGAAACCTGTACCACTGAGATCGCTAAAAATAACTGTCCTCCCATCTTGCTGTTTTACCTATGACTCTGAGAGAAGCAGCTTCGGAAAACTCAACTTTTGATGTTGTGTTTCATAAGTTGTACCTACCTGATCACTTCGAGTTCAATAGGGAGAATCAATTTAATTTTTTTAATTGAAGCTTCTGTTACATGATGCTCCCCTCTCTTCTTTCTCTTTCTCTCTTTTTTAAACAGTTTACAAAAAAGGAGATATTAAACATAAACTCTGCCTCCTTTCAGTTGTACCCTGAAGATAACAGGTGTAAATTCAGCATTTGTATCCTAACATTTAGCTTCCCTTGGACTTCGGTCTTGTTATTTGAGATAAAAGAAACCAATCTTTTGTTTTCTGACTGATCCTATCATGTGTCAGTAGCTTCTAATAATTCACTTGATTAAGAATCCTCTCCCTGACATTTTCCACCCATTCTACCCTCCCCCACCTTAACATAATTGATGATCTATAAATAAACAATTAAAGTTGTTAGCTGGAGCTCACTATTTAAAATAAGCCCGTAGAGAATCCTTTTGTGAAGCTAATAATCCTTTTATAATCACCTCTGCTTCATCTGCTCAGATTTTAGTCTATCAGCCTTTTCTTAAAGCAGAAAGTGATCTTTGGAAGCAAGTGAAAGACTCCCCTGATGTAATAAACAGGGGCTCTGGAAGGGAGAGCAGGGAAAAACTCGGGTTTATGATTAGTCATGGGGTTAAATGCAGTAGTAATGGTTTGATTTCAAGGGGTTGGCTTAGCCTGTGGTAACACATAGTTATCCCAGGTCTTTGTGGGTTTTAGCCTCCTTATGGCATCTCCTCCTCCCTTTGATCTGCATACTTAGCCTTTTGTCTCTTCCCATTCTCCTACAATTGGAAATGACGTCCATTTGGGCTTGTTGTTATCTTTACCATTTGTATTCAAGAACTAATACTCTTGTTTTATCTACATACAGAAAACAGTTTGAGGAAAACCTATGAAATTTCACCCCACTCAACTTTCCCAATGTTTCTGATGTTAAAAAACAAAATTCAACCAAGTAAATTTGAAGATCTAATTGGCTTGATGAGGAGATCCAGAAATCGGGCAGCATCCCCTCTCACAAGTAGAGAGATGTTTAGAGGCATTGTACAAAATGGAAGCTTCTTATAGGAAGGAGGGTGGAGCAAGAAGTGATTAGCAAAAGAAAAGAATGGATTGGTTCTAGTAAGGTCACTTTCCCTAAGGGGAGAGGGCAGGAGGTCTTATCTGGTGTATTACCCCACTTTGCTTTGGGGAATGGAGAGGACCCAGCTGACAGATTACTTTATTCATACTGATCAGAAAATTCCTGCCTGACTGGTTAAGACTACCTATCTGTGGGAGTTTGGAACTAAATTAGGTGTTAAGTTCCACTTTGTGACTTGGCCTAAGTGATTCCACCATCCATAAGTGATTCCAAAACCACAGTGATTCCTGTGGTTTTCTTTTTAACATTTAACACAGGAAATTTAAGGGATCACTTTGCAGCCAGTTGGAGAGCAGTTTTCTTTCCATCAACATGTAGGTAGTAAGCATCCACTGTTCCCATGCTGCCAACATATCTGTGAATGAAGGGGGACCCCTCACTCTCTTACCACTTACATTTCAGTGGTCACAAAATAATCTCATTTTTATCAAATTTGGCAGTAGTGGTTTTTCTTTTCATGAGTTTTTTATGTGACTTTTTAAAAATTTGTTCAATCAAAATGATTGAGCTGGTACACATAAGCTTACTTTTCACATGTTGGCAAAAACATTTCATTGAATCATTTGGCTGCATCACGATAGAATGTTTTTAAAGAAATCTCTGTTACCTCCTTCATAGCATTTCTAATTTCTAAGAACCTCTTGGCCTGTAGATACTTTTTAAAAAAAGATGCTTCCTAAATATAGGGAACATAAGATTGGGTAACTGTTTTCCTAAGTGAAAAACTTTAACATTTACTCTTGTAATCTGGGAGGGAATAATGGTTTCATTAGTTTTTAGATGAAAAGATTTCTGCAATCAGACTGTGTTTGTAATGGCATTTATGAAACAATTTCCCCCCTACAGTAGCATTGTAATTAAGACTTTCAGTGAAATTGTCAAAGGAGAGGAGTATTCTGTTCCCTATGGTCGGCTGTGACGGCCTGCCCCTTACAGTCTTCTGCTGCTCTGCACCAGCCTTACATTAATGCTTGTAATCGTGTTTCACTTCCTCCAATTAAGCTGACAGGGAACTGGAATTGCTATCACTCACCTCATTGATCTGAAAGGCAACAGGATCAGACTGTAGCATTTTGTGCACAGAGCACTTAACATCCCAAATGCCCCATTGCCCAGAAGACTGTTAGCCCTGCAGGGAAGGCCCTAGGACTTCTGTAGTTCTGGCTCCATCTCTTGGGCAATGGAATGCCTGAGTTAGAAAGGTCACAGAAAATATCCTGTTCATGGATAGGTTCCAGTGTGCTCCCCTGAACAGCTGTTTCTCAAAATTTTAATGGATGTGCTGGGGAAAAAAATGTTTTTATGGCTCACTAGATGTTGGAAAAGCAGGGTTAAATCAAGTTAAACAGGTTCTTTTCTCTGTAACTGTCAGTGACCTCATACTTGCATTGTCAACTTCAAAAAAAGGTGCGGTGCGGTATAGGAGTATGTATGTGTGTGCGGGGGTGGGTAGTGTGCAGTATTTCATGAACATGTTAGAAAAATTTTTTGAAGGCGAATGCAAGGCTTGGTATCCTGCAGATGACTTCTTGAGACTTGCGGATCTAGCCAGTGAGGACCATCATGTGGTTATTTGGTGCAGGGGCTCTCGACCCTGGTGGTGGTGGTGGTGGATCCACATAATGTTGGATCACCCTTTTCTAAAAACACCTCCCCAAGTTTCCTTCATTGTCCCTTCTTTCTTTCTCCACTATTGCTGGTGGAGTGTGTCATATCCCTCGGGTATGTTACATGGAAAAACAGAAAGGTAGAGAATCACGTCACTGTCACGTTGTTCTTCCATTCTGTTCCCTGCATTGCTGTACTAGAGAATGCCACTGTGTTGAATGGCAGAGTGCCTAAGTTCTCCTGGGTTTAGAACCTCCAAATGACTAGTCTTATGAATGTTGGCAAACTTCTTAAGGCTTCTGAACCTCCATTTGTGCATCAATAAAGGAGTGAAAGTACCTTGGTTCGGTTTTTATGGAGGTGGGGGATAGCCCACATGTCACCTGGACTGTAGCAGACACATTTAATAGTAGCAGGTGTTATTATCTTAAGACTTTTA
>NW_023270305.1:36194666-36198475 GCF_011800145.1 Mirounga leonina | reverse complement strand
AGTATATAGATTCAAACTGAAAAAGTTGGTTGAGCATTCAGCTGTTTTACAGCTTGGTAAAAACCAGCATTATGATTAACTGGATTTTTTTTTTCCCCACTGTCATATCACATTTGGGATAGCATGAAAAAGGTTTTAGGATGTTGGAATGATACAGTTTTTAAAAAATAGGTAAATATTCAGTGTCAATCAGCTCTTTCAACTAATAGGAATCATGTTCTCTTCTTTGTGATTTTTTTTCATCATTCAACTGAGTAGGATATCAGAAATTACAGTGTCTGTTCTATTGAACCTCTTAACAACTTGTTAATTTGTGAGGGGATTGTATTTAGATGTGACTTTTAGCAGTTGAGATCCAAGCTATTTATCAATTTGCACAGATTGTCATCATCATAACTTGGAAATCCATGTTCCCAAATAAATGCCTGTAAATTTAGCTTCTAAAGACTTGACACATTCATAGAAAGCCACATTCCAGTGGGCAGATATCATTTAATATCAGTATAGAGTTTGATTCAATCTCAGAGACCATGTCAGTGTCATGGGCTGTTTTGGCATATATTTGCATTTCAACCTTGCATGTCCACATCATCGGGTCTGCATGCTCTTTACCCTTTTGGACCTTTAGCATCTGCAGATAGAGATTATAAATAGTACCAAAGTTACAGTTTGTTCTGAGGATTAAAATAAAGCATATAAAAGTACTTCATAAACTGAAATGCTGTACACAGCTAGTATGATTTTAAAATAGTATTAGTAATAGGGTACATTTAGAGGACAGGAGATTTGCACTGTAAGGCTAATACATAGCATATAATCTTCTTTCTATAAAATTTCAGATGAATGTGTTAAGATTGAAGACTTAACAACACCATTCACAGATTATACATCTTCAACCATTTTGTTTCAATTTAGAAAGTAGGTTAATTGAGGTACAAAAAGTAAACTTAAAATGGCTTTTGACAGGATCCGGTTAGCCTGATGGTCTATTTCAGGCATAGATTTATTCTTAAGGCACTTTACATGATACAGATGGTTTGGGAGATATCAGATTCTCCTTTTGTGACACCTAACTCCAAATTTAGGGGCATATTCCAAATATCATGAACTTTACTTAGCCTATTTTGAATTTGTGACTGGCTGATAGGTTTGCCAGATTTAGGGGATGGTGTGTATATATATATATATTCCTATTCAGTGACATGCCTAGTCTTGCAGAAAGATGAAGAAGCAAAATGGGAAATAAGATGCAGAGATTCTGGCTTTTCACTATACCTCACAGCCCCTTAGTTATGTGTGTTACAAAGCAAAAGCCTCATGCCTACCACATGGTAGGCACTCAGTAAATTCCTAGTTATTGTCCAAAATGTGGCCATTTCTGATTTATTTATTTAGTTAGTTAGTTAAAGATTATTTTAGAGAGAGAAAGCAAGTGAGCAAGGGGAGGGGCAAAGGGAGGGGGAGACAATCTCAAGCAGACTCCATGCTGAGCATGGAGCCTGACACAGGACTCAATCTCATAACCCTGAGATCATGACCCGAGCAGAAACCAAGAGTTGTACACTTAAACGACTGAGCCACCAAGCACCCCTATTTCTGATCTTAACAGCCACTGTGGCAGTCATTAATCTGCAAATATGTACCAAATATCAACTAAGTACCTGGTAGTGCAAGGCATTAATGATACAAAGATAATGGTGACATTCTAGTCATCAGTGACTAGATCACATTGCATTCTAGTAATGTGAATGGCACAGAAACATGAACCTGCAATTAGAGGATGAGAAGAACCATAAAAGAAAGATGGGTGAAGTGCAGTGAACACACACACAGAAGGGAGCAACTAATGTCTGAGGTAATCAGGGATTCTTTACCGAGATGACATTTGAATGAGATCTTCAATAGGCAGGTGAGGAGTGAAGGGGAGGACACTGCAGGGTCTAACACAGTGGTCAATATTATTGAACAACATGTGGAGGAAATATAGGCATTGGGAATCCATTTGGAAGAGCCTAGAGGCATGAAAGTACCATCTGTTCAAAGGAATAGTAACGAATAACATGGGTTTGAGGTAGGGGTGGGAGGTAAGATTGGAGAGCCAAACTGAAGTCAAATTGGCCAGGATCTTCTTGTAGGTGTTAGGTTGGCATTAGAGGATTTTAAGCAGGTGAGTGAAGTAATGTATGAGTATGTACTAAGGATATCAATCAAATAATGGATTGGATTCTCAAACAGTGAATCTGAGGACATAAAAACTGATCTAGTAATTTTTTAGCTTAAGACTTAATTAGACAAATGATAAGGTAATCATAAAACTTGTCATCCAAATTGGGACACTTTTGAGACTGAAGGAAGGCATTTTTACTTATTATGCTGGAACAATGGAAGCAAACTGGAAGGTATTATCACCCTACCTATGATAGGAGATGACTGATTCTATGGATGGCAATTAGTTGACAGGTGGGTGTTTGGGGACTCCTGGAGACTAAGGCCAATCCATGGACCCCAATGGACATGGGATAGATGATATGGAACCCCAGAGCATCTTCAGTAGAACCTCTACTCATTCCAATTGGGGTGCCTGGGTAGCTCAGTCGGTTAAGCGTTGGACTAGGTTTTGGCCCAGGTCATGATCTCAGGGTTGTGAGACGGAGCCTCGCGTCAGGCTCTGCACTCAGTGAAGAGTCTACCTGAGATTCTCTCCTTCTGCCTCTGCCCCTGCTCCCGTGTGCATGAGCACACACACTCTCTCTCTAAAATAAAATAAACCCATTTCCAATTTAAATTCTTTCAATGATACATTTACTTAGTGTCTCAAACTCCTATGCAAACCCTGTATTTAGAGAAGTTTTTTTTTTAAAATCTGTGAGCTACTTTAATTCTCATGTAGCAGAAGTTTCTCTTTCTTAAAATTTCTCTATTCCTAAAAAATTAGCTAAACTTGAATTTAGAACCCAGCTTAGATCCTGGGTCCATCCCTCACTCTTTGAATGTTGAACAAGCTTATTTCTGTCTTTGAGCACACCTGTAAAGTGGTTAATATATGGGCATTTTGTAAAGATTAAATAAGCAATCAAAGTCTAGTGTTTAACACACAGTAAATACCCAGTAAGTAGCTACTGTGTGTCTTTGTTTTATATTTCTTCATTGGGAAGCAGCTTTTTTTTTTTTTTAAACCACCACCACACCCCTCAGTTTATTTAAGTTCCCTTTATGTGCCTTGTATTTGTATCATAGTACTTATCTTACTGCATTGTAATTGCTGTTTAAATTATCTTTCTCATTCATTAGGCCAGTGGTTCTCAAGTGGGGGTAATTTTGTCCCCTCCCCAGGGTACATCTAGAAATACTTTTGGTTGTCATAACTGAGGGACGGAGTGCTACTGGCATCTAATTGGTAGAGGCCGGGGATGCTGCTAAATATCCTATAATGCATAGGGCAGCCCCCACAACAAATAATTATCTGGCCCAAAATGTCAGTAGTGTTGAGGGTAGCAAACGATGCTTTAGACTTACTCTGTGCTGGTAGAAGCTGTGACTCTCTTGCTATGGTAGGTCCCCCCTACCTAGCACTGTGATGAATCTCAATAGGTAGAATGAATGAATCGGAACCAAAAATTTAGCCATGATCCAGTTTCCCAAGGATTTCATCACTCCTTTTAGTCAACATGTGATTGCTGTGGTGTCTCAAGTACGCTGCTATCAGCTGCAAGCTTGAAGTACCAGGTATATTAAAATAGAACTCTGAAAAGGACAACAGAACAAAAAGTCACCAATAAGGAAATAGGCATCATATTGCTACTTAATAC
>NW_023270305.1:36177195-36194656 GCF_011800145.1 Mirounga leonina | reverse complement strand
TTTCTTTCTTTCTTTCTTTCTTTCTTTCTTTCTTTCTTTCTTTCTTTCTTTCTTTCTTTCTTTCTTTCTTTCTCTTTCTTTCTTTCAAGATTTTATTTATTTTGAGAGAGAGCAAGTAAGAGAGAGAGAGAGGGTGTGCAAGTGAGCCAGGGGAGAGGCAGAGGGAGAGAGAGAATCTCCAGCAGACTCCAGGCTGAGCACAGAGCCTGATGTGGGGTCGATCTCACAACCCTGAGATCATGACCTGAGCAGAAATCAAGAGTCAGATGTTTAACCAACTCAGCCACCCAGGAGCCCCCCTCATTCAAGTTTCTTAATCAAAAGCACTTGCAAGCTTACACAGGGAACAGAAGTCACATTTTTATCTCAATTAAATTGAGGAAACATGAGATTAAATTGTTTTTGGCTGTTCTGTGAGATGAGAAATATCTCAGGGTCTTATAGGAAGATTACTTTAAATGGCTCTATCTATCATCTAACATCTATCATCTATCTACCTTGTATCTGATAGCTACCAGTTTTCAGTAAGAGCTGCAGGACTCTTTGAGGTGCTTGAGAAAGACTGAGGAAGCTTTCTGGCATTTGGAGCAAGAAATGTGTTCTGGGACTTGAGAAACCAATTTTCCAATTGTTGGGTGAGATGGGGCTCCTTCTTTAATTAGACAAATTGATTGATATAAGCCTCATGCTGTGAAAAACTGAAGAGCTTTCTGAGAAATCAATTAGGATTGCTGGAGACAGTCACATCTTCCCTCCCTGACCCCACCTCAGCCCTCTTAGACTTCTTACTAGCCTGAATCAGGAATGTATTTTAAGAGGAAGCAAAACCTCAACAAATCGTTACTCTGGTGTTTCCTGTCACACTGCATAGCTTGCTATGGCTACCATAACAAAATACCACAAACTGGGATTTTTAACAATGGAAATTTATTTTCCCACAGTTCTGGAAATTAGAAGTCTGAGATCAAGGTTCCTGCAGGGTGGGTTTGTTCTGAGGCTTCTCTCCTTGGCTTGTAGCTGACCATCTTCTACCTCATGGTCTTTTCCTGTGTTTTTCTGTGTTTAATCTCCTCCACTTTAAAGACACAAATCATATTATATTAGGGACCACCCTAATGATCTCATGTAACCTTAATTATCTCTTTAATGACCTATCTCCAAATGCAATCACATTCTGAGGTAAGGGGGAGGGGTAAAGGGGTGGGGTAGGACCTCAACTCATAAATTCTGGGGAGACACAGTTCAGCCCATATCACGCCTCTACAGGGCTCAATATCAAGTAAATGCTCAATATATAGTTATTCTTTGCCAGAGTAATATTTTATTTGAAGTAGAGTGTGGTGGCTGATCACATAGAACACATAGGGCACATGGAGACAGAGGTCAACCTAACTGGTGTGATTTACAGCATACAAAGTCTATATTGGCCCAGACCACTGCAAATGGAAGCCCGCTCCAGTGCTTGATGGTCCTATCCCTGGAGTCACTGAGTTTGGAACCCAAAATTGGGATACTGAGACTATATTTAATGTGGATTGGTTTGGGAGTTCTTCTGTTTGTATGTTTTCCACTCAGCAGGATTAATTACAAGGGAAAGAAGGCAATGACAGGGTTGGGATAGTCCTGGAGAAGGGGCTCAGGTGGGAGGGCTCTTCCAGGAGATGAGGCTTTCTGTGGAGCTCTCTGGATAGGGAAGAAGAGTAGGGGGGGTAGGAAGGTGCATAGCTGGGTGGTAGTAAGCCTGGCCTTGTGCTTCTTCACATGTAGGCTGGGGAGAGAGGGTAGATTGCCCAGGCATTCTGAGCTTGGACCAGTCTGGCTTCTGCACAGGGAATGAAAGAACTTATACCCATAACATGGTGATTCCTCCTCAAGTCAGACTAAATGCTGATTTCACTCTGGGCTTGAGCATCCCTTCTAGTTCCTGATTTCTGATTTTTTTTTTTTTTTTTACTACCTTTTAGTGTTTTCTGTCTTGGTAATAGTAACTGGATTCCTGGCTGTTCTCCTGATAGTTCCTTTTTTTTTTAATATTTCCTACTTTGGACTCACTGCAATACTGGAGTTCTCAAGTTTCAGAGTAAGGTCTCAGCCACCTTTTTCCTTATTCTCCATAAATATCTTATTTTTTTCCTTCTTCTTCTCCTCCTCCTCTTCTTCCTCCTTATTTTGTCTTCCTCATATCCCTACAATTATTTGATTTTTTTTCCTCTTAGTGTTTTGTGGTTGTTTTTGGTTAGTGTTGTGGATATGTCTAATTTCTAAATCCTAAATTCCTTGATCAACAGCTTTCCTATGGAACCAGAATTTATTTTTAACTCTAGGCTTCCCTCACCCAACCCCCACACAGAAGTTTCTCGCCTCCTACTTTTCTTTTCTCTTTAGAGATTAACTTTCTAAAATGACAACTATTTTATGTCCCTGATTCAATGAGAACCTTTGTGCCAGGGACTGGACTTAGTGAAATACACACACAGGTAAACTAGACAGATGAAGTTACTAATCCCATGAAGTTTATAGTCTAATGGGAGAAACAGATGAAAAACCAGTAAGCAAATTATCTACTTAAGTAAGTTCTTTCTCAATTTTATTAGAACTTTAGCAGAGAACTCCAAGAGTCCTTATAAACAAATTAAAATCATTCTGTAATGGTAGAGCTCTCGACTTTACATCATAGGGAAAGCCATACTTAGAAAAGAGGTGTGTTCTTGCTATTCAGATCCATCTCTGGCAGCCCCCTTACTGAGGTATTTGCAAGTAGTTAGCAGCTCTTCTCACTGACTCCATATCAACATGGGGCAGACACGGCAGGCCTGTTACATCATTTCAGCAAGGCCATCCCTTCCTTGATGGGCCAAAGAGGGTGTCTGAAATAGAATCCACTCATGCTGCTTGGGGAATCTCCCTCTTGCTGGCAGTTAGTTATAGGTGCTCAGTGTGATTAAAATCACCAGTGCAGTGTGTTCACTGCTGATTTCTTACCCATGCTTCGGACTGAAAAGGAGGAATCAGTCCCCAACATTTGCTCCTTGTCCCTCGCTAGCATAAGAAACAACAGCTATCAAATTTTATATTCTTTACTACGTTTTTAGTCAAATTTCAGGGTCCGTGTCTGGTTCTCCTTTTTTATTTGCCTTATACATGAATTGTGTCATATGGACTTTAAAATGGTGAAAATTTCATGAATGTTAAATACCACTCAGATGTTAAAAGATTTTCAAATGGCAAGTTGTGGTAAACCCAGATCCAGCCTATAAATCAGTATATTCTCCCTAGACATTCAGTCCTTCCATCTTGCATCTTTTTATGGTTCAGAGGCTGAGCCCTGTGTTTTCCCTAAGTTTGCTATCAAGAGAGAAAAAAAAAATCAGGTGTTTTCTTTCTTTCTTTTCTTCTTCTTCTTTTTTTTTTTTTTTTACCATTTCCATTACCAGCAATACCATTTATTTTTTTTATTTTTTTATTTATTTATTTTTATTCTTATGTTAATCCCCATACATTACATCATTAGTTTTTGATGTAGTGTTCCATGATTCATTGTTTGTGCATAACACCCAGTGCTCCATGCAGAATGTGCCCTCCTCAATACCCATCACCAGGCTAACCCATCCTCCCACCCCCCTCCCCTCTAGAACCCTCAGTTTGTTTTTCAGAGTCTATCGTCTCTCATGGTTCGTCTACCCCTCTGATTTCCACCCCTTCATTCTTCCCCTCCTGCTACCTTCTTCTTTTTTTTTTTTCTTAACATATATTGCATTATTTGTTTCAGAGATACAGATCTGAGATTCAACAGTCTTGCACAATTCACAGTGCTTACCAGAGCACATACCCTCCCCAGTGTCTATCACCCAGTCACCCCATCCCACCCACCCCACCCCCCACTCCAGCAACCCTCAGTTTGTTTCCTGCGATTAAGAATTCCTCATATCAGTGAGATCATATGATACATGTCTTTCTCTGTTTGACTTATTTCGTTCAACATAATACCCTCCAGTTCCATCCACGTCGTTGCAAATGGCAAGATCTCATTCCTTTTGATGGCTGCATAATATTCCATTGTATATATATACCACTTCTTCTTTATCCATTCATCTGTCGATGGACATCTTGGCTCTTTCCACAGTTTGGCTATTGTGGACATTGCTGCTATAAACAGCGGGGTGCACGTAGCCCTTCGGATTCCTACTTTTGTATCTTTGGGGTAAATACCCAGTAGTGCAATTGCTGGATCATATGATAGCTCTATTTTCAACTTTTTGAGGAACCTCCATACTGTTTTCCAGAGTGGCTGCACCAGCTTGCATTCCCACCAACAGTGTAGGAGGGTTCCCCTTTTTCCGCATCCCCGCCAACATCTGTTGTTTCCTGACTTGTTAATTTTAGCCATTCTGACTGGTGTGAGGTGGTATCTCATTGAGGTTTTGATTTGGATTTCCCTGATGCCGAGCGATATTGAGCACTTTTTCATGTGTCTGTTGGCCATTTGGAGGTCTTCTTTGGAAAAATGTCTGTTCATGTCTTCTGCCCATTTCTTGATTGGATTCTTTGTTCTTTGGGTGTTGAGTTTGATGAGTTCTTTATAGATTTTGGATACTAGCCCTTTATCTGATATGTCATTTGCAAATATCTTCTCCCATTCTGTCAGTTGTCTTTTGGTTTTGTTGACTGTTTCCTTTGCTTTGCAAAAGCTTTTTATCTTGATGAAGTCCCAATAGTTCATTTTTGCCCTTGCTTCCCTTGCCTTTGGCGATGTTTCTAGGAAGAAGTTCAGCAATACCATTTCTATGCTAAACTCAGAGACTGACATTTTGTGTGCATTATCTCATCGTAATCTTGGGTTAGGCATCATTTCCACTATTTTACAGATGAAGACTAAGACTTAGTGAGTTTAGGTAAATTGCCAAGGGTTACACAGCTAGTAGGCATCAGAGCCAAGCTATAACTTAATACTATTTTTGTCTACTTCATAAATTCTTTCAAGGAAGAGAAGGCATGGGAGAGGGCATGAAGGAAGGGCAGATGGGGGTTCAGACTGGGAATTACATTTGCATTTTAATTTTATGTAAGAATGAGATAACACTGATTTCTTTATCAAAGAATCCATCCCCCCTTGCCATAAGTGTTAATGTCACAAGCACCGGGAGACTAATGACCCTTGGAGCTGGCATGTGTATTTCCGTGGTTATGCATGGCCAAATAGATAGTCATGGATGCAAATGAACAGGTTAGAATTAGATTCTGGAAAGACTAAGATTTGGGATTTATCTTCCTCGGTGGTGTGTGGTTCATTCACCCAGGAAAGCTTGGCAATAAAATTCTTTGATTCTCTCTACCCTGTAGGAGTGAGTTATCCTGTCATTAAGTATAGTTGACCTTTGAACAATACAGTTTGAACTACATGGGTCCACTTATATGTGGATTTTTTTGATAAATACAGTACAGTACTGTAAATATATTTTATCTTCCTTGTGATTTTCCTAATAACATTTTCTTTTCTCTAGCTTACTTTATTGTAAGAATACAGTATTTTTATATACAACATACAAAATGTGTGTTGATTGGCTGTTTATGTTATCAGTGAGGCTTCTGGTCAGCAGTAGGCTATTAGTAGTTAAGTTTTTAGGGAATCAGAAGTTGTATGAGGATTTTCAACTGTGCGGGGGTTTAGCCCCTCTAACCCCCACATTGTTCAAGGGTCAACTGTACAAGGCTTTATTGTGTACAAAAGAAACTCCTTTTGTGGACATTGTACCTGATACAGCGAAATGTGATCTTTCTTTCACAGAGCTTACACTTTGCTAGTGGAGAGGGTGCCCATGCAGTTAAGTGATAATGGCAGATGAACTTGTAACACCCCCACACACATTCATTTAGACATACATTGAAATGCAAAATACGATCACAACATTTTTATTTTACTCTACTGCATTATAAATGCAATTGATAGTTGTATCACCAAACAATTCGGGGGTTATTGCCAACCTGTTCTAATAATTTATTTTCTTACAATCAGTGTTAAGAATCCAGTTTTTCATGGGCTTGATGACTTAATTGGAAGCAACAGTAGTTCATTCAGTTCAGCTTACTTAGAGTGAACAGAGAAAATTCAAGCGACAACCTTTAGCCTGCACCCTGCCTTTTTTATCAGAGCTTGGAAGTCAGGAGGCGGCTATAGCCAGATGTCTGACTATGAGACCACTCACCGAGGGGCGAGACCACTCAGTGCCAGTTTGCCCAAAGAAGGCTATGCAGGAAATTGTCTGAGGGGATGCTATGGTTGAACATCAGAAAAGGACTATGCTGATTACTATGGTGGTTGAGAGAAAGGAGAAGTCTATATGGGCTGTGTGGTCAGGGAGAGGTAGGGCCTGATCTGGCCCATAGAATGTTGCTTCAGGATGGAGAAAAGGAGGTAAAACTGGTAGGTAGAAAGTTATTATGGGGTGCTCAAAGAAACTCTTCTCTGAGGACTGGGATGTACTTATGGGGGATTAGAGAAGTTGTGACCATGGAAAGAGGAGATTGGGAGTACATTTTCAGAAAATGTTGGGAAATTAGCAGAGTATAGACTTGGTTTACCAATAGAAGCTCTGAAATCAGGATCAGTGTGGATCAGGATCCCCTTTTATAGTTTGTGTGTGATGGTGCAAAATTTTCTTAAACTCTCTATGTTTTGGTGAGAGCAGCATCCTTGTTTATTTCCATGTTCATTGCATCTAGCTAGTCTTATTCTGATGTCTACATGTAGATGTAATAATGACAGGCAAGGAATTTGGGGAAGCTGATTTAACTTTCTTTTTCTTTATGCAGGGACTTTCTATGAAATGATGTGGCAGGCTGTGTCTATATTGTTTTGGTTTCTCAGGCAGCATAGTTTTTTTTGTTTTTTGTTTCTAATTAGTTTGGTTTGGAAACTTATGTTTTTAAGATAGAGTAATTCATCAAGAATTAAGGAGAACTGCCTTAATTGTAATCCTTGGTCCTATTTTAGGTTTACCATCAGTAAATTGTCACAAACCTCTTGGTTCCCAAAATTGGCTGATCAGTAGAACTTCATGGAAATCTGAAAATGCAGATCCCTGGGCCACAGTTGGAAAGATTTTCCTACCCACTGAGCTATCCCTGTGTTTCCAGAGCTTGTCCATAATTCTTCAAATGCTTATTAAAAAATGAAGATTTCCAGCCTACTCCAGAGCTACTGAATAGAGGGGCCTAGGAACCTGTGTTTGCAACAACTTTGTCACGTTGACAGTTTCTAGCTGAAAGATTATGGAGCCCCAAACTCTCCTATTTATTTTCTCATTTCTAGCCACCATTTATTGCCGTTTAACCAGCACCTCCTCTGGGGACTTAATTTACCTAAAATGTACATTAGCAGCCTGTTGCCATAGCCCTGCGCCATCAGAGACGTTTGTTTGGGAACATAGATGTTTCTTTTCTGGCTTTGTGAGAAGACAGGGATAAGCAATTGACAAACACTCTCATTTACCACCTGAGGGCCCTGAGGGGACCCTGGAGGTCAGGAGTCTACAATGGAGAATTAAGTCTCACCCAAGAAGTTCTCCCAATTTTGGCTATTCACCCTCTTTGACTTATAGCTAAGGACTTTGTATTGTCATGAGCATCCAGTGAAGTGGGAGATGTGCTCACAATTTGAAAATGTATAAGATGCTGGAATTATAATCTAGGGCAAAGGCTTTGTTGTATGTATTTTATTTTCAATTTTTTTTTTTTCCTACAGCTGGTGGGGAGAATATGATACACTTCTTAAAATTCCATGCAGACCTAGCAAACTTTCAGCAAGATCCCAGCCTAGTAGGAAAAAGATCTCAGTGTCTGGATAGATGTGATACGCATTCTCAATGCCCTACCCCCCTTAATAGACACAGTGTACACTACAGAGAGCAAAGTGTAATTTTAAGAACCTTGTAACTCTTTACAAATTAACACAGCAGATGGTGTTTATGGGAGCCACATAGTGAGGAATATTTGGGACGATGTGAGACATGTGTTCCAGGGTTTCGGCCTGCTTTCTACTTAGTTTAGTTTTTAACTATCATGCAGCAAAAATGGCATTTGCCTCATAAAGTTTTCATCAGTTCCAAGTGTGAGCAAATGCCCCAAGAGATGATTCTGTTATGGGGCAGATTCTAAGCATTCTCAGGGAGAAGGGCATCAGAGAAGCCTCAGGAAATGCCCCTGCTTGCCCCTTGGTCACATGCCAGTGGCCTCCTGGGTGTTGGTGCTGGAGGTGGAGAGCAGCCTATTTCCATTCTGGCTTGGGGATGGGTTTACAAAGTGGAGAAAGAGCCCAAGGCTTCATAAACTCTGCTCCTAGAAAATAAAAGACAACACCAAAGGATTAACAATGAAGTTAATAGCTCTAGATTGGGGATTGCTAGTGTATAAATAAAATAGTTTTTCAGTTATTTTGACTGTCCAAATATTATTTTCTTTTAGTCCCTCATAGTGCTAAGGCTTACAGGTATCAGGATCTATGTGGTTGCTTTTCAGACAGTGCTGGACTTTTGGAAAGAGCATGAGATGAAGGCTTATGCCAAGATTGGTTGGTGGTGATGCTAGAGAGGACAGGAGGAGCAGTCTTCACAGGCTTTGGCAAAGACCAAAAGAAGTCAGATTTGTTTGGGTGGGGGAAAAGGCTTGGTTTTGAAATATGAAAGGAAATCTCTTTGGGGGTCCCCGGGCATGCAGAAAGTGCTCAGTACTCCTAAACCATGAGTTTCCTTTTCCCAGTGTTCACCAGGAAACTTCTTCCCTTTCCTTTGCTGTAGGGTTGGCCAACAGAATGATCCCAGGTGTTCTCTAGTATGACCTGCTTCTTTGTCCCAGTCAGGGTTCTGCTCCTCTCGTAGAAGCACCATTTCACCAAACCCATTCTTTTTTGGTATCTAGTGTCCTCAAGCTTATCTACCCTCACCTCCCACTATGCTAAGAGAAGGATTTGTATGTTTCTTGTCCCAAGTGCATGTATCTTAATTCTGTGCATGCAATTATAGTCTTTGATTTCCATCTTCTCCCTGCTTAGGTGAGATTTTTGAACAGGGAAGGAGGAGAATGAGTGTGGAAAGAGAGTTAGCAGCAATATTACTCTACCGTTGATGAAGCTACCAACACAGCTTCCCTTTCACTCTACTTCTGCACAAAAGTAGCCTTACTGCCAAAGATCCATATCATGAAGTCATGTCAAGCAGTCAGAATACTAATTACTTCATTTATATTCAATACATATTTGTATGTACATATCTATACATATTTCTAATTTGTTTAACACCTATTCTGCATAAGGCACTCTGTAAGAAGTTTCAGGGTTTCAAGGACGTATAATTGGCTGACAACTTCCTGTCTGCTATGGACTATTATGTCTCTCCAAAATTCATATGTTGATGAATACCCCAGTGTGATGGTATTTGGAAATGGGGCTTTGGGGAAGTAATTAGGTTTAAGTGAGGTATTAGAGTAGGGCCTTCATGAGATTCGTACCCTTATAAAAAGAGACACCAGAGAGCTTGCTCTTTCTCTACCACGTGAGGACGTAGTGAAAAGGTAGATGTCTATGAGCCACAGGGAGAGCCCTCAGAAGAAACCAAACCTACTGAACATTGGTCTTGGACTCTTCAGCTTCCAGAACTGTGAGAAAATAAATGTTTGTTCCTTAAACCACCCAGTCTATGGTATTTTGTTATGGCAGCCTGAGTTGACTATACACTGCCCTTAAGCTCCTGTGCCTCCAACTGGGAAGAAGGAACAGATATATGATTATATCATGACAAGGTCAGAACAAGACAATATCATAATGATGCATCTGTATATTTGCATTTTACCTTTAGAGTGTGATATCTGAGATTTAATTAACAATGCAAGAGACTTGCTTTAGATATCAGAAATTTAATTAATGATGCAAGAGACTTGCACAATATATGAGTGTTGCCTGAGTGGGAATTATTCATAAAACACCAAATAAATAGCTATTTTGATGATAAAGATAATGATGTAGATGGCTTCAGGCACTCAGAGGAGGATGGGCTCCTGATGAACTGAGAGGTCAGGAATGTGTGATGAAGGAATTATAACATGAACTGGCCCCTGATATATTGTTAGATGTGGCATAGGGAGGCTAAGGCAAGGGGGCTCTACAGAGAAAGACTTTCCATAAACTGAGGTAACCCTCTTCCTGAGTGTTTTCTGATTTCTGTGAACTCTCAACAACATGGACACTCTTATTGACCTCTTTTTGAGAAGTTAGAAAATGCCAGACTCTAGGGATCCTTTAGGTGTTGATAGCTTTAACTGTAACTGAGTGGTTGGGGGACTATGCACTTAAAACTGAAGTGGAAGTTTAAATTCCACTGAAATTTAAATGATTTATTTAGTGTGGGTATATATGTGTTTTTGTGTGTGTATAAAATCAATGGAAATTTGCACTTTGCCTTCGCTACTTTCATCTCAACTGTAAAGATAAAATGACATTTTTTAGCAGTTTTCCCAGGTCATGGTCTCTCACAGGCTTTGAAGGAATGTGTGGTTAATTAACCCAAGGTTGGGAGCTGGGGGGGAGGGTGGGGCTTTGATGAAAAATATCTTCTCTGCAGGGTTGTCTGGGAGATAATCATTGAGGACTACACCTGTGTTGATAAAGTAAGTAAAGGAGCAAGAATTGTAACATTACACAGGTGCCAACAACTTCCTGTGGTTTTGAGCAGAAAATTGTGAAACAGGTGAAATTTATTTTTAGGACCCTACATTTTCCAAATCATTCATCCCTTGCATACCTTCTTCCTATCCACAGGTGCCTACTTGGAGCATCCATTTTTCTATACATGAACAGGTATTTCTGGGGCTGTTCTTAGGAGTTTCATACTGAGTTTTCTGAGAGAAAACTCAAACATTCACCACCCACAAAAAGCTCAGATTCTACTCTGCAGCCACATGAAAACTTAATAAATAATGCAGGATGGTAAATTGTTAACATCTGTATCCTTTGGCATAGTACCTGGTTGAAGGATATGGTCAAAAGAAGTGAAGATCTTCAAGGGCTAGATCCATTTAAAAATACTTCCTAGAGGAAGAGGATTTTGAGCTGTTTCTGGAAGAATGGGTAAAATTTAATTAGGCAAATGGTTGAAGAGAGAATGGCTCCTTTCTTCCAGGCACTAACATGAGACAAAAAGTTTGAATCATTGAAAAAGAACAAATTAATTAGAGAGGTGGGCTATTACAAGAAGGAAATCTGACTATGAAAATTTAAAATACAGGCCCAAGAGTTTAGTAGAAAGTGAGGATCCAGTAAGAATTAAATAGGAACTGAGGGATTGAGCCTCAGAAGTAAAAGCTTGGTTTTGACAGGCCATACTGAGGATTATGAAGGAGGGAAATCAAAAAGGTGTTAGTATGGTATTAGAGGCCTACACTGGGATAGGTGGGTTCCATGGGAAGAAGGGTTTGAGGGAAAGCAGAAATCTTAGAGACTTTTTGATGGACAAATTCTCAAGGCTAGTGACTAATTGGTTTTTATTAGGATTTAGAGCTTGGGTAGAAATTAGTGCTAGAGAAAACCCTGTGAATAAAGCAAAGGCCTGAGGTCTCAGGGAGTGCTCTGGGCTGTGTCCATAGTCTTGTCAGGGTCTTTCCCTTCTACCATCTTGCCTTCAAATTATTTTGGTCTGATATTTTATGGTCTCTGATTTAGTCAGGACTTTTTTGGTTGTAGCTGAGAGAAACCCAAAATAAAGAAATATGAGGGGAATTAATGATTCACTCATCTCAGCAGGAAATCCACTGATCGACTTTGGCTTTAGGTGCAACTGGATTCAGAAGCCCATGTGTTTCATTCATTGATTTAATATAATTTATCGAATGCCTATTATGTGCCATGCACAGGTGCCAAGGATATAATGATAAGCAAAATAAAGACTATCCTCATGAAGTGTTACTTTACAAATTAATATATAATGGAAAGTATAAATGTATGTAATGGAAATTATGTCCAATGTGTGTACTGATAATGCTGGGCCAATAAACAGGGTCAGGGAGTCTTACCAATAATGCTCTCTTTATATTCTTATCTTATATATTGATGATTCTATCCTTGAGCACTGACAAGATCTCAGAGAAGTGTCAGATGCATTTTTGCCCTGACATGTTGTCATTAGTTTTTTCCCTTTCTACCTTTATCTACCCCTCCACCCAACCCCATTCATTCCAGGTTCCAGGAAAGCTGGATTGTGATATGGTCAAAGTATCCTGATCATGGGTTTGATTTGTGGCCACTGCTAAACTTTTATCCATTCTAGAGAGATATCACCCATTTCTTTTCCAAGAGAAATGGCCATAGCTAGTGAAAGGGAAATGTTTAGAAAGATCCACATTCTCAGACTGTGATTTACACATAATATAAAGGTATTACGAAATGTTCAAGGTTCCATAAATAATGGTGCTATTCGTAATAAGAATATGATTCCTATATTCAGGGTTTGAGGGTAGATGGGCAACCCTCCAAATACAATGGGATGACTGCTGGATCAATAGATAATTTTTTCTCCTCCTTCCTGTTGTCTAAATTATAGGTTTAAATGACAGGAAAATATGTTGGAGATAAAGTGCATGGCATGTTATTGCTTTCTGCCATTCTGATGATTTTGACTGCCACTTCTTTCAAATAACAACAGTTTGAAGACTGGGCATTTGATTAGCTCCCTACAAATTCAATATATTAGAATTACAGCTATGTGATATTTTGAAGATTTCTCATACATTCAATCAAGTTGGAAGATACCTTTAGAAAAAGGAAAAGAGTGATCGACATCTGCCTTCTCATAGCCATTTCCCACATTAATATCGTGCCTCGAAACTCACATAAAACCATGGATCTGGGGGAAGCACTGAGATGGTAGATTTATGTTCCAGGGCTTCCATGAGGGACCACTTGTACTGAATTATGTGTTTAGGGTGAGATGAGGAATGGCCTTTAAACAAATACTCAATTTCAGAAATATAAAAATTAATATTCCCTTTTTTGTTTTATAAATTAGGGACTTAGTATCAGTTGTATAATATTCAGCATATAATATAAATATATTGTACACCTCTTCAGTATTTCAGAAGTGGTGGTGGATATTAATATAGTAAAAAAGAGGGGTGCCTGGGTGGCTCAGTCAGTTAAGTGGCTGCCTTCAGCTCAGGTCATGATCCTGGGGTCCTGGGATTGAGCCCCATGTCCAGCTTCCTGCTCAGCAGAGAGCCTGCTTCTCCCTCTCCCTCTGCCTGTCACTCTGCCTACTTGCGCTGTCTCTCTCTCTGTCAAATAAATGAATAAAATCTTTAAAAAAATAAAATGATCTAATCAAGAAATGGGCAGAAGACATAAATAGACATTTTTCCAAAGAAGACATCCAAATGGCCAACAGACACATGAAAAAGTGTTCAACATTGCTCAGCATCAGGGAAATCCAAATCAAAACCTCAATGAGATACCACCTTACACCAGTCAGAATGGCTAAAATTAACAGGTCAGGAAACGACAGATGTTGGCGGGGATGCGGAGAAAGGGGAACCCTCCTACACTGTTGGTGGGAATGCAAGCTGGTGTAGCCACTCTGGAAAACAGTATGGAGGTTCCTCAAAAAGTTGAAAATAGAGCTACCATCCAGCAATTGCACTACTGGGTATTTACCCCAAAGATACAAATGTAGGGATCCGAAGGGGTACATGCACCCCACTGTTTATAGCAGCAATGTCCACAATAGCCAAACTATGGAAAGAGTCAAGATGTCCATCGACAGATGAATGGATAAAGAATATGTGATATATATATATACACACATATACATACACACACACACTGGAATATTATGCAGCCGTCAAAAGGAATGAAATCTTGCCATTTGCAACGACATGGATGGAACTGGAGGGTATTATGCTGAGCAAAATAATTCAATCAGAGAAAGACATGTATCATATGCTCTCACTGATATGAGGAATTCTTTTTTTTTTTTAAAGATTTTATTTATTTATTTATTAGAGAGTGAACGAGAGAGAAACAGCATGAGAGAGGAGAGGGTCAGAGGGAGAAGCAGCCTCCCCGCTGAGCCGGGAGCCCAATGTGGGACTCGATCCCAGGACCCTGGGATCATGACCTGAGCCGAAGGCAGTCGCTTAACCAACTGAGCCACCCAGGCGCCCATGAGGAATTCTTAATCTCAGGAAACAAACTGAGGGTTGCTGGAGTGGTGGGGGATGGGAGGGATGGGGTGGCTGGGTGATAGACATTGGGGAGGGTATGTGCTATGGTGAGCACTGTGAATTGTGTAAGACTGTTGAATCACAGACCTGTACCTCTGAAACAAATAATACATTATATGTTAAAAAAAAAAAAAAAGAAGATAGCAGGAAGGGAAAAATGAAGGGGGGGAAATCGGAGGGGGAGACGAACCATGAGAGACTATGGACTCTGAGAAACAAACTGAGGGTTCTAGAGGGGAGGGGGTGGGGGGATGGGTTAGCCTGGTGATGGGTATTAAAGAGGGCACGTAATGAGTGGAGCACTGGGTGTTATACGCAATGAATCATGGAGCACTACATCAAAAACTAATGATGTAATGTATGGTGATTAACATAACATAATAAAATAAAAAGTAATAATAATATAGTAAAAAAAGAGAAAGAAGGAAAAAGAAGATCCTTATCTAAAAGAGAGAGGAGGCTTTTATTTCCCAAAGAGGCAAATATAAACAAGTTACTGAACTAAAATATTGACTTGTTCCAGAAGACTAATTGTGAAAAATCAAAATTTCTGTTAATGGCCCCAATCCTTTTGTGTAAGATTAAATGGAAATATGAACATCTTCTTGACAGCATCTGATGCTTTGGCAAACTGGACTTGAGTTCAGAGCCAGAGAATGGGAGAATAAAGGATCCCCTATAAAAATCCAAATCAGGAAATTCATTCTCTTTTCTTCCCATCAGTTCAAATCATGGCTATACTCCAAATGTGTTTTGTAAAATAGAGCCCAAATTCTAAAACAAATAAAGTTTAATAATCATGCACCTCCCTAGCACAACAGATGGCAGCTGGGAAAGTCGCCTGCAGCAATGTGAAAGAAGACTCCCGCCTGTCGTCATCGTCTTCTTCTTCTTTCTTCTTTCTACTTTTTTAAAAATAACAGTATTTATTAAATAGCTATCTCTATTGCAGACTCGCTCACATCTCTCTGTGAAGATAAAGTAGGCAAGTGGGGAGCATGTCTGAGAAAGGCACACAAGATCACAAGATCTGTGGACAAAACGTGACAAAGGAAATATAACTCAAACTGAGATTTTTCTATTTTTAAATTTTTTTGGTAACCTTTGAACAGAAACACGTGAAACTCTATAAACAGAATCCTAGAATTTAAGAGACGGAGGATGGTTTGGACATGGAATGGAAAATCCCTGGACTGGGAGCACAGAAGTCCTGGTCAGACACTAAGTAGCGAGGTGATCAGAATCCATTCATCTCTCTGGACCTTGTTGTCCTCAGCTTTGAGGGGATCCATGGGATGGGGAAGGAGGGGAAACTAACATTGATTGAGTCACCTCTGCTGGGTTAAGGACTGTGCTAACTCTTACAAATTCTATTTCTCTTAATGTTCCCAGCAACCCCACAGAGAAAACATTATCCACATTTTAGAGATGAGAAAGCCCCAACTGACTGTTACCCCCACCCCTAGGTAACCCAAAAATAGTTTCTACATAGTTTCCAAATCAATTCTCTCATTTTTTTCCACAGCAAAAATACTTTCCTAATTACTCTGAATACTGTTAATGCCTTTTATTTTTTCTAGCACATTGACATCATGATTGATCGTCCTGCTAACCTGGTGAAAAGACAGGGCATATATTACACTACCCATTGTGTTCATGAGAAAACTCAGATATAAAAAGTGGGCAAATTGTTAGTCCAAGATCACAGAGCCTACTAATGGATGACTGCCACTAGGAGGCAAGACTTTTTTATTTTTTTTCTCTCTCAGTGATTGGCTTCTTGTCCAATTTAAGCTGATAATTTAAAAGTATTTCCATATGTCAACCTAATAGAGCCCAGAAAAGCATGAAGTGATGGTTTGCTAGTCCCCATTTGCTGTGTTAATCTGAGCATTAAGGATCAATTACCATTATTCCTACACACATATCTTATTTAAAGAAATTAGAGCTGACAAAGGGCTGATGAATTAACAACTTCAGCCAGTGGCCAAAATTTCCAAAGTTCTAGTCCTTGCTTTGCCATTACCCAGCCTCTCTAAATAGTGAGAGCAAATATGGCACCCAAGTCATCTGCATTTTTTTAGTTATCTTTAGCCGAAGACTCAGAAGCAGAAGAAACCCAGGATTGTAAATACTACACAAGCAGAATCCTGACAACACAGTGACATGGAATGCTAATGTCACCAGATACCCTCTGAGTTTGAAGATCAAAATATAGTCGGCAGTAATCACACTATGAAGAAGCCTTAGAAAAGTAGCTTTTCTCTCCTATTTGTCAAACCTATCCCTTTACACCATAGAGAAAAGACTGCACCATTCCACTCACTGTCCTCCTAGAACCCACCTTGCTGTTTGTTTGTTTGTTTCTTTTAATTTTATTTTATTATGTTACGTTAATCACCATACATTACATCATTAGTTTTTGATGTAGTGTTCCATGATTCATTGTTTGCGTATAACACTCAGTGCTCCATGCAGGACATGCCCTCTTTAATACCCATCACCAGGCTAATCCATCCACCTACCCTCCTCCCCTCTGGAACCCTCAGTCTGTTTGCTGTTTCTTGACTGGATGACTTTCTTTTTGCCACCCTGTCCTCCCTTCAAGTACTTCCCTCTTTCCTATTCAGATCTTAACTAGCACTTAATGTGTAGCTAAATTCCCCCACTCCTCTGAGATTACTTGACTTCCCAAATGCAACATCTCCCTCTTTTGAACAACTAATTTAGCCTGTTACAGTGTTAGTCTCTCTGCATAGTTGTTGGTGTTCTTAATTTCATGTTCTGGTTTACTCTCCTGAATTAGGAGCTCCTTGAGCATGAGGATCATAGATCTCACTTTTTGTGAGTTTCTCACAGTGACCAAAATGATGCTTCACATCTAATGAACATATGCTTTGCAGTTACAGTTATTGATCCCAAATGGGATACAGAATCCCATTGTTGCCCTTCTTTTCACAGAATGAGGCAATGGAGCCTTCCCACATGTGTCTTTAACAACCCCAGTTACAATCTTGAGCATCACCATTACCCCTACGGATAAGGTTACCTGATCAAGCACATAATAATACAGGACACTCAGTTAAATTTGAATTGTAGGTAAACAGAGATTTATTCTCCTTTTAGTATACATGCATTCCTCAGTTTTCTTTCTTTCTTTCTTTCTTTCTTTCTTTCTTTCTTTCTTTCTTTCTTTCTTTCT
>NW_023270305.1:36161638-36177185 GCF_011800145.1 Mirounga leonina | reverse complement strand
TTTCTTTCTTTCTTTCTTTCTTTCTTTCTTTCTTTCTTTCTTTCTTTTCTTTTTCTTTTCTTTCTGCCAGTTAGTTAACATACAGCATAATACTGGTTTCAGGTGTACAATGTAGTGATTCAACACTTCAATACATACATATATTCATGTATTCATACATGTATTCATACAATACCCAATGCTTATCATGACAAGTGCACTCCTTCATCCCCATCCCCAGTTTTCTTAAATTTAAAATTAAGAAATACCTGACCTACGTGACTCACTTCACTTGCCTTATCCTAATCCTTGCCCTGTGGGATCCTGTTTTTATTTAAAATTTTGGTATTTGTTCAACATGGGTTTTTTTGCATTAATTTGATTTTTGAAAATATTGCATTAAAATATTATCTTGATTACTGAGTTCTTTGGTGCCCCCTTAAATGTCATATCTGAGGTCAGTGCCTCATTGCCCTCTCCCTAATCCCAGGCCTGTTCTGGTTTTATTTTTTCATTTCTCAAATGGCAATAATGAGATGCCACTGGCAGGAAGAAATGATCCCAGTGTCTAACACTTAGTATTTTTTTTTAGTAATCATTTTGTATTTTCATACTGTCTTGATTTTTTGTTTTTTACATTGAAAAGTTCAGTGATCCAGTTTCCTTCTCTCATAGCCACATTTTAAACCAACTCATAACTGTAGTTTTTCAAAGTCAGTTTTTATTACTATCATAAATAGGACGTAGGAAATCTGGTTCTCAGAACGATCATGGGCTAGACCTTCTCATATTTTAATGGTGAACATCCTGTTTGCAAGAAGAAAGCTAAAGAGAAAAGAAGCAGCTTTGGCTGCTAGGCTTATGGCATGCCTGGATCTGGAGACAGGGCACCAGAGTCACACTTGCTGTGTAACCAGCTTCCCTCCACAGGTAATGCAGCACATTGTTCTTCTCCATACACTTTTCTTTTCTTAGAGCTATTTGTACACTGATATTTTAACACTGTAAAATGTTACCATTTTATTTTAAGCTCTTTCTACTTATAAACTTCAGTGTAAACACATGAAAGGGTCAGAATAAGAGTTTAGGGAGTGGAAAAGATATGGGGATTTATAAGATTTTAGATGGTTAAAAATATACAGACATATACCCTGGTTTTGGCTTTTTAGTAAAAACTATATAGGGTTATACATCAGACGTTTGTTCAGAAAAAAAAAAATTAAGCAAGTTGCAGAAAAAATGACTGCTTTAAATCTAGTTGTAAGCAGACCTGATGTATATATATATCAGTTTTATGTATCCAGGATTTTGTCATTGGAAGAGAATATTTAGAAATCTCTTGAATGGTAATTTCTATGGATCCTCAAAACACACTATCTTGTTATCATTTCATCATATACACAAATTACTATAGAGACCTACATGACTCTACAGAGACTTGAGTATGGAACAAGAATTGACTCGCCACTAGGACCATAAATAAATAAATCTATAGGGTGTTTGACTAAAGGATAGATAATTTAATATATTTGAAAAGTTTTTGAAAATAATTTTCTCTTAGAGAGAAGATAATGCCATCCATAAAGTTATGTAGAGCTTTCCATCCATGGGAATTTTGTTGTTCCTGTTGTGGTTTTAAAAAGATAATATAGATTCTATTTTGTTTGGTTTAATTGTTTTACTATAGCCATAAAAAAAAAGAAGGCAGGAAGAAAGAAAGGAAGGAAGGAAGGAAGGAAGGAAGGAAGGAAGGAAAGAAAAGAGAAAAAGAAACTATTCAGTGAAACTCCCCAACTTCTAAGTGAATAATTTATTAAAGAAGAGATTTTTGGATTTTTCATTTGTTTGTTTGTTTTGCCTTTACCTCTGCCTCTTAGAGTCATAAGGGACATTTTCCTTATGATTTCAAGCTGTGGGTTCCTTATTATCATGTTTAGCATCCCACTGCATGACAGAACAGAAATTACAAACACTATATTTTGTAGTAAAGCATCTCTTTTGACTTTGATACAGAAGTTACAATATGGTCTAGGATATATTGGAATGAAATTCTGAATTCTGATGATTTATTTTAAATGTTTTCTAATTTGGTTTTTATCATCTCAATCATTTTCTATTCAGAACTGTGCTTACATAAGAGAGTAGCAAAAAAACATTTGTATTTGAAGGCAAAAGCAAACCTCCTGTGTTTACTTAATTGATGAATGTCTGGAGCAGGAAGAAAACATACTTGCATGAAGTTGAGTATGGACATATGTGTAAACCATCCTGAGAATATATTGTTTTTCAGCAATTTAAATTTTTATTTCAGAGAAAACCAACTTTAGAGTTTAGAGAACCAACACGTAATAGCTGTGTATTGAAAGGAATTTCCTCTCTCCCTCTCTCTCTCTCTCTCTTGCTTGGATTCTACCAGTCAAGTGTGTTTCTGGATTTTTTTTTTTTTTAATTTTAATGTTTCTAACATTGAATTTTCTAAACCAGAGATTGTTTCTCTTCTCTTAATAGACTGGAAGAAAAGAAAAAGGAGATCCTCTAAACATTGCAATTGATAAGATGACCAAGAAAACAAGAGACCTAAGGAGACAGGTACTGTTTTTGTTCTTATTTTAAGTGCATGGTACTGAGTGGTGGTTTTCAAGAATATCCTTTTCCAGGGTGCCTTCTTAGAGCTGACATTCAAGTTGCTATTCTTCATAGCATCTACATATACACAGAAGCATTTCATCAATAAGGTAGTCTGCTGAGCAGACAGATGTGACAGCCTCAAGATGTGTGATGAAAACACCCTCTGAAGAGGCAGCATGCTAACTGCCCAGAAACAATCTTCCCAGGTAGAGACTTGGTGAATTCACTACCTTCTACAATCTGTTTTTCAGTATTCCAGATCCAGGTATATAAAGAGCCAGTCTCTGATTTCTGCTGGTTCTTACTTATCACAACTACAAAGACCTTAAATGAATAAACGAAAATGCTGATGGTTAATGGGAAACACAACTCTTAATCTGATGGGCTAATTACGGTCTCTGACCCTGTGTATTCCCTTTGGGGATCCAAGTCACCAGGGGAATGTTTGCTTATCAGATGGTCGTTTGGGAAATTGGGGACCGGAACAAGGAAAGTTAGTTGGATGATTTGAATGGCTAATGGTATTAGTCTGACAGGTCTATTTTTGGGGATGAAAAAAATCTCTGGTCAGGGCCTCATTTTATCTTGGAAGTGCTATGTCTACACTGGTAACCCTATTGTCTGGTAACCCTTACTTTCTTTCCATGGTGAGCTCCACTTTCTTTGGTAGTGTTCTTTCTAGAAGAGTTATACCATCCATAATGTTACAATAAAATCCCCTCTTGATTTCCTTTTTTTTTTTTATTTTTTTTTGAATTTTTAAAAATTTTATTATGTTATGTTAGTCACCATACAATACATTATTAGTTTCTGATGTGGTGATCCACGATCCATTGTTTTCTTTTTTTTTTTTTTTTTAAGATTTTATTTATTTATTTGACAGAGAGAGAAATAGCGAGAGCAGGAACACAAGCAGGGGGAATGGGAGAGGGAGAAGCAGGCTTCTTGCCGAGCAGGGAGCCCGATGTGGGACTCGATCCCAGGACCCTGGGATCATGACCTGAGCTGAAGGCAGACGCTTAACGACTGAGCCACCCAGGCGCCCGATCCATTGTTTTCGTATATCACCCAGTGCTCCATGCAGTACGTGCCCTCCTTAATACCCATCACTGGACTAACCAATCCCCCTCCCCCTTCCCCTCTAAAACCCTGTTTGTTTCTCAGAGTCCATAGTCTCTCATGGTTCATCTCTCCCTTCGATTTCCACCCCCTTCATTTTTCCCTTCCTTCTCCTAATGTCCTCCATGCTATTCCTTATGTTCCACAAATAAGTGAAACCATATGATAATTGACTTTCTCTGCTTGACTTGTTTCACTTAGCATAATCTCCTCCAGTCCCATCCATGTTGATGTAAAAGTTAGGTATTCATCCTTTCTGATGGCTGAGTAATATTCCATTGTATATATGGACCCCATCTTCTTTATCCATTCATCTGTTGAAGGGCATCTCAGCTCTTTCCACAGTTTGGCTACTGCGGACATTGCTGCTATGAACATTGGGGGGCATATTGCCCCTTTTTTCACTACATCTGTGTCTTTGGGGTAAATACCCAGTAGTGCAATTGCTGGGTCATAGGGTAGCTCTATTTTTAATTTTTTGAGGAACCTCCACACTGTTTTCCAAAGTGGCTGTACCAACTTGCATTCCCACCAACAGTGTAAAAGGGTTCCCCTTTCTCCACAACCTCTCCAACATTTGTTTCTTTCCCTGTCCATTTTTGCCATTCTAACTGGTGTAAGGTGGTATCTCAATGTGGTTTTGATTTGAATTTCCCTGAGGGCTAATGATGATGAACATTTTTTCATGTATCTTAGCCATTTGTATGTCTTCTTCAGAGAAGTGTCTGTTCATCTCTTCTGCTCATTTTTTGACTTGATTATTTGTTTTTTGGCTGTTGAGTTTGAGAAATTCTTTATAGATCTTGGATACCAGCCCTTTATCTGTAGTGTCATTTGCAAATATCTTCCCATTCTGTGGGTTGCCTCTTTGTTTGGTTGACTGTTTCCTTTGTTGTGCAGAAGCTTTTTATCTTGATGAAGTCCCAAAAGTTCATTTTTGCTTTTGTTTCACTAGCTTTTGGAGATGTATCTTGAAAAAAGTCACTGTGGCCGATGTCAAAGAGGTTACTGCCTATGTTCTCCTCTAGCATTTTGACGGATTCCTGTCTCACATTGAGGTCTTTCATCCACTTTGAGTTTATCTTTGTGTATGGTGTTAGAAAATGGTCGAGTTTCATTCTTCTGCATGTACCTGTCTAATTTTCCCATTTATTGAAGAGACTGTCTTTTTTCCATTGCATGTTTTTTCCTGCTTTGTCGAAGATTATTTGACCATAAAGTTGAGGGTCTATATCTGGGTTCTCTATTCTGTTCCATTGGTCTGTATGTCTATTTTTGTGCCAGTACCATGCTGTCTTGGTGATCACAGCTTTGTAATATAGCTTGAAATCAGGCAATTTGATGCCCCCATCTTTGTTTTTCTTTTTCAACATTTCCTTGGTGATTCGGGGTCTTTTCTGATTCCATACAAATTTTAGGATTGTTTGTTCCAGCACTTTGAAAAATGTCTTTGGAATTTTGATCGGGATGGCACTGAAGGTATAGATTGCTCTGGGTAGCATAGACATTTTAACAATGTTTATTTTTCCGATCCATGAGCATGGAATATTTTTCCATCTTTTTGTGTCTTCTTCAATTTCTTTCATGAGTGTTTTGTAGTTCCTAGAGTATAGATCCTTTACCTCTTTGGTTAGGTTTATTCCGAGGTATCTTATGGTTTTTGGTGCTATTGTAAATGGAATCGTTTCTTTAATTTCTCTTTCTACAGTTGCATTGTTAGTGTATAAGAAAGCAACTGATTTCTGTGCATTGATTTTGTATCCTGCCACATTACTGAATTGCTGTATGAGTTCTAGTAATTTGGGGGTGGAGTCTTTTGGGTTTTCCACATAAAGTATCATGTCGTCTGCGAAAAGAGAGAGTTTGACTTCTTCTTTGCCAATTTGAATACCTTTTCTTTCTTTTTGTTGTCTGATTGCTGTTGCTAGGACTTCTATTACTATGTTGAGCAATAGTGGCGAGAGTGAGCATCCTTGACGTATTCCTGCTCTTAAGGGAGAGGCTCTCAGCTTTTTCCCATTGAGGATGATATTCGCTGTGGGTTTTTCATAGATGGATTTTATGAGCTTGAGGAATGTTCCCTCTATCCCTATACTCTGAAGAGTTTTAATCAGGAAAGGATGTTGTATTTTGTCAAATGCTTTTTCTGCATCAATTGAGAGGACCATATGGTTCTTCTCCCTCCTCTTATTAATGTGTTCTATCACATTGATTGATTTGTGAATGTTGAACCACCCTTGTATCCCGGGGATAAATCCCACTTGGTTGTGGTGGATGATCCTTTTAATGTATTGTTGGATCCTATTAGCTAGGATTCTGTTGAGGATTTTGGAATCCATATTCATCAGGGATATCGGTCTGAAAGTCTCCTTTTTGATGGGGTCTTTGCCTGGTTTGGGGATTAAGGTAATGCTGGCCTCATAGAATGAGTCTGGAAGTTTTCCTTCTGTTTCTATTTTCTGAAACAGCTTCAGTAGAATAGGTATTATTTCTTCTTTGAATGTTTGGTAGAATTCCCCAGGGAATCCATCAGGCCCTGGACTCTTCTGTTTTGGGAGGTTTTTGATCACTGCTTCAATCTCGTTACTGGTTATTGGCCTATTCAGGTTGTCAATTTCTTCCTGTTTCAGTCTTGGCAGCTTATAGGTTTCCAGGAAGGCTTCCATTTCACCCAGATTGCTCAGTTTATTGGCATAGAGTTGTTGCTAATAATTTCTAATAATTGTTTCTATTTCCTTGGGGTTGGTCGTGATCTCTCCCCTTTCATTCATAATTTTATTAATTTGGGTCCTTTCTCTCTTCTTTTGGATAAGTCTGGCCAGTGGTTTATCAATCTTATTAATTCTTTCAAAGAACCAACTTCTAGTTTCATTGATCTGATCTACTGTGTTTCTGGTTTCTAATTCATTGATTTCTGCTCTAATTTTAATTATTTCTCTTCTAATGCGTGGCTTAGATGTCATTTGTTGCTTTTTCTCTAGTTCTTTAAGGTGTAGAGTTAGTTGGTGAATTCGGGATTTTTCTATCTTTTTGAGTGAGGTTTGAATGGCTATGTATTTCTCCCTTAGGACCGCCTTTGCAGTATCCCATAGGTTTTGGACCAATGTGTTTTTGTTCTCATTGATTTCCATGAATTGTTTAAGTTCTTCTTTGATTTCTTGGTTGACCCAAACATTCTTGAGCAGAGTGGTCTTTAGCTTCCAAGTGTTGGAATTTCTTCCAAATTTTTTCTTGTGATTGAGTTCCAGTTTTAAAGCATTGCGGTCTGAGAATATGCAGGGAATAAACTCAATCTTTTGGTATTGGTTGAGACCTGATTTGTGACCCAGTATGTGGTCTATTCTGGATAAAGTTCCATGTGCACTTGAGAAGAATGAGTATTCTGTTGTTTTAGGGTGGAATGATCTATAAATACCTATGAGGTCCATCTGGTCCAGTGTGTCATTCAACGGTCTTGTTTCCTTGTTGATTTTCTGCTTACATGATCTGTCCACTACTGAGAGTGGAGTATTGAGGTCTCCTACAATTAACGTATTGTTATCAATATGACTTTTTATTTTGGTTAACAGTTGGCTTATGTAGATGGCTGTTCCCATGTTGGGGGCATAGTTATTTACAATTGTTAGATCTTCTTGTTGGATAGACCCTTTAAGAATGATATAATGTCCTCCTGTATCTCTAACTACAGACTTTAGTTTAAAATCTAATTTGTCTGATATAAGAATTGCTACCCCAGCTTTCTTTTGAGGTCCGCTGGCATGGAAGATGGATCTCTATCCCTTCACTTTCAGTCTGTATGTATCTTTAGGTTCAAAATGAGTCTCTTGTAGACAGCATATGGATGGGTCCTGTCTTTTTATCCAATCTGCAGCCCTGTGCCGTTTTATGGGAGCGTTTAGGCCATTCATGTTGAGAGTGATCATTGAAAGATATGAAATAATTGTCATCATGTTGCCTGTGAAGACGTTGTTTTTATAGATTGTCCCTGTAAATTTCTGTTGTAGATCACTCTTGGGGTCTTTCTCCTTTTATAGAACCCCCCTTAATATTTCTTACAGGGCCGGCTTAGTGGTCACATATTCTTTCAACTTCTTCCGGTCGTGGAAGCTCTGCATCTTTCCATCCATTCTAAGTGACAGCCTTGCCAGATAAAGTATTCTTGGCTGCATGTTCTTCTCGTTTAGTACCCTGAATATGTCTTGCCAGGCCTTTCTGGCTTGCCAGGTCTCTGTGGATAGGTCTGACGTTATTCTGATGTTCCTCCCTCTGTACATAAGGAATCTCTTCCCCCTAACTGCCCTTAAGATGGTTTCCTTGGTTCCAATATTTGCGAGTTTTACTATTACATGCCAGGGTGTTGGCCTGTTTTCCTTGATCTTGGGAGGGGTCCTCTCTGCCTCTAGGACACGAATGTTTGTTTCATTCCCCAGATTAGGGAAGTTCTCAGCTACGATTTGCTCAAATATATCTTCTAGTCCTCTCTCTCTCTCCACTCCCTCCGGGATTCCAATAATTCTGACATTGGAATGCCTCATGGTGTCACTTATTTCTCTGATTCTATATTCGTGGATTCTGCGTTGTTTTTCCCTTGCCGCCTCTCTTCCCTTTTTATCTATTAAATTGTCTTCCAGGTCACTGATTCGTTCTTCTGCCTCACTTACCCTAGCTGTTAGATTATCTAGATTAGATTGGATCTCATTGATAGCATTTTTAAGTTCTGCCAATTCCCCTTTTATTTCTGTCCTTAGAGACTCTATGTTGCCATTAATTGATTTCTCCATTCTAGTTATTGTCTTCACAGTTGCTAGCCTGAATTCCATCTCCAACATCTTGGTTATATCTGCATCCATTTGTAAATCTGCGGCATAAGTCATAATCCCTGAGTCTTTCCTATTTTGGGGGTTCCTCCTCCTAGTCACTCTGTTGATGGGTGGTTGAGGGAATGTATAGAGTCCAAATTATTGGCCAGAACCCAAGCAAGATGCACCTGTTTTCTAGGGATCTTAGGGTTGTGGCCTCTTGTTCTCCCAGCCTGTCTTCCGGGGGAGGGGCCTGCTGCACTGTTACTCAGGCAACCCTATTTGGGCAGAGTTGCCCTGCCTCCCTGTGGTGAGGGATGGGCTCAGTGAGAACCAGTTTTGGGGGCTTTTGTTCTCTGGCGGTTTTCCACATCTCTTCCGAAAGTCAGAGCAGAAGAGACCGTTTCTAACCCTCTCCCTCAGAGCAGAGAGATCGCAGTCTGTTCTTCAGTGAGCTCTCCAGGCCACACTATCTCCGTTTCTGTCTGTGCTGCTATAAACTGCAGCGTCCTGGGTTGTGTGCCCCTCCGCAGCGCCCCCATTCCTGCCTCCAGGTCAGGGCACGCCTCTGCCCTTTGTGCTTCTAAAACCGCCAGCCACTCCCAGTTTGCATGCACGACCCCCGTCCCAGGGACTGCTCTAAAGTCCTTTCCCCTCCACTACCAGGCTGGGAGTCTGTGCCCCGTCCCCAGCACAGGAGGCTGTTGCTCACCAGTGGTGTAGGATCCCCACAGCCAGGCTCCCTCTCACTGCCATTTATCCTCTGATATCTGCCTGTGGAATCACAGCTCCCCGCTTTGTACCTCAAAACCAACCACCTGTGATATTCTGTTTATACAGATCCAGATTTATCTTCTTACATCTCAGGCTGATTTTGTGGGTGCTCAGAATGGTTTGGTAGATATCCAGCTCAATTCTGGGGACCAGTTGGAATAGGGTCCCCTACTCCACCGCCATCTTTCCCCCCTCTTGATTTCTGCCTGAGAAGCATCCTGTCTCCTACTGGTAGCTTTTGCATATATCCGTCTCATTCATTAAGTGTTGATTGTGTTAGTCACTAGAACCAACCACTTCCCTGAGGCAGCAAAGCCTTACTTACTTTGTGCAGCAGGAAAAGCTCGACTGGCATGGCTGCATCTAGCACTCGCTTCTCTTATGTGTCAAGTACAGATAAGATTAGAAAGGTGCCTGGGCAAGAATGACCAAGGAGCATGTTAGAAGTGGCTTGAATGAGAGGAAGACACCCCTTCTAATTACTACTGGGAATTTTCTGGTCTCCCTTCAGGATATCATCTGTAGGTTGTAGGCATGCTTGAGCTAATGTCCTCGAGAAAAATCACAATTGGTTCTGGAATATGAAGACTCTAGTTTACCCAGCTAACAAGTCCTTGTGGGGGAAGCATTTGCTTTTTATTTTACCTTAAAATGAGAGAGAATAAAACATTGTCCTATACCAGATGGATATTTGGCCAGGTCTATCTCTTTGCCCTCTTAGACCATCTCTTCATTCAAATCCCCATCTGATATGAAATGATATGGGTAGTAGGAAATGGGACTGGGGTTAATGGGAAACATTGAATCAGGTGTCTGGAGCCCAAGGTTTTACTTCTAGCTCTGCCACTGAACTGGCTGTGTGACTATGGATCTGCCATCTCTTGGTCTTCATTTCTTATATATAAAAGTAGAGAGCCAAACCAAATCTGTAAGCTATCTATAAGCTGTATAAGATTGAATGAGTGCAAAAGAAATCTGCATTTATTTCCTATGCCACAGGTCCTAATGCTTGATGATCACAGATTTTGAAGCAGTGGGAGTATATCTTCTTTAGGCCCTTTCTTTGGCTAGATTGTCAACTAGGCAAAATTCATGAACTGAGTTTTCTCACCTCCTCAATCTCTTGGTTTTAGAAGAGACCATTCTGTTACATTCAGGAGCCAGGAACCTCAGCTCTCTGAGCTTATGGACCTATCATAGCAACTTTTTATGTCTTATTAGGAAGGAATGGATAAAGTAATTTTTACTCTGGTGTTAAAATTCTCAGAAAAAGGTTTACTCTTTTTTAACTGAGGATAGTGGTGAAATTTGTAGATGGAATTTATGGTAAAAGTTGAAATGTTTTGGTGACAAGTTCCTTGGAGAACTTCTTTTAGGATGGCAGTGGAAGGAGTATGTCATCCTTTGAAATCATTCCATGCATAAAAGAATTATTTTTCTGCTCACCTTTCCCAAAGATGGAGAGGAATAAAGATTAAGAGAATTGTTTCATGATACTAAGATCCAAAAGTTATGGCATAATTTCACACCACATCCCCACATTTGGTTCAAACATCTTTCTCTTTCCCAATTTGCCTTTCTAGAACTAAGATGGTTCCCATCTGTCAGTTCCATCCCTATCCATATGTTGGGATATTTTTGTCTTTCTTTCCATCTCTTCTGTTTCTCCATGTACACCTGTAGTGGTACAAAAGCTTCTCTGATCTAAACAGAAGCTACCTAGCACTTACACAAATGGAATATGCAACAATTCTGATTAGCTTGGCTCAGGTAGACCTTCATCTTAGATTTGGGTAGGTAGTTAATTGGATTAACAAGGTTTTGTCTTAGCATCTAATAGTAGTGAGATATTGTGGCCCCCTGAATGCTAGTGGTTCAAATGAATGTTTTCCTGTGGCTGAAACACTTTCTGTTCTGACAAACCTTATTAGAAGAGATTTTAAATGGAAACCCTCCAGTGTCCATGTCCACTTCCCTGTATACATGTAATCCTGTATACAATATTTAGAGCAATCAAATCACAATGGGAAAAAAAAAAAAAGCTGAAAGCAAAGAAAAACATTTCTAGTGGCTCTCCTTAAGTTTCCACTCTCAAGTTTCTTGCTTCTTCTTCAGAGCCCTAAGTTTGGGCAGTGTCCTTCAGAAGGGTGACCCTGGAGTCTTGCAAAGTTCTAGTCACCAAATTAAAAAGAAATAAAGTCAATCATGATCATAATCTTGGACTTCCCTAATTTAAAAAAAAAAGTAGACTTTTGTAGATAATTGAAAAAACTCAAGAGTAATTGAATAAAAAGGATTTCTGTTTAAGTAGGATCTTCAAGTGAGTGGATCCCCTTTCTTTAGACAGTATATCCCAAAGAAATGGGGAGTCATAAATTATGAAAAAGGTTGCAAGAACCCCAGGGTGTTATTTAAAATTGATTGGCTTAGAACCATCTTGCCAATTAAACCCATGAGAGTGGGCAGTGGTAGAGCAGAATCCTCTTAAGAGTATTTTGTTTGGAATTAAAAATGAATTTAGGGGAATATAACTGCCAGCTTTAAGCATTATGTTTTAATTTTAGAGCTGCGGGCACAGTATGCCCATGTCTGAGCTATTGTCACTGCTGTGATTCTGGAATCAGACCATTATAAAAACAAAAGCTTTTGGCTGACTCCCCGCCTGGGTACCTAGTAGCCCACATGGTCTACCCATCCCTTAGAGAGGACCCAGTCTGTGTCTGCCAGCTTGTTCTCCTTCTCTGTGCCACCTGTGAACTATTCTAGACGTGGTCTCTTGATTTTCTCTAAGCTTACCAGGATGCTGGTCTAGCCTGGTTATTATTTTGGTCCTGTTATTAGTCTTTTTCTTCCCAAGTTGATAAGCAAATCAGGACCCAAATGTTTCCCTATGAGAAGCTAATAAATAATAATCATAATAAGTTAGGGTGTTGCTAAACTTAGCAACTCTCTATTCCCCAAACTAATCAAGGGCCTAATTCTTATCCCTTCACCCTTAATAACCATCACAATAATTCCAGCAATGAGATTCAGTAAGTGTCAACTTGACAAAAGTGTTAATTTTGCTATTACAATCAGAACACTTTCAACTAACAACGAAAGTCATGTATAGACTGATTTTACATCCGAACAAACACTTAATGGAATAGATTATGTAACAAAGGATTTAAAAACAAACAAGCAAAAAATGTCATTGGATGGTATGTTTAAAGTGTATTTTTCAAGACCCTGTCTCCATAGAGAACTTATATAAAAAATATAACTAAAGGTGGGCAGTAATCAGCAGCAGCTTCTGAAATCACTGCCCACAAAATGAAAACTAAATTATAGCTGACAGGTATTGAGTTCGTAAAACGTGCCAGGCACTCTTCTAAGTTCTCTCCATGAATGGACCACATTTAATCCTCATACCAGCTCTATGAGACAGAAGAGGTCATCATGCTCATTTTACAGATGAGGAGATGAATTAAAGTAATGCATCCAGGGCCACATCGAGTATGGATACATAAAGGT
The DNA here is from genome assembly GCF_011800145.1 of Mirounga leonina. Classification (NCBI taxonomy): domain Eukaryota; kingdom Metazoa; phylum Chordata; class Mammalia; order Carnivora; family Phocidae; genus Mirounga; species Mirounga leonina. The sequence continues at coordinate 36,164,373 of NW_023270305.1, read as the reverse complement.
TTCAGCCCACGCAGTCTGGCTGTAGGGTCTTTGCTCATAACCCTTCCCCATCCTGCCCCTCCATTGAACCAGCATATGCATTTGGGTCACCCATATACCAAACTTCTCTGGGGGATGCAGTTGGGAAAGAAGGAAGGTTAACATAAATATATAGAGGTGCTTTATGATTTCCAACAGCACATTTACTACTTCAGGGTTTGGGATGGGTGACATGTACATACTATATACAGAAAAAAAAAAAAATCTGCAGTGAATGTCAAAAAATGATGTTAGTTGTGTTATGATATTGTCTCTCAGGTTTCCAGCTGTTATGGTTCACTGGGTCCTCTTTTTAAAAAGTGCTATTATGTTTAGGTAGCTGGCTTCTCAAAGTGTGAATTATAGATTTTGCAAAAACATTTACAGAAAAAAAGGAATTTTAAGGCATTCACTTCTTTTTCCTACATCTGTTCATGACGGGGCCAATTATTTTTAGAGTCATTGTAAGATAACATTTTAAAATCACTTATTTCCAGACTTAAATCTGCTTTTCCTCATAAGGACATGAGGCTATCTATATGGCTATAATAAAAATAAAATAAAATATTGATTTCTTCCAAATGTTTAGGTTAATGTTCTTCACACTGAAAACCTATGTCAGAGTTAATAATCCCTAGAGTTTATTCCCTAGGTCAGATTGCCTTGCTGCTGTAGAAATATGGAGACCAGAGAATGATCATACAGCGACTGGGATTTGAAATACAGAACATAAACAACTTAGAGACAGACAGAGACAAACTGCATCAGAAGCACCAAAGATCAGAATCAAAAAGGCAAGGAGGAGAAGGACAGAGGTAGCAGAGGGCTCAAGAGCACTGTGAAAGGCCATCCTTTGGACATGTCTCTTAAAAATGGGTTATAAATTCAAGCCATCTCTCTACCTTAGGAAAATCCTGATATGACAGTCCTGAATGTCAGAGCACCACATATTTATTTATCTCTTGGAAAATACTCATTAGGACAAGTTCAAAGTACATGATTTCATCAGTTGGAAACAGTTCTTAAAATATCACTATGGGCAGGCTCTTCTCTTATGTGTACATTGTTCAAATCATGAAGTGATTTCATTTCTTCTTATGAGCCAGCCTATAGTTGATTACTAACACATTAACACAGTTTGTATAGGACACCAAGCTTGACCTCTCCCTCATTAGTGAGTTTAGATCACAGAACAAGTCCAGTAGCTTGATTAACATTGAATAATCAAATAACACACTGTACTGAGTGGAGGGATCTATAACATATGTGTGAATAGGAAAATGCTCAATCATGCGGTTCAGCTACTGATTTGTTCTCTTCTGCTAATTTCTCCAGGGCCTGGAAGTCAAGGAAAAGTGGGAAGGGGTAGGATAAGTAGCAATGGTTGAGTCCCAAAACACATTCAAAAGAATATCTGTAGCTGGTCTAATCTCTGATACCTTCTCCTATTCTAGGAGAATACCATTAAGAATCTTAAACCTGACACTGGACAATCAGCTATAGGATTATTAAAAAAAAATTTTTTTTTTTATCATATTGTCTAGGATGAAATTCCTCAGCAGGAAATTCTGGAAGATTTTTAACAACGATGATTTAAACAACAAGGAACTTTTTTTTTTTTTTTTTAAGAATGTTGTTTTAGCTCACCAGAACACTCATATTGATTAAATGAAGTTGGCCCATATTCATTGTTGGAGGCTATGTTTAGGCTGGGATTTCTTATCCAAACTTGTCACTGTAAGGGAGATAATTTTGAAGCGCGTTGCACAAGAGTTTGCCACTATGGCCTGAATTGAAGTATTTCTAGAGTTGATGGTAACAGCTAATCGCCTTGATTCTGGCTGAACATACTCAGTGGATCATTGCAGTCAGCTTGTGGTCAAATATATCTGTTCCCTTTGACCCCTCCTTGCCAACATTATCTTTTATTACCTGAAATGGCTGCCGGCATCAGTTTTCCAAGGAGAAATTTCCACCAGGGCAGCTGATATCTCTTTATCTCCCCCTTTCCCAAGGAGGCTGGATACATCTGAAATTTAGAAAGTGAGTCATCTTCCTACAGGCCCTGCCTTTCCTGCTGTGGCCACCAGCCCTGCTGGCAGCCCATTTGCCCTAGGATCTCGTCACTGTGTGGCTTGCTGGCTTCGGTGAGTGTCACTAATGAAGGCTGAGGGAATTCAATAATGCTCTTTGCTTGGATAGAAAATTGTGAAGAAGAGGATGTTGCTTATAATGTCCATCTATTTACTTTATATGCCTCTGACAAATCTTTGTCTTTTTTGGCTGGATGAAATTTCCAGTATACCTGAAAGCCAAATCCTCACCTCACCCCACCCTACACAATTGTGTGCTTCCTGCTGTAATTAACTTTCCAAGAGGAAAGCTCCTCCCATTATCATTCTTTAAATCCCCATCAGTCATTCAGTCTGGTGGATTTTAACTCCTACATGCATGTCCAGTCCATTCCTTTCTATCCACACCCATTGGCACTGCTTAATTGCTTTTCATAAAAATGATGGTCACAACCTCACAACCACTCCCCTCTACCCCAGGCCTTCCTGCCTTCAGCTCACTCTAGCTCCAGCAATTTAAGTCAGCATTCACACATCCTCATGCTTTTGCACTTGCTTCTGCCTAGAATGCCCTCTCTCCCTTCTTTTTTTTTTCCCCCAAGAAAATTCACAATTTTTTCTGAATGCACTCTCTTCTTCTTCCCC
>NW_023270305.1:36130193-36161628 GCF_011800145.1 Mirounga leonina | reverse complement strand
CAAGAAAATTCACAATTTTTTCTGAATGCACTCTCTTCTTCTTCCCCTGCCCCCCCTAGGAAAAGTCACAATTTTTCCTACAAGGCTTAGTTTAAATGTCACCTTATCATCACAACCTTATCCAATTCCTAAAAACAGGGCTTATCCAGTAGGCTCTGGAGCATTTTAAAATACCCTTATTATGACACTTTTTACAGTAGATTTTAAGTTATTTATATGACTTTGCCTATTCCCAAGTGTTATTATTTTTTGTTTCTTCAGGACATATCCTAGTTGCCAAAATAAAGTAAGCTTATACCACACAGGGGTTGAAAGAAGGAAGACTGCCCTGTATGCAACCTTGGCACCCAAGAAATGTCACAGTCATCAGTTTCCCTCCATTCTAAACTCTCATGTCTCTGGTTCCACTGTTTTAACAACTAGATTTGTTAAAAAAAAGTCCACTTACACTGTGATAAAATAGCTATTTGCATTTTAATAGAGAACTTCTATGCCTTAATCCAGAAGTTTCCTGTTGCTGAACTGACTTTAGAAAAGTCAGCTCAAGAACCAACTGAAATGCAGATATACAGCTCCATCTTGGGAGATTTTGATTTCATGTACATATAGTGGCACGTTAAACTCTGTACTGTAATAAGCTTTCCAGATAATCGATGATGTTCTGGCAGGTTTGAATTCCTCTGCCTTTGTTTCTGAGAGTGGGAACTTTCAGACCTCATTGCAATCTGTTGGGGGATGTATCTGAGGACTGTGAAGCCCTCCAACTTCTCTCTAATCCTTTACGAGAGCCTCTGCTAGACCTCTCCACCTCACAGATACAATATCTGTTTAGAGAGAAAGAGAATCCATGCTTGAGCCCTCTCTCCTTGTGGACCAAGATTAGAGATGGATGGTCTGTCTGAATGCTCACTATGCCATGCTCAGGGTCAAGACAAAGGCAGGGAGAGTGGGACAGTAGCCTCAGGTACAAAATTTTAGGGAACACCAAAAAACTCAGTAATCAAGATAAATAATATTCTTATAGTATTTTAGAAAATAGAAATTAATGCAAAAAAATCCATTATCAGCAAATTATCAACACTATAAATAAAGATAGGATCAGTAACAGGACAGTTACCAGAAACTGGAAAAAAAACAGCAGTACTGATCCTGTCTTTATTTACAGTGTTGCTATTTTGTTTATGATGGGTGAATCTTTCCTCAGTCTTGGCTCTGCTCCAGAATTTCTATCTATTAAAGTCTTTACTGCACCTGCTATATGAGAAAGTTCCCCCCCGAAAGTCTCAATGTCAGGTGGTTTTCTTTTTTCCCCCTACATTAGTGGCAAAAGGGCTGACTTTTAAATTTTATGAGCTGACACCTTGGACTCTAGATTTGAAGACCTATTTGAATTGTGGTGTCTTTTAGGTTGTCTTGCTCCAAATGTATTTCTTCTCGATATTTATCACAGTGACATGGGCTTTTTATGGCACTCTGAAGTGCTTCAGAGAAAATGGAGAGCATTTTAATACTGCTGATTTACTCTTTCAGGTCTACGGTAATTTCCTTACTGCCTAATTATAAGGCTCAGTTTAATTTACTCTACACATAATGTTTACTGATGCACATATGGTGCCACATTTCAGGAAACTGTACCCAGAACAGGTATTTTTGTCAGGCTGGAGCATGGAAAATTTCCTTCATATACAGAAAAAAAAAAAAAAATGCCAAGAAATGTAATCGTCTCAACAAAGAATGTCCCCCAAACAGAGGTAGAAAAAAAATCACATCTATCTTTAACTTCATGAAAAAAGATACAGTCTCTTTAAATGCTTATTTTAAAAGCTGAATAATGATTTTATATTACATGTGTACAAAGATTTCCAGTTACCCCAAAAATTGGGAGGTAGGAATTGAGGGAAAGAAAGACAAGAAAGAAAAGCAGTAATATTTTCTGAGCTTACTTCTTAACTATCTCTGAAAAAGGAAATATGGACTCAGTAGTTATGGATTCGTAACTCTTAGAGGTAAAAGCTACCTCGAAGATTTTTTCCCCTAGGGCAAAAGTTTTGTTTTTGTTTTTTAAAGATTTTATTTATTTATTTGACAGAGAGAGAGAACACAAGCAGGGGGAGCAGCAGAGGGAGGGGGAGAAGCAGACTCCCTGCTTAGCAGGGAGCCTGATGTGGGGCTGATCCCAGGACTCTGGGATCATGACCTGAGTGGAAGGCAGACACTTAACCAACTGAGCCACCCAGGCACCCCCTAGTGCAAAAGTTTTTTATTCAACCTCCTTAAGACCCCTCCATCACCCTCCGATTTAGAGATTGGAGCTTATCCCTTCACCCAGCAATTTTAGTTGTTAGAAATTGAGTTAAGATCAGTGATTTTGTAATTATCAATCATTGATGTTGGGTTTTTCTGCAAAACTGATGTTGGTTTCTTTTTCTTTTTTTTTTTTTTTTTTACTTTGCCTACGGTTAAGACCCAGATAAAAGTCCAGTAAAGAACTCTATTTAGAGTTCCTTAACACTTCACCTACTATCCCTACCACAATTCCGTGGAGGGGGCATTACTATCAAAAGATTTTTTCTTTTTTCAGAGTAGAGTATTGAAATCCCAGAAATAAAATTAAATTTCATACTGATACAGAACTCCTAAGTTAGAAAACCCAAGTGGGCTGACTCTGAAGCCTGTCCTTTTAATGACTGTAATTGTTAAAGTTGATTCACTTTGGTCTTAGTTTATAGCTTTTATTAAAATTCCCTTAATAGGACAAGTGTCAGGTAACTATTAATTACTAATGAGTCTTGAGATTCTCAATAATAATCATAATAATAGGCTTCCTGTTTAATATAATCACCATTTTATTTCTTCCTTTAGTTATCCATATCTGTGTCCAGCCCAATGCAAGACACTGAACCATGAATGAGATTCTGATAATTATTTTTCTAATTAATTTTAAGGGTGAAAAAAGTAAAGGACTTTCATTTTAGCTGGGGGATATCTGATTAAGTGCAGATCAGGAGACTAGCAGACCTGCCTGGTATATTCAAATGGGAAACAGTTGAATGGATTATGCCGTAGTGTTCCAGGTTTAAAGGAGAACCATTTGTCCTGAAGACTTTGGTGTTTGGAGGGGATTTTCCATCTGACCCAACCATAGGTGCTTGTGAGAAGTTTGGGTGGATAACCACTCTCAGCCTCTCCTTTACCCATTCCACAGTTCCCTGGTTTGTCACTGAGTGCATCAATCCTCTTAACTGTTAAAAGCAGGACTTCTATATTTTTATGATTCCTTTAATTTTAGCAAGGATTAGGCTGCCTTAAATAGCTGTGCTCTAAGTTACAACTGTGTAAAGAGGGTGACCGAAAAGCTGAAAAGCACCTTTAGTCATGGCAAGCCAGGAGGTCTGGGCAGTTGAGCAGGGAGAAGGGGACACAGAGTTGCAGGGGCAGGAAGAAGTCCACACTAATAAAGCATGCCTGACTGAGCAGATTTCCCTCAGCCCCTCCTTTGAAATCTGCAGGCTTAGATCAGTGTGGTCCTGAGGCTGTATCCACAGATGCCATAATAACTAGTTGAAGGTGCATCACTTGTGACTGATCAAGCAGGCATTGTGTCAGCATATCACAATAGCAACCTGCTTGCCTGGTGTTCTTTGGGCACATTCTCTGTGTGTTTAGCCAGTCTATGGTACCGGCTGAAGTGCCCTCAGTTTGTTTGTTTGTTGTTTTGTTTTCTGTTTTTGTGTGTGTGGTTTTGTTTTTGTTTGTTTTTGTTTTTGTTTTTTGCCAAATTAGGGAGAAATACCAGTATTTGGAGTTTAGTCCAGGTTAGAGAACTATGTCAAGCAGGTCAGGCAACCCAGCCAGATATCCTCCTAATTCCCAAAATTTGGGGGAAAAGCAGACAACTTTTACACTTCCATCTAACCTTTCCTCTTAATTCCTTGCCTCAAAGCTTCTGCTACAAAAGGAATTACTTAGAGACCATTGGAATAACCTGTTTTCTAGCAGAACATGAGGCAAAGGGAGAAGTCAACTTGGTCAAATAGTACCAGTCATACTGGCCACTTGGGGGTTCTTTGTGGCTATCTCTAGCCTTCTCAGTTTCTTAAGCACATGGGTCCAGCAGATGCTCAGGTGTAAGTAAGCAATGGGTGAATGGAGCCTGAAATAGCCAGGGAATTGCAGTAGCGATGCAACATAGTGACATAGACAGAGTGGAATGCTCTTAAGACTAAAATCCATTGATGAAACTATATACAACAGGTACCTGCAAAGTACTATCTGTGACCCCAATCTGGCTCTCTGCCAGAGTTTATGTAAATAAAGTTGTATTGTCAGTTCTTGTGTTGCAATGGCAGAGTTGAGTAGCCATGGAAGAGATCAGCTGGCTGCAAAGACTAAAATATATACTAGCTGCCCCTTCACAGGAAAGCAGGCCAACCTTTGCTCTAGAAGTAAGTCTGCTTGAGAGAAAACAAATATGGTGTAAGAGCCCAGATTTCCCTGAAAAACTGAGGGACCTTAAATCTAACTCAGTCTCTTGCCTTTCCCTGAAACATCTTTAGCACCAGTGTCATTTTATAGGATTTCTACACACTTGGAAATGTGGAGTAATCATTGGGCCTCTGTCTGAAATGAAGTCCCTCTAGGGAAAAATTCAACAGCTGTTGGAAATGCAATGCTGTGCAATAGTTAAAGACAAGAAGCAAAGAAGTATAGCATATGGTGGCGGAACTCCGGAGAGTGAAGTTAGCTCAGAGGCACACAGTTATCTATAATTGGAATAGAGCAGAGAAGCATGGTGAATGGTTTTCCGTTTCAGAAAATGTCATGGGCTCCTTAATGACCACAAATGGGCAGAAGCTTCAGAGGTTCATTTATAAGTAATATCTGAACCATCAAGTAAGGGCCCATCGTTCCTCTTCCTTTACCCAACAGCACCTTATTCTCCCCATTTCCTATCCTGCTCAAGTGAACTGAAGTGGCACTCATCTAATACCTGGAGTGGGAAATGGTGAGTTTCAGCAGGCTCCTCCCAGGGGCTCTTGTAGTTACAATGGGGATTCTTCTGAGACCCACAGGACTTCTGCTGTAAGGTGGAATGGCAGGGAATTTGCAAGTATGGGGCCAGATGATCTTACCTGGTACAAATTCTACTACACTGGGGCAGGTATGTAGAATTGACCCCATCAGAGAGAAATATGGTTTTGGGGAGTTGTTCTCTGTATCTTCCTTCAAACTCTTTAACCACACACCTTTTATAGGCTTCTGCTGTTAATCTGCCATCAAATCCAGTCAGTGATTGTTTCTCCAAATTACCTATGCAGTTGTGGGGCATCGAGCAGCATTTTATAAGCCTCCTAAGGGTCCTTGTTGGGCAAACTTATCTGATGCAACTGTTGACTCTCTCACATTGGATTCCAGCAGCTTACACCTATTCAGTGCCAGCTAATCAATGACAGATATTACATGCTCAGAATGAAATATCCAGGCATCTAAATTTAGATCCCCTTTTGGGGTAAGCAGTGAATGAGGGGTGAAAATGCTGGAAGGTGGTTGAATAGGTGTGGGAGCAAAGGATAGAAAAAAAGATGACCTTTGTCCACTTAGGATTTGTGAATTTGAATAACCAGATTCAGAAACACATGGACCTTAAGTAAAAGAGCACTAATCTTGGAATGTGAAGTCCTGACTCTGGCATTTTCCTCTCCTCATCTATACAACAAATAAAATGATACTCTCCCCACAAACCACACCTGTCACCCTCATCATGACATTGTAAGGAAGATCATATGAAATAATGTCTAGAAAAGTTCTCAGCAAACTATAAAAACAAACATGCACAAGATTATTATTAAAGGTAATAAGCACCCAGAAACTGAGTAGACTTTCCCAATATACAGGAGAATCATTCTGCTTTTTAGTGTGGGCTAAGGGATCTGAGCAAGGTAGTTATACCAGAAATGTCTTTTCCACCTTTACCTATGTTACCTACAATTCCACCCTTTTGACAAATGCCAAATCTTCTGGGCTAACAAACTGGGTATTTGAAAGTATGTCTGTCATGTTGGAGGTGTGGAGAAATCCTGAGAGAAAAAATCTAAGAGAAACCTGAGAGAAAAAAATCTTAAGTAATATGATGTGAAGGAAATGTAACAAATTTGGACCTTTAAAAAGTGTTTCTTAGGCTAGCCTCCAACACATTTAATCAGAAGAACTCATGCTTACCTCTAAGCAGCATCATTTATGAAGCCAGTCAAGTGTATATATGGTCAGGTTGATCATTGTAGCTTTATTAGTAAATGGGAATTGAGACAGTAGAGAAGTTTCCAGCAGTGAGAGTAGATGGCTTGTCTTGTTTTTCTCTGGGTCCCTAGCCAGACATAGTGCTTGGTAAACCAGGAGCTCCTCAAATGCTAGTAGCAGGAATGAATGAGTTAACACCAATCACTGAGTAGAGAGAGTAGAATAAAGTAAGAAAGAGATAGAGCATATTTTTCCTCTCTATGAATTTATTATTCTTATAATAGTATTTCTGCTTCCTCGAACTAATTGTATTACTATCTACCCCATTATATTTTTGTGAATTTACTCTCATTTTTCCCCCTTTGGCATAACATTTAAATATCTTTAGTAATAGTGTAGCGTTTATGTAGATTTTTCTTTATGGATCTTTTTTCTTCCTGTTTTGAGATCAGAAATTTTCTTACCCTTTTGAGATTTGAAATACACAAATGAAGACAAATAAATAAGTGACTTTTATTGGTTTTGCAGAAATAAACATTTAGAGCCAACAATATGCAATGGGAAATGATAGTATCTTCAATAAAGGATAGTTTCCAGTGTTAGGAAAACTGGACAGCCACATGCAGAATAATGAAACTAGACTAGTCTTTATTACACCATCTACAAAAACCAACTCAAAATGAAGTAAAGACTTGAGTGTGAGATCTGAATTCATTAAACTTCTAGAAGAAATAAAGAGGGTGGGCGCCTGGGTGGCTCAGTTGGTTAAGCGACTGCCTTCGGCTCAGGTCATGATCCCAGGGTCCTGGGATCGAGTCCCACATCAGGCTCCCGGCTCAGCGGGGAGGCTGCTTCTCCCTCTGACCCTCTCCTCTCTCATGCTGTTTCTCTCTCACTCGCTCTCTAATAAATAAATAAATAAAATCTAAAAAAAAAAAAAAGAAATAAAGGGGGTAAGCTCTTTGATGTCAGTCTAGGCAATGATTCCTTAGATAAGACACCAAAAACAAAGACAGCAAAAGCAAAAATTAAAAAAGTGGGGCTACATCAAACTAAAAAGCTTCTACACAGCAAAGGAAACCATCAACAAAATGAAAAGGCAACCTATTGACTGGGAGAAAATATTTGCAAATCATGTATCTGATAATGGGTTAATACCCAAACTATATAAAGAATGCATACAACTCAATACCACGTACACAAAACTTTTTTTTTGAATAGTCATTTTTCCAAAGAAAACATGCAAATGACCAACAAGTACATGAAAAAGTGCTCAACACCACTAATCACCAGGGAAATGCAAATGAAAACCACAATAAGATACTACCTCACACCTGTTAGAATGGCTAACACCAATAAGATAAGAGATAGCAAATGTTGGTGAGTATATGGAGAAAAGGGAACCCTTGTACTCTGTTGGTGGGAATATAAAATTAGTGTGCCCACTTTGGAAAACAGTATGGAGTTTCCTCAAAAAATTAAAGACTGAATCACCATCTGATCCAGCAATTTCACTTCTGGACATAGGTGACTCTTGACCAACATGGGTTTGAGCTGCACAGGTCCACTTATGTGTGCATTTTTTTTTAATAATACAGTATAGTACCAAATACACTGTAAATGTATTTTCTCGTCCTTATGATTTTCTTAATAACGTTTTCTATTTTCTAGCTTACTTCATTGTGAAAATACAGAATATAATGCATTTAACATACAAAATATGTGTTAATCAACTGTTTGTATTATCAGTAAGGCTTCCGGTTAATAGTAGGTGATTAATAGTGATTAAGTTTTGGGGGAGTCAAAGTGATACATAGATTTTTTTTTTAAGTTTTTGTTTTAATTCCAGTTAGTTAACATACAGTATCATATTAGTTTCAGGTATACAATATAGTCATTCAACACTTCCATACATCACCCTGTGCTCAGCACGATAGATAAGTGCACTCCTTAATCCCCATCACCTATTTCACTCATACCCCCCACCCCCCTCCCTTCTGGTAACCATCAGTTTGTTCTCCTTAGTAAAGAGTCTGTTTCTTGGTTTGCCTTTCTCTCTCTCTCTTAACCTTTGCTTGTTTGTTTTGTTTCTTAAATTCCACATATGAGTGAAATCATATGGTATTTATCTTTCTCTGACTGATTTATTTCACTTAGCATAATACCCTCTAGCTCCATCCATGTCATTGCAAATGGCAAGATTTCATTCTTTTTTATGGCTGTGTAATATTCCATTGATAAGTTATATGTGGATTTTTGACTGTGTGGAGTGTTGGCGCCTCTAACCCCCACATTGTTCATGGGTCAACTGTATATCCAAAGGAAATGAAAGCAGGATATCGAAGAGATATCTGCACTCCTGTGTTCATTGTAACATTATTCATAGTAACCAAGATGTAGAAACAACCTAAGTGTTTATCAACAGATGAATTGGTGAATACATACATATATATATATATATATAATGAAATACTATTCAGACGTGAGAAAAAAGGAAATACTGCCATTTGTGACATGAATGGGCCTTGAGGGCACTATACTAAGTGAAATAAACTGAACAGAGAAAGACAAATACTTCATGTTATCAATTATATGTGGAATCTTAAGAAAAAAGAAACTCATAAAAGCAAAATAGAAAAGTGGTTGCAAGGGGCTAGGGGTTAGGGGATATAGGGAAGGATTGGTCAAAGGGTACAAACTTTCACTATAAGATGAATAAGGTCTGGGGCGCCTGGGTGGCTCAGTCGTTAAGCGTCTGCCTTCGGCTCAGGTCATGATCCCAGGGTTCTGGGATCGAGCCCCACATCGGGCTCCCTGCTCGGCGGGAAGCCTGCTTCCCCCTCTCCCACTCCCCCTGCTTGTGTTCCCTCTCTCGCTGTGTCTCTCTCTGTCAAATAAATAAAATCTTTAAAAAAACAAAAAAAAAAGATGAATAAGGTCTGAGGATCTAATGTAAAACATGACTATAGTTGATAACACTGTATTGTAAAATTGAAATTTGCTAAGAGAGTAGAACTTAAATGTTCTCACCAAAAAAAAAAAAAATGTGCACTGTAATGGGTGTGTTAATAAACTGGATGGGAGAGAGTCCTTTCACAATGTATGTATATCAAATCACCATGTTGTATACTTTAAATATCTTAAAACTGTGTTTGTCAGTTATACCTCAATAAAGCTGAAAAAAAAAAGAATTAACATCTATCCATTAAAAGAATCACAGAGATATCCTCTCATTGGAGATTAAAGTTGGACATGCAGTCTTCAAAGTCTCATCTAAGTTTAAGCTTCTATGATTCTAGTTGGCTGGGGAGAGCCATTTTTTCTTGTTCTGTCTTTTTCAGGGAACTGTTTCATATTCATCAAATGGTTGTGGGTTTTTAGACTTTGTGCAAAACACTTTGCAGTATCTATTTGAAGGTGTCTCAATATACATCATACACTGCTCAGGTCCCACCCTGTAGGCAGACAATTTCTGGTCATTTGAGACAGTCTATTTTTAAGTTTGTGAGTTAAACTGTGTCTATCCTTTCATCACTGTGCCCTCCTGTGAAATAAGGAAGTGGATTGTTAGATTAGGTGCCATCCATTGACTGCATTCCTTTTGGTTTGCTGAGGAAAATGCAGTTATTTACATTGATGAATGGCCTTAATTGGGTAAAATAGACTGGTAGTGCTGAGCTAATACCTTTAAATGTCTTGTCTTATGCAATTAATATTCCCTTGTCACACATACATTTAAACAGTTGGAAGAAAGCCTTGTGTTCTTGACTCCTGTCAGACTTAACAAATGATTTTGTCAAGTCATTCCTTTCTGCCCTGGTTGATTGATAGCTAAATTTTGGTCTTCTAGCTTATGTAAAAAGTGTTAACTATGCCTTTCAGCTTGTAGGCAAGGGCATTTAAACCATTCTAATAGTCAATTTAGAGAGGAATTACATTGCCTGTTTACTGGAGGGGTCAAAAAATGTGCCCCTGTTCACCAGGGACACAAATCACAGGGCCCATGAGCTAATGAAGGCAGTATTTATGAGTCCCTGCATTTGCCATATAATACCAGGTTCAAGGTGCCCCTGGTCTTGGCTGCTAAGGGCTCTGGCTCCCAATTTTGGGTGTCCCTTTGCTTATGGACTATGTAATAGGTAGATATATTTGGCATGAACAGGGTTTGATTTGAAAACGCTTAAGAATGAGAATAAAATCTAGAATGCTAGCTAGATTGTTACAGTACTGAATTTCATGTGAAGATTTTAGCGATCTCTCTGTAATAAGGCAGATCTCTGCTAAGCTTTGCTGCCACCTGGCTTATAGATGTTCATACATACCATGATTACCATCTCCAAGCATGCAAAGTGGATTCCAGTCATTTCTGGGAGGAGTCTCACTTCCCTTGGCTTGAGCCTTTGTTGAGAATCTCACAGTTTACCATTTTGAAACACTTTGGCCAATAAGTTGTTAAGATAGCTACATAGAGCAAGTATAACCCATCAATATGTTTTTGCAATAGATATATCTTGAACCATGAGTCCTCCATTTTTTTTTTTTTTTTACAGACTCCTAAAGCCCCAGGAAGTCACAGAGTCTCATAGTGAGTATCCAGCAGGTCCCTTTCAGCTCCTGGAGTGGGGATTCATTAGGACTCAACATCACATCTGCCTCTGGAGGGACCACTGATTCCCTCTTGTGGTGTCCGTCTGCCACTGGGTCTTGTGGTGTCCGTCTGCCACTGGGTCTGTTCTTTCATTCTCTCCACTGTGGTTTTCTTCTTTGTGCTCTTACTATCTTGGGAAGGCTTCCAGAATTCTTTATGCACTTCACTCATTAATCAGGAAGCAGGATCACATATGTGCCTGAAATTTTTTACTCCACCATCATACATACCATTGCTTTTGGTTAATAATGTATGCAAAGCTGGCACAATGTAAACACACATTATGTGTATTAATTTAGAGCATGGATTCTGAGGCCAGCCTGGGTTCAAATTCTGCCACTGCCACTGATTTATTGGCCATGTGAATGTGGGCAAGTGACTGAATTCTATTGCCTCAATTTTCTCAACTGTAAAATGGAGAAAATTGTAGCCAACTCTTTTCAGAGAAATTAACAAATTGTTCTAAACATTCAGAATAGTGTCTAGCACAAAGTAAGCATAAATAAAGTTTTTAAATATGAAATATTAATTTCCCCCAATCCTTTACTGCTCTCCTCCTCACCACCTTTCCTCCATGCCCCACTGCTACAGTTTACTTCTGCCTTCTCCATATATACCCTCCATTCTGCCAACCTCTCCTTCGCTTCCTTGTACTGCACTCAGCAACTGTGGGCTCCATGTTCCATTGACATTTTTACCAGCACCAAGGCAAGCTATGTACATGCTGGCTTGAGGACCCCTGAAGATTCACAATAATCCCAGCACTCCCTTGGATCCTAAAGCAACATTTCCCTGCTTCTTCCAATGAAAACAATTGCCCTTGCCTATTGTGGAGGGAGAAGGGGACTTTGACACAGTCCTGTGCATCCTGGGCAGAAAATGGAACCAAAAGAAGGAGCCAAGCACTGCTACTATTCTTCAGGACGAGCCCCGACCAATTGTCTCAGTCCCCATGACTTTTCTCTTAAGTGTAACTTTTGAATTAAGGGATTTGTTAAATCTATACAAATAAGAAATTGCAGCTGTGATATTTTTAAGCATGGCCCATGGCTGTATAATGGAACATGTAGAGCAGACTACTGTTAATCCAGTGATTTTGGTAAAATAACTGAATTAGAATGATACCAAACTAGTTAATTGATTGATCAGAAATGTATTTTGATGATGTCTGCCCCAAAAGATGATTAAGTGACCACAAAAACTTATTCTAATTAAACATGTATATTATCTTATCAGTTATCTGTTGTCACAATAGTGCCGGATAACATTTTAGTGGCACACAATAATAACATTTGTTTCTCACTAGTCTGGGATGGCCACCTTGGTGGGGTCATCATGTGTCTGGGCTCAGCTGCTCTTGACTGACGTAAGATGGCCTTCACGGGAATGACTAAGGTGACTCAGTTCAATTCAGCACTTTTATTTTCCTTCTTGGGAGACAAGTGTCTAGCCCAGGCATGTCCTTCTCAAGGAAATGGCAACAAACAAGACGAAGCAAGCCCCGTGGTAAATAGGCCTTTAAACCCCCCGTATGCATCATGATGGCCAACATCTATTGGCCCTAAGCATGTCACATGGCCCAAGCCAGAGCCAAAGAGGGCAGGCATTGCAGAGTTACATGGCAATGGGCATGCATATGAGGAGAAGTGAAGAATTGGGGTCATTAATATAACAAATCCAATATAATTATGTAAGTTGGCCTCAGTGCTTCTTATTCCATCAAGACATGTTCCAACTTTTATCCTGGCTCTATTAGCACTCCTAGAGGAAAAATCTAGAGGGCAAGGACTGTTTATCAGGCCAAACTAAACCATCACATGTTTGCTGTTGGGTCCATGAACATAGGTATCGCTAATGATGACAGCTGCGTTTTGAATTAGTCCAGTAGAGCCTGAATGGGAGAAGGGGGCATAGAGAAAAGCTTGAAGCCTGATAACTGTTTTATTTTTTTTTTCCTTTTAGAAGTAATTGGTTCCATTAAGTAAAGAAGCTAGTATCCCAATTAAAATGATTTTGCTTCATAGAAGATAGTGCCATCAGGATAATGAATAGAATGACCAAAGAATTTTTTTTTCTCTTTTAAAGGAAATAAAATAAAGCAAAACCAGTGATTATTCTCTAAATGCTCTCCCACAGCATCATAGATATGCCTCTGTCCCTATCTGCCCCCACCCCAGCCCAAACAATGAACAATACCATCATTAACAGTGGGCTGTGTGCACGGATGGCACCTTAGCTTAGTAAAGTGGCTTTCTGTGGATTACTGCACTGACTGATTACCTTGATTGACCTTCAGCCTGGCTACAATTTGCCTGACTTAATGAGGCTCAATTTTTCTCAAGCCCCCTAGGCTGGATGGCTCCTGGCCCAGACACTTTGTTGCTTTGATTTTTCATTTTTAATAACAATTACATCCCAAAGCTTGAGAAAATATGGTAAAATATGTCAGTAATCATGAAGAGCCCCGAAGGAGCCACATCCATGGAAAGATGTAAGGTTTCAAAGTGTTGAGCCCATTTAAAATCACCCTCTACCCCAAATTTGACCTTGGTTGGTATGGCTTACAAAATTCTAGGGAAGAAGCTAATACGGTTAATAGGATTTTTCTAAGCATCTGTCTAAATGGCAAGACAGATGTTAAACAGTCAGACATTTGTTAAATGTCATCAGCCCAACCTAGACACTTGGGTGTTAACTTTTATTTCTAAAAGTCAGGATGGCAGTGGATTGCTCAGATATACACAGACAATTCTGCCTAAAGACTAGAATGCAAAAAAGACAACTTGCAGGGAAGTTTCAGCAAAGAAAGCTTTTACATTGCAGGAAAAATAGGATTGATTAGTATTAGCTACCTGTGCTGAGGAGAATTATGAAATAGTGTTTGAGCTCAGCATAAAAGAATGCTGTGATTGATTAATCATGTCTGGTGTAGGCATAGAAAGGAAATGTAGCATAGTTTCCATTCCTATCCTAGTTCGTAGTTTCAGATCTTGTTCCTTATAAACAATGCTTCATCTTTAATTATTTCCTATATCTATTTTGTCCACCTTCTGCCTATGCTTGAGTAACTGAATTATTATTCTACCAGATCTATTCTTTATTGGCCATCCTTTTGTTTTTGAGTCCAGCCTCTGAATTCCCTTCCTGTGTTTGGGGAACTCCTCATTATATGAATTTTGGTATAAGAAGTCAAATGGCCGATGTATTTGTTTTCGCAAATACTTTTCCCCAATACCTCCTTTCTTTACCCTTGCAACTAGGTGTCGTTGGCACATGACCCAGGATTTGAGTCTATATTTTACCCAGGTAAAAATCAAGTGCATTTGCCTAAGACTTTGGATCAAAAGCTAATGTCACAAAAGCACAAGGTGTTCTAACATTTCTGAATTCTGTTCCTTCTTCGAACTAGCAGAATAGGCTTTCTGCTTAAAACTGCCAGAATTAGTTTCTAATGTTTGCAACTAAGAACTTGACTGATGCAATAGGTCTTCTAAGGCGGTGCTCCTCAAACTTTATTGTGCTACTGAATCACCTACGCATCTTATTAAAATGCAGATTCTGATTGAAATGCAGGTCTGCGATGGGGTGGGAAGTTTGCATTTCTCCCAGGAATTGGCAGTTATGCAGGCCTGTGGTTCACCCTTTAAGTAGGAAGGATCTGAGGAAGGAAAGGCAGCCTTAAAGAAGACAGAGTGGGCAGGAAAGAAGAAAAGGGAAAAAAAAAAAAAAGGAAGTATGTTTCAATGTGTTCTAGTTAAGTTAGGGCAGACTAACTAATAAACTTCAAAATGTGCAAAGGCTCCAACACAATAGAATTGCATTCTTAATCATGTAATAATACTGGACCAGTTCCAGGACACTTCATGCATTCAGGGAGTTAGATTGATTGTTGGAGAGGGGGTTGTCCGTCTTCTTCAGTTATGGCTTCCCAGGTCACCTTGGGTGTCACATCTGGATTCCACCCAGATAGAAATGGAAAAGAACATGGAGGAGTGTTCATTAGAAATGCTTGTTTCTTTTTTTAGGTTTTTTATTATAAAATAGAACACAGATATAGGAATCCACACACTATGAACATATAGTTTATTAAATTACTATTATCCAAACACTCATAACTACTATGCAGGTCAAGAAATAGAATTCTGCCAACCTCCCTAAAACTCCTTTCTATGCTTCCTGTCTCCCTCCAAAGTAACCATTATGTTGACTTCCTTCTGTTTCTTTGTGGTTTAATCACCCTGATGCACATCGTCAGATGATAAAATTTAGTTTTGCCCACAGTTTGGGATAGATCTCTTTAGTCTCTTAATCTGTTGCATCCCTGCTCATCCCTTTCTTTTGCTTGTAATCCATCTGTTGAAGAACCCGGATGGCTTGTACTGTAAGTTTTCCACAGTTTGCATTTGGCTGATTAGATGCATGTGATGCAGTTCCATATGCTATTCTGTATTTTCTGCAAATAACTAGGGGGATCCAGAGCCTCTCCCCATTTCAGATTTGATCCCTTTGGCAACACTATAGTTGGATTTGTGCCATTTCATCAGAAGGTACATAGTGTCTGGTTGTCTTTTGTGTGTGTGTAATATTTTCAACCACTAATGTTCATTGCCTAGATTTTTTAATTCATTAAAGGTTGCAAAATGGTGGTATTCTATCATTCTGTTTTCATTTAAGTGGAGGAAGTTTATAAACAGTTTCTTCATAAAGAATTTCAGTTTATATAGGAAAGGCAATATATAGTCTTGATTCTTTCAAGAGAAATGAATGGGTTCCTTGTCATCGTCTAAAGGTGACCAGCTAATTTTTTATTTTCTTTTTTTAGTCACTATAAACTCATATATTTAAATATATTTGATGGGTTTCAATCCACTGGATTTTTTTGTGAAGTTCAAATTGTCTGGTCTTTGGCCAAGTGGGAGGCTCCTGAGTTATTTTTACATGATCCTTAGTAGTCTTTGATAGCTCTTTGCTATTAAAGGCATAATAAGGTATTTCAGGCCTCTTGCTGTATTTGAGCCTCAAAGTACTAACCATTTCTCCAAGAAGCCCTGGTCTGTTTTAGTGGAAGACTGTGTTTGTTTCAAAATGCTCATTGTTATTGGCCTGGCCATTGTTTTTAGGCCTTTTCATTGGACAGAACTGGGAAATAGTATGTGTTTAGTTTAAAATCTTGTCTTCATATTGATATTTCTTCTTCAGATCTAGGATTATAGGGTATTTCCTAAACCTCTTCTGTATTTTATCTTCTTTCTTATACACCAATACTCATTAACAAGGACAAAGGAGATAAGAGATAAATTCTCATGACTAATTATTTGCTTTATTCTACCTTTGAACACAGTAGTGTAGGAACAATAATATTCATACTACCATTATAATTAAAGTTACATAAAATGGTTAAAATATATTTGTATATCCTCTTCCCTTTTTCTTCTCATTTTGGCAGTGTTATATCTTCATTGCCAGAGCATGTAACTACTTCGTATGATAATCCCTCTTATTCAACCATCATATATTCTTAGTTCTATCAACAAGTATTT
This sequence comes from Mirounga leonina, assembly GCF_011800145.1. Lineage (NCBI taxonomy): Eukaryota > Metazoa > Chordata > Mammalia > Carnivora > Phocidae > Mirounga > Mirounga leonina. The sequence goes on along the minus strand of NW_023270305.1, from coordinate 36,145,203 downwards.
ATCTAATGCTCACTGTCAGTTTCATATTGATACTTTTTGAGTTTTGGGGTTTTTTTTAAGATTTTATTTATTTGACAGAGAGAGACACAGCGAGAGAGGGAACACAAGCAGGGGGAGCGGGAGAGGGAGAAGCAGGCTTCCCGCAGAGCAGGGAGCCCCATGTGGGGCTCAATCCCAGGACTCTGGAATCATGACCTGAGCCAAAGGCAGGTGCTTAATGACTGAGCCACCCAGGCGCCCCTTTTTTGAGTTTTTTTGATTGTTAAAGTTCCTTCTCTAACAAATTCCCTGACAAAGTCTCATGGGAACAGTATTTTCTGAGTTCTTGCACACTGATCAAATTTTGTCTGTGCCTTATATTCTTCAAAGTCAGTTTTGCTGGCTATAAAATTCTTAGCTCACATTTTCTTTCCTTGAGTATCTTAAATTATAGTATTTCATTTTCTTATGGCATAAAGCTTTGCTATTGAAAAATCTGAAGAGCATCTAATTTTCTTTCCTTTATAAGTCATGTGTTCTATTTGCCTAAATGCACAAGAATTTCCTCTCTTGTTTATTTTTTAGAATCCAGTTATTTTGCTTGAGAATATGCATCAGTCTTCTCAGGTACATGATATGTCCTTTCAGAATGTAGTTTATATGTATATGAAAGTTTTTATGAGTTATAATGTTTAGTATTTGTTCTGTTTTCTTGTTTTGATTTTCTTCTTCAGGGACCTCTGGTACCCATATATTAATTTTTTTCATCTATCTTCAATATTTGTCACTTTTTCTCAAATTTTTAAAAATCTTTTCTTTTGGATTTTATTTATTTATTTTGAAGATTTATTTATTTGAGAGATAGAGAGCAGGGGAGGGGCAGAGGGGGAGGGAGAGAGAAACCCAAGCAGAACTCTCCATGACCCGGAGATCATGACCTGAGCCCACGATCTGAGCAGAAACCAAGAGTCTGATGCCTAAATGACAGCATCACCCAGGCGCCCCTCTTGGATTTTAAAATGTTGTCCTTCTTTTCTCTTTCCACTTCTCTTAAGGCATTTGCTATTGTGTTTATTCATTCTTTAGTCTTTTTTTTTTTTTAAGGATTTTTCTTTTATTTATAACTCTTTCTTAAGTTTCATGATCTAGGGGCACCTGGGTGGCTCAGTCGGTTAAGCATCTCACTTTGGCTCAGGTCACGATCTAGGGGTCCTGGGATCGAGCCCCAGGTTGGGGGTTCTTGCTCAGTGGGGAGTCTGCTTCTCTCTCCATCTGCCCCCTTCCCCCAACCCCCTGCTCGTGCTTGCTCTCTCTCAATCTCATATGAGTAAATAAAATCTTTTAAAAATAGTTTCATGACCTCATTCTATATTTTCTTTTTCTAATCTATGTCTTTTTTCATATCTTATATCATTTTTTAGTGTACTTTAATTTATTTGAGATAGCAGTTTACAGTTTTATTCTGTTTTATAGGTATATGTTTTTGGCATGCTTTCAGTGTGTGTAAGGATGGTATTCTCTTCCTTTTTCTCATTTTTCTTGTAATAACTTTATATGAGTTTTGACCTTGATAATTTTAAGTTGCTCATTTTTATGTGAACTCACTCTCCTTGAAAGTTTAGAAAGAGGCTTGATGCACTTAGCTATTCTAGCTTCACAGAGCTCTCACTTCTGTTATTTTTGTGTGATGTTAAGAAATATGGTGGCTTGATTGGTGAGATAGCTTGGCTCTCTGTTCATCTGGGCCTTCTTTTTCTTTTACCTCTATTGTCCCTGTCAAGTTCAATTTTGATTATACTCCCAATAGTTTCTCCTTCATGTGGGACTCTGTCCTGGAAGATAGCCATGGCAGATCAGTTTCAAGTGTTTACTGCACTGTCCCCTTCAGACCTTTTTACTGTGGGCACTGCCACTTGCTACCTTATGATTGCAGACAAGTTATTTAATGTTTCTTAGTCCCATTTTCTTCATTTGAAAACCTGGTATAAGAATAGTGCCTAGGGTGCCTGGGTGGCTCAGTTGGTTAAGCAACTGCCTTCGGCTCAGGTCATGATCCCGGAGTCCTGGGATCGAGTCCCACGTTGGGCTCCCTGCTCAGCAGGGAGTCTGCTTCTCCCTCTGACCCTACCCCCTCTTGAGCTCTTTCTCTCACTCTCTCTCTCTCTCAAATAAATAAATAAAATCTTAAAAAAAAAAAAAGAATAGTGCCTATTTGGGGCACTTGGGTGGCTCAGTCATTAAGTGTCTGCCTTTGGCTCAGGTCATGATCTCAGGGTCCTGGGATCGAGCCCCGCATTGGGCTCCCTGCTCAGTGGGAAGTCTGCTTCTCCCTTTCCACTCCCCCTGCTTGTGTTCCCTCTCTCGCTGTGTCTCTCTCTGTCAAATAAATAAATAAAATCTTAAAAAAAAAAAAAGAATAGTGCCTATTTTATGGTGTTGTTTTGGGGATTAAATGATATCATATGTAAAGATCTTACTTGAATATCTGGTACATTGTGTGTATCTGGAATATATGAGCTCACCAATAAGCCCACATTATTCCCAAGCTGTAGTTTAACACACGCCACCAAATAAGTAGCTGACTAATGTTAACTTTGCATATATTTTTTTTTATGGTGAAATATCAAGCCCCATTCAGAGGTAAACCAAACTAAGTTATATATACACACATACATACCTTATGGTAATTAACACAAAAAGGAACTGAGATTTGTTCAAAGTTTTCCTTCTGACCAATAATAAATATGTATGTATCACCCTCCCAAAAGATTTGCCTGTGTACTCCTGAGTAGGTTTACTTGTTTGGAAAACATACCCATTTTTTACCATCTTCTCTTGCATTTATTTGGGTGTTTTCTCCCTCTATACATCCTGACAATTTTGAGCAAAGCAGTCCTGAGGTGATTTTCCAGGTATGGTTTCATTTTTTTTTTTTTTCATGCAGCTGCCCTGCTTCCCATTTTAACAATGTGGAAATGATGTGTAATTATGCATTGTTAGATATTTGGGTATGTTTATTTTTACTTACCTTGAAGAATAACTCTAAGTACTTCTTTCTGGAGCACTGCAACTATATCATCATAGCACTTTGAGATTATGAGAGGTTTCATGTTTCTACCTCCATCAGATTCCAACAATGGATGTAGAAAGGGCAGTCTACTGCAAAAAAGTGAGGTTTTAGGCATGACTTCAAGGCCCATCTCATCATCTAAAGCTCTCCGTACTTGCTGGTTGATGCCTAGATTTCTCCTTTTTCTAAAGAGCCTTGAACTGAGTCCTGTGTCCTTGAGATGTATCGTGATTCAAAACTTCCTGGAGGGAGACATTTGAGTCAATGAAGGAGGAAAATAGACTTTTGATAGGAGAGCGCCTATAATGTATTAAGCTACAGGCCATATATGTAACTTTCAAACTGACATATAATAAAGTTAATTCAGAAGCATTTATCAGTTATCTCTCTTTGTTTTCCTTTGATATAATATGCACTGGGAAAATTAAAAAGAGTTGAAAATTATTTCCAGGGATAATGAGAACTGGGCATAGTTTAGAAAAATTTTTATTCTCAGGCAGTAATTTAATCCATATTGCTAAGTGAGTAACAGAGTCATAAATATACCATTCTTCTATTCCTTAATTGTGTGTGTGTTGTTTTTGTTTTTACTGCAGCTTCGGAAAGCAGTGATGGATCACATATCTGATTCTTTCTTGGAAACCAATGTCCCTTTGCTAGTTCTCATTGAGGCTGCAAAGAGTGGGAATGAGAAGGAAGTGAAGGAATATGCCCAGGTTTTCCGTGAGCATGCCAACAAGCTGGTGGAGGTAAGTCAGGAGAAGCCTGAAGAGAAGAATTTATTGCTGGGTTTAATCTCCACGTATCAGTCTTGGAATTTCAGTAGATAACCCTTCTGTGGTTTTCCTGGAGAAATAAAGTCTTGGAACCTATCTTTCTTTTACCTTCTGATGCTTCTATCCCTTGCAGAAGAGGAAGGTTATCAGTATTCTCTCCTTTCTCTATCCCACAATTCTAAACATGTTCTGGAACATGTGTGCTAATTTTCCCGAACAATAGGTAGAGGCAGAGACAGGAGAGGTAGAAGAGATGCTCCAAAGTGCTGAATGCCAGCTTTGATTTGAGGGAATAGAATAAAAATTGCCAAATGGAAGTTTAAACACTATACCCTTCTCTTCTTCCTTATCCCCCTCTCCACTCCATGTCCCTGAGCTTAGATTAGCTGGCCACATTATGAATTAGTGAAAAAAGTGTCTCACTTTTCCCAAAGAGATACTGGGATTCCTGATGAAGGATCCTGGGGCAGCAGGATCAAGTTCAGAGTCCTAAGTATATTCTGTGTTTGAGAATCCTGTGGGAGTTGTTTTATAAATGCAGAATTGTGCTATGTAATATTGAAAAAATATTTATTTAAGGCAAACAAAATAAAAGTGAAATGATAATCAAGCTGCTTATATCTAGGAGCTGAAAACCAACAGCATGGCAAAGGTTGGATTTAGTGATGTGGGACTGAATAGAAACTTAGAGATGTTAAATAGGAAGTGCATGAGTGCCAGAGGAAGAGTATAGAAGGGGAAAAGATCCTGACAAATTTAGGGAATAGTTATCAGGGCCAGGCTCTGAGCACTTAAAAACAACAACAACAACAAAACTCTGGTATATCTACACTTTAATTTAGGATAAAATGAAATTACTCAAAATGACAGGCAACTTAAATACAAGCTAAGAGTAAAATAGATTATTTCTTGTTTTCTTCAGATGGCAAAATTAAATGCTGGATAAGCTCATCAAATGTGAAATCTTCTCTATTTTTCTTGGAGTGAGCGATAGGGTTGTGTTCCGATTTAATTGAGGCCTAAGCACCGACTTAGCTTGCTTTTTGGTTACTCCAGCACTGCTGTTGCCTCTGGTGCCGTAGACACCAGGCCATCAGGAAGTCCTCCATCAAGCCCAGAGGGTGCCCCTGGTCCTCTAGGACACAAGCTGAGTCATTGTCACCCATGACAGCAGTCATCAAGTTGAGTGTCCAAAACCCTAGGCCACAATAATAGAACCCTTGAACTTACCTCCATAACCCCAGTGTCTTGAGGCAACACCAGTCTGGAGCTAAAAATAGACCTACTTAATGACATCAAGGCAGTATCTTGCTCTGTCTTCACCTACAAGGCAAGTACTCCATCACTCCTCACATTCCACCTCCATGTTCCAGTTCACTTGGCCACTGAGGAATCCAGGCTTCCCAAGATTGACCTTGGAAGCCCTGGCTACTTCCTTGTCTTAAGAAAGAGAAGTTATAAAAAGAGGAGGGGTAGAGTGGGAAGGGGAGGAGGAAGAAAAGAAGTAATACTGAATGAATGCTACAAAAAGTTTTAAAGTATTCATATGTAATAAAATGGTAGTATTAACATTGAGGTAGATCATCGCATTTATATAACTTCAATGTTTACAAGATAATTGCAGAATTTATAGAAAACATTAATTAATGGTGTGTTATAGGCATGGTGGACAGAAAAAGGGACATGTGTTTAAAGTTGTGAGATAAACATAACCTACTTCCAGTCTTGGTTGTGTTATTCTGTAATTCTGTACATAGCCTCATTTGAGATAATACTTACTTGATGCCCTGTGTAAATGTGAGCCCAAGTAGCCCTCATGTCTACTCATTCTCCCTTCTCCTGTGATAGACTCTGGACACATTTACCATATCCCCTCATCCCATCTGTAGGATTCACTGTAGGGGTATCCAGCTACTGTGAATAATCCTTGACCCTAAACTTGTGGCAGAAGCAGAAGCTCAGGTCAGCCAGAACTCCGTGTTTCAGAAAATCATTGTTTTGCTTCCCTCAGTTATTCCCTTCATTACCCCTGGGTGGTTACTGCAGCCAGCAGCATTTTGGAATGTCTTGGTGCCTAGGAGATGGAAGGACTGAGATGTGGGATTGGCCTCTGTTTGATTGGAGAGGACTGGAATCAAAACCATTTCTGTAGCTTATGTCCTTCAAACAAGTGCTAGATTGCTGATGCATACATGTAAAAAAAGCTGGAGCACTGGGCTGAGAGTCACCAGTTTTCTCATTTTGAAAGTACTTGTATAGAAGTAGGCATCTTTCTGGGCCTTAGTGTTTGTGTCTGTAATGTGAAAAATTTGGTTAATATATTGATTTTATATCCATTGACCTTGAAAATTCACCAACTAATTCCAGAAGTTTGTTTCTTTTTGGATGTTCTATATATATAATCGTGTTGTCTGCAAATTATGACTGTTGTGGTTCTTCTTTTCCAATTCTTTTACCTTGTTTTTTTCCCTTTCATTCCTACACTAGCAAGGACCGTCATTACAATATTGAGAAAATTGATATTTTTGTTACTTCTAGATCTCCATGAGAACATTTTGATGTTACCATTAATTCTATCATTGTTATAGACATCTTACAGATATTTTTATTTGCTTAATTTAGTTCTCTCTTATTACTCATTCACTAAGAGCATAGAATTGTTTCAAACAAGTTTTCTGAACATTTTGAGACACTTACATGTTTTTTGTCTCCTTTAATCTCCTTCAGAAGTGTTAGTGTCTAAATTATGCTTTCCTTCAAAAAATGAGTAGAAAATTGTTCTTTCTTTTTAGTTTTTGGAAATGAATAAGATTGCCATTACTTATTATTATTTCTTTTTAATATTTGGAGGAATTCACTGATACAGCAACTTAAGCAATAGGTGTTTATGTGAGGAAAGGTTTACAAATTGCACATTCAGTTATTTTTACTAAACATAAGACTATTTAACTTTTCTATTTCTTTTTGGGTCAGCTTTCGTAAGTTGTATTCTAGGAATTTGTTATTTTTATTTAATTTTCTAATTGTTTGACATAAAATTATCCATAATATTCTTCTTTTAAAAATAATCTGTATCTGCATTATTACTTAAAAATTTTTTACTCCTTATAGTGCTAATTGGTACCTTCTCTCTTTTTTCTCAATTACTTTTTTTTTAAGATTTTATTTATTTATTTGACAGAGAGGGAGAGAGAGAGAGCTAGAGAGGGAACACAAGCAAGGGGAGAGGGAGAGGGAAAAGTAGACTCCCCGCTGAGCAGGGAGCCCAATGTGGGACTCCATCCCAGGACCCTGGGATCATGACCTGAGCCGAAGGCAGATGCTTAACCAACTGAGCCACCCAGCCACCCCTTGATTACTTTTGCAAGAGGTTTATCAATTTAATAATATTTTCTATAACACAGCTTTAAAGTTTGCAGATTTTATTTTCTATTTTATCTATTTATGCTGTTATCTTTATATTTTTTCTGCTTTCTTCTGGTATATCTTACTGTTTTTCTAACTTTCTAAAATAAATAATCACATCATTGATTTTTAGCCTTCTTATTTTAGTAATATATGCATTTAAGGCTTAATTTTTCCCTAAGCTATGCTTTTATCTGGTTATTTTCTATTGACCTAGTTTTCAGCTCACTCATCCTGCTTCCATCTGTGTCCAATATGCTTGAAACTGATCTATTGGATTCAATTATTTTTTAAATTTCTAGTTAACTTTTTTTCATTGATTCCAGTTCTCTAGTAAATTCATTATTAGATCCTCTCTTTTAAAGAGATATGTTAATCATAGTTATTTTTAAAATCTAAGTCAAAGAACTCCAATATTTGGGTCAGTTTTGTTTTTGTTTTGTGGTTGCCCCAGAGGGGACAACTCTTCCCCAGCCACACACAAAAAATGGCTTGTATTTTGAGACTGATGACTCAGCACACTATGAATAGGGTAGGAGCAGGTTTATTAGTCACAAAAAAGGACTTTTGAGGAAGAGCAGAGCAGGCACCCAGGCTAGTCCATAGTAGCTTCATCACAAAGAAGAAAAAGTGGTTTTGTTTTTTATCATGTTAGGGAGGTGGATTGGGGTTGAGACCTCTGTGTGGGAGCTAGGGTTTGAATGGTTCAAACTTCCCTACTGGCATCGAAAAAAAGGTGGGCTTTCATAGCTGCTTGCCCAGTTGTGGGGCAAAATAGAAAGGGGGAAGGCTGGGGCTTAAAAGCTGTCAGCCATCAAACATTCAAAATGGAGTAAAAATCTTCATTATGATTCACCCCTGATATCTGACTGATGACTGGAATGTGCCATGTTTCATTTAATTGAATTTGAATTAGTTTAAGTAAGCTATTGTGGAGCTCTGTAAGGCGCCAAAATGGAGACATATTTTATTATGGCATCTGTTTTTATTACTTGATTTTTACCTTGATTATGGATTTTTTTATATGTCAGCTATTTTTTTATTAAATGGCCAAAATTTGTATGGAAAAGCATAAAGGGTCTGTGTTGGAATCTGTTTAGGCTGCTATAAGAAAATACCACAGACTGAGTGGTTTATAAACAACAGAAATTTATTTCTCACAGTTCTGGAGGCTGGGAGGCCCAAGATCAAGGCACCAGAATGGGTGAATTCTGGTGAAGGCCCTCTTCCTGGTTGATAGCCAGGGCCTTCTCACTGTTTCCTTACATAGTAGAAGGTGTAAGGGATCTCTGTGGAGTCTCTTTTGTAAGAACGTTAATCCCATTCATGAGGTCACCATCCTTATGACCTTAGAGCCTCCATGGCTCCACCTCCTGGTACCGTCATATTGGATATTAAGATTTCAACGTAGGAATTTTGGAGGACAGACACCAACAATCAGACTATAGTCTGGATAGTGTTTTTTCTTTCCAGAAAGGATTCACTATTCTCTAAAGGGCAGAGGTGTGATGAGCTGTTGAATCACTAAATTATACACTTGAACTAATATTATACTGTATGTTAACTAACTGGAATTTAAGTAAAAATTAAAAAATTAAAAACATAAAATAAAAGGCAGCAGAGAGACCATTTCAATCCAAAGACTGAAGTGACTTGAGGCTAGTCTGTAGTCTTTGTCTTTCTTTTACCCTAGTCCTATGGAATAGTCTTCCAGGAGTACAACCAGAGGACTGGATGTGTTACTAAGTATATCACCTTATTTATGAAGCAGTTTCTCCAGTTTTTATTTTCCCACCATCATAATATGGTTGAAAATTTTATTTTTCTTTTTGGATTCTTTTAATTTGCTTTTTTTCCCCCTCCCAAAGAGGGGCAGAGAGTGGGAGAGGGGCAGAGAGGGAGAGAATCTTAAGTAGGCTCCACATCCAGCTCAGAGCCTACACAGGGCTGGATCTCACAACCCTGAGATCATGACCTGAGCCAAAATCAAGAGTCAGATGCTTAACCAACTGAGCTGCCCAAGTGCCCCTAATTTGCTTCTTGACTGGTTGGTATATGTAACTTAATAGAAAAGATCTTAATAGAAAAAAACCTGTGATCAAGTGCCAGTCTTTGAACCCCCCTTCTTCATGAGACCTTTGCTTCCTTGGCTGTCCCAGACTCCAGTTTTTGCCTCTCCAGTCCTATGAGATTGTTGGAAACTCTAAATAATTCTCTTCTCAGCAGCTACCTTCTATCTGGTGTCTCAGTTTCTCTTTCAACACTAAGAATTAGCAAATTCCTGGGGAAAAAAAGTGAAATGCACAAAGTTAGGCTCCCCTGAATGAGCATTCCTTTTGAGCTAGTCTAGATTTTGATCCCCTTGGCAGCTGTTCCATACTTTCAAAGAAATGATTTTTATTCTGCATTTCTAGTTGTACTCAGCAGGAGAGTGGGTCTCTTATTGGCTACTCCTTTGGGGCTAGAAGTAGAAATCCCCAAGAGAGCTGGTTAGATAAGTTTGTGGGGACTTTTTGTTTGTTTCATTAATATTTTTAGTCTGAGATCTCTTTTGCAATGGAAATATTGAGCTTCCATACCTTAAAGAAACATATTAATCAATAAGAACAGTTCTTACTGAATTGAAATAACGATCTTGGTTCCTCGTCCGCTTCCTGCAGTTCCTTCACTTAGTGCCTTCTTCTGTTGAACACCACCTCACAATTCTCCCAGGGCACATTGGATCCCTGTTTGAGAACTTCTGATGGAGCTCTGAGTTGCCATTAATGAAAATTATCTAAGAGTTATATATCAGATCATTTTGAATGGAGAATGAATGAATACATAAAATAATCTATGAATCAATGGTGATAATTTTAGCTCTTCAACACTTTTTTTTAAGCTTTTATTTATTTATTTGAGAGAGAGAATGAGATAGAGAGAGCACATGAGAGGGGGGAGGGTCAGAGGGAGAAGCAGACTCCCTGCTGAGCAGGGAGCCCGATGCAGGACTCGATCCCGGGACTCCAGGACCATGACCTGAGCTGAAGGCAGTTGCTCAACCAACTGAGCCACCCAGGTGCCCTCTTCAACATTTTTTTTGGTTATTGAGTTTCATGATCGTATATTCAATTTTCCATCAATTTTTATGTTTTTTTTTCTCATATTTGTGGGCCAATTTCTCCCAGTTTGGTATTTGCTGTCCACAGAGATTGATGTGATGAAGTGAATGGAGGGTGTCACAACCTATAACACAGTGTTGTAGTCCTTAGAAAATAGCAAAATATGAATCAGAAAAAAATTAATTTGGCTTTTCATGATTGCCTTAACAAGTAAAATTGTATGGTTTTAATGTAGCTATTTTCCCTCATCTCCAGAGGCCAGCTAAATCATCCCCTCTGAGGTTTAGCTAAGGGCTTCAAGGCAGAGCTGACTCAGGGTGTGTGGAGCTGATCAGAGGATACCTGTTGTACCTCCTTTCCAAGGCTTTTGGAGAAAGGGAATGCAAAGTATGGCAGCCTAGTACCAAAGTAATGTGGTCTGAGTAGGGGTGGCAAAGGAAGGCAAAATAAGCATTGTTGCAAAGGAAATAAAAACTAACCTGGAAAATGAGATGCAGAATCAATACAGCTGTTTTCAGACCCTCCAAACTGGTTTTATCCTTTCCATTGCTTTCTTAGTCAGTGCTCCTCTTTTCTTCCTCCTCCTACATCTCGACCATAAGCACCAAAAGATACGTATGCAAGCTACACATGCTATTGTCTGATGGACTGCAGTGTCCTCCTGGCAGCCCTCTCTCATCTGCCTGGCCTTCCTTCCATCCCTTCTGCACACAGCAGCAGCCAGGGTGAACTTCTAAAAATGTAAATCAATCGTTCAGTGTCCCTGCCTGAGACCATTCAGAGGCTTCCTATTGTTCTCAGGCAAAAGACCAACTTATTCAAGAACTGTGCAAGGCTTGCATGATTTGACCCCTTCTTAAGTCTCCAGGCTAGTCTTCCTATCCTCCCCCACTTCCCACAACGTATCAGCCTGACACAAGCCATCTTCCACTTGTCAGGTGTGCCGTGCTCCCTCGCCCCACCCCACCAGGCCTGCCCTTGTGTTGTCTCTTTCCTGACAGACCCCCCCCATCCCACCTCTTCCTCTCATTTCTAATCATTGTTCAACTTTAAGCTCAAACATCATGTCCCTAAATGAGATCAGTTCCCTGTGTTTTTCGCTCTTGTGGAAACTTACTTTTGATTTGCACACATCCAGCTCTATGACTCTATGATATTTCTCCAGCTGGATTAGTGATTCGTTTAGGAAGAGGCCATATCAAATGGTTTCCTAACTACACTGCAGCATGTGGCTGAGCGGGTAGCATATAGCAGGTATTCAATAAACAGATGTTGCCTGAAGAATGAATAAAATAATAAATGCAGCCAGGGATACTGCCAACTTTTTGGCTCCCGAGGTAATATATTTTAATAGCACGGCTGCAGGTCCCTACACAGGTGCCTCTGGGCTTACTAAAGAGGCATTGTGCTTATTTAATTCCCTAATTAACTACAAAGGAGGAATTTCAGATCTAAGGACTAATGTGGAGACCTCCCATTTCTACCGAGGAGAAAGGCCTTGCTGTTTGCAGGCCTGGGAGAAGTTGAACAGACTCTGTCATGATGCTCCTGAGGTCGGGCCCCCCACTCTGCTGTCATTTCTCTCCTGCCCCCTGCCTCACAAGCATGCAGTTGTCCTGATCCTTGGTTACCGAGGATGCGGGACAGGGAGCTGGTTCTGGCACAGTAAAGCACACGATTGAGGCCATAACAGTGATGAGTTAGACAAGGGAATCTCCAGTCTCCGCTTCGTCCTCTTAGTTACATCTGATGGCATCATGCCACGCAGGGCGAGATTTGTTTCTGTAGCAAGTGGAAGGTTTGAAAATAGGGACAAACCCTAATATCAATGTGATCGTCAGTAAAGCACAGACTGCCTCTGTTTCAGCCTTGAGTAAATTGTTTTCCTCAATCAACCTTTCCACTTCATCCAGAAAAATTCATTCAGCAACAAATGTACTGAGTGGCCACCGTGTGCTGACAGTTGCTGGCAATATAACCATGAACAAGCCAGCTAAACTTTCTGCTCTCACGGGGCATACGTTCTTCTGGCGAAGACAGAACAAATGAGATAAATGTACAATAAGGAAGGTGGAACTAAGTGCTGAAGATCAAAATAAAACAGAGCAGTGGGATAGAGAATGATGAAGGAGGGCATGTGTGGGCAGAAGAGGCTTGTCTTCTAAGATGACTACTAAGCAGGGACCTGAAGGAAGTGAAAGAACATTCCAGAATGTGGGAATAGAAAGAACCAAGACCCCCAAGGCGGCAGTGTGCTTGGCATGTTTGATCAAGAACAAAGAGACCAGTGTGCTTGCAGCTCAGAGGGAGAGGAGATATTTCAGAGATGAGATTGAGGGCTGGGTGTAAAGACTGTATTTTGCTCAGATATTTTAATCTGTTGAAGGCTTTGAACAAAGACATGACATGATCTGACTTCCATTTTGAGAATTACTCTGCTGCTGTCTGGGAAGTATACAGCAGTGACAGAAGTAGAAGGGAGAATAGATAAAAGGATCTAATCACCCAGCGAGGGATTGGTGCTCTGACTAGAGGAGAGACAGTGGAGGTGTGGGCAGAAGTGCTTGGATTTGGGTTATATTTCCAAGGTCGAGCCAATGTATTCGATGTTAGGCTGTGAGACAGACAGGAGTCTGGGATGACCTTTGGACATGCTGCAGCAGTGAAATCACCTGGAACTCTTAAAAAACATAGCCTACACTCTCAGACTGGTTCTTTTTTTTTTTTTTTGATTTTATTTATTTATTTGAGACAGAGAATGAGAGAGAGAGAGCAAATGAGAGGGGGGAGGGTCAGAGGGAGAAGCAGGCTCCCCGCCGAGCAGGGAGCCCGATGCGGGACTCGATCCCAGGACTCCAGGATCATGACCTGAGCTGAAGGCAGTTGCTTAACCAACTGAGCCACCCAGGCGCCCTCTCAGACTGGTTCTTGATTGGCTCTGCCTGCAGCTTCTTGACGGGTGTGATCCTGAAAACCCTACACAAATATCTTGGGTTTTAATAAATACAGTAGAGCTTTGCAAATTATAGGGTCTTGATTCAAACTGTGAACCAAAAAGAAAATCAAGAAAAGCTGCATCAGAAACTACATTGATGGAACTGGGTCTCCATGCTTTTTTAAAAGTACAAACTGAATATTATCTTTTTCTCAATGCTGCCCTCCCCAATCCAATTAGTACATTTGAACTGAATTAGTGGAATTTCTCAAATAATCGAGCCATAACAAATCTGCAAATCATAATATTTTATAAAGAGCTATTTTGTTCAGCTTAAGCACCTGTTAAACTTAACAGTATTTTTTTCTGTCTTTGAAGATGTTCATAGTCCAATTCCATCACTCTTCGAATTCCCTGATTCCTAAACTCTGCCATATTATATAATTTTTCCTATAGCACACAATAAAGCATTACCAAAAAGTTCAAGCATTCATCTTAAACTCCTAGTAATTATTTAAATATAGGGCTAAGTTTCTTTGTAAGCTCTCATTACCTTATTTAATGCTTTTGACAACCTAATGAAGTAGCTGTTATTTTTCCACTCCATTTTACAGATGAGAAAACTGAGGTTTCAAGAAGCTTCATAACTTACCCAATGTCATACAGATAGAGGCAGAATTCATGCACCAGTCCAGGTATCCCAGACTCCAGAGACCATGCAGTTAACCACTGCAACACTGCCCCCAGGCTCTTGTCCAAAGTGTACATACAGATTAGAGTCCAATCCTTCATGTAAGTAGTTAATACAGTGCCTGGCCCCAAAGTAATTGCTTGGAAATGTTAGCTTCTTCTGTACAGGTTCCATATCTCTCTAGTCACATTTCAGAGAGGAGCCATACTTGACTGCACACAGCCCTGGGGATAACACATATTACTGTAAGTGAATGCCTATACACCCTAGTGTGGTAGATCATCCAAGCTGCTTTTTGGTACTGGTATTTGGCATAAGTTAATCTTACTTACTAGCTTCATGAATCTTCATCTCCACAGCCTACATCATTTATGCCTGCTCAAATTACTAAACGCCATGGACTTTCAAGGTTGCTTGCAAATCATAGATTCTAAAGACTTTAAATATTTCATGTCAAAGGTCTACTGCATTGCTTGAGTTAACTACCGCACATAATGTAAACACTTCCAGGTTACATTTCAGTCTTTACGACATAGTCAATATGCAAAGTGCAAGGCCATTTTTTGAAGTCAATTCTTTTTCAGATGTAAGATGGACTGTTAATTTCCACAAAAACTTGGTTTCCTGGCATCTGGATAAAACCTTGTCCCACCATGACCTACCCCCAAAATTCATCCAAAAGGTGAGTTAAGTACACTTAGAAGAAACATCCAGAAAAGAGAGACCAGTTAACTATGTTGCCCATACCTAAGGAGACGAGGAAAGATAATCAACACTTAGCTTCTCTATGCCAGATATTGTTGTAATTTCCACATATTATCTCTCTTAGTCCTCTTAACAAGTAGATGCTTTAATCATCAATATCATAGTTTCACAGATTAGAAAACTGAGGCCCAAGGAGACTAAAAGCAGCCTGACCAAAGTCACCCAAATCACCAGCTGATGAGTAAGTGACAAAGACAGAATTCCCTCCTCCCACCCCTCTCTCTCTCCTTTTCTGTACATGTATATATATATATATATATATATATATATATATATATATATATATAT
>NW_023270305.1:36123236-36130183 GCF_011800145.1 Mirounga leonina | reverse complement strand
ATATATATATATATATATATATATATATATATATATATATATATATAGTTATTAGCCTTTTACATTTATTAACAGTTTGTCCTCACCATAATAAAAATCTTAACCCAGCACTATATTAATATTCTTTTAGTCTACTCTCCGAAGTTGAGAAGAGTAGTATTATTGTGAATTAGGAAGATTCTGAAGAACCTGGGGTCTGGGCTATGATTGTGGTGCTGCCGGATCAGACTTTGGAGGGTGACATTCAGTGTCACTGCTGCAGATGGGTAGGAGATATTTGGTCTTTTGTTCTACTAAATAATGAGTTTTATTGTTTCATCATCCATGTAGGGAGTGACTGTTCTCTGTATGTGTGTGTGTGTTTTCTCTGTAGTTATGTTTTCTGCAACTGTTTAAGGTATGTATATTTAGTCCAGTTAACTCAGAGACTTTGCTATGTAGTATAACCTTACATTATTAAGGTCAGACCCCGTCAGTGCAAAAAATGAAAAATTGAGCCCCATTAAAAATGATGTGTTTTTTTTTAATACCAAGAAGTTTTTAACTGCCCAGGAAAAAACCACTTCGATGCTCATGTGTTCAGTCTTTGTTAGCTCTAAGGGCTTTTTGTATCACAAAGCCCCCTGGCCAGCCTGGAGCCATAGTTTGAGAGGGATGATATGTTGGAGCATTGCTCTTTTGAACTAAAAACAAGTTTTCAGATTACCATTACTCCATTAGCTTTAGAAGGTGTGGAGTTTAACTTTACAGAGCCCTGTGGCCAGCCTGAGGCTCAGCATATATGTAATTTCAACCCTTACCTTAAAAATCAACTCTGGGTGCTTTGCATCTGATGACTGGGATTTCTCTGATGGTGTAATGATCTACCCTACGGCTGTGAGAATGATAAAATTACTATAATCCTCTGACCCTCATACTTTGCATCTGGCACTTCATCATTCAGGTCCTATCCATCTCTGACATTCTGTATTCTAAGGACCTTTCGTGATTTCAGATTCTAGGAAAAGGAAAGACCCAAATAATTGCCCTGTTCTAGAATGCATTTGTAGTTGAAACTGGAATTTGGGGACTACAAAAAGAACATGTCACTACAATAGTTTACTGGTGCCCTCTTGACTCAAGTAGATATACAACTGAAAAAGCTTGGGGTGTAGTTGGTGGCTAAGCTGTCTTGGAGCATAAAGTAACCAAAAATATGGATTCCATCACTACTTATCATACTCCCATGGCTTTTATCTGTGACCGACCCAGTGTCTGAAAGATAGGTTTGAATGGCTGTTAATCAACTTGGTGATTATATAGGTGGGAACCAAAGAGAGGATAGAGGTCAATGCCTGCCACAGAGAAAAATCTTCATATTAGCTAAATTGTTTATGAGATAACTTATTTATATGAATTAAAAGCTTGCATTTTTTCTCTTTTGCTGCAGGCTTATTAGTGCCTGCTGGTGAAAGCCAATAGTCATGAATGGTGCCAAGGAACAGTAGGTGGTTTGGCATTCTATAGCATATCCCACTCCAATCTCCAAAAAGTATTCTCTGCCCCTCAGAGCCACTCCATCATGTATGAGTATGTGGGTATGTATATTAGACACAGACACCCATTCTTTGATCTAAAGAACAATTTTTTTTAAAGGTTTTATTTATTTATTTATTAGAGAACGAGCGAGAGAGAAACAGCATGAGAGGGGGGAGGGTCAGAGGGAGAAGCAGGCTCCCCGCCAAGCCGGGAGCCCGATGTGGGACTCGATCCCAGGACCCCGGGATCATGACCTGAGCCGAAGGCAGTCGCTCAACCGACTGAGCCACCCAGGCGCCCCAAGAACAAATATTTTTTTCTATCATATGTAGATACAATATGAGCCTCTTTAGGAAAAAAAAAAAAAAAGATGTTTTAATTGACCTTTAATACAAAATCAAAGTAAAAACTGCCTGTAATACAAATGCACCTTCCAGAAATTTGCCCACTGCCATTTCCAACCAGATTGCTGCCCTCCTATTCAGACATTCTATGCCATAGAGTGTGAATTTCACATATCCAAGGTACCTGGGAATTGAGTCAATGTTTTCATATGCCAGTTGCCACCAAAATATAGTTTCTTACTTAGACTGACAAGTTGCTCTTTTCTATGCTAAAACAATAGGAGCCCATGATTTATCATTCCTAAATGTTTTCCTGGAAGACTGAAAACACAAACATATTTCTCCAAATCTCTAAAATGTCCTGAGTGAATGATTCCCTTACCAGGTTTATGTGGAAGGATCCAAGGCATCAGTCCCACTAGCTTCCCTCACACACCCACGTAGTTTTTATTTTTTTGTTTTCTTATTTTAAATTTTCTAAAAACGTTGGTTTGTAACTTACTTTCAAAACACAAGATGCTTTGATGTTGAAGCCTATAATGTATGGGCAAAAATGCACTTCAGACTGCCTGTATGAGGAATGGCATTGCAGATTTTCTGTAAAATGTTATGACAGTCTCCATGTGGAGACAGAAGCTTGGAGGTTGTTAACTGCAGTGGGGCAGCAGAATTTCCTGTGGATCAGTAGTTTTGCAAGCTAAAAATAGGCAGTGATTTGACCGATCTCACTGTAACACCCAGCTAAGGAGGCTGTTTTGATCCCATAGTCAAGTAGCTCAAAAAGTCAAGTCTTTTCAAGTAGGCACCTTCAAGTATCTGTTACATGGAGCTTAAAAACAACAACAACAACAACAACACCCAAATTTGCAATTTATATTCAAATTGGTATACTTTTCAGGTGCCCAAGGACTCCTGGCACGTCTTTGTCCCCATCAGAGGACCTCTAACATCTTAGCCTTATACCCGTCTGGGGAAGAAGCTCGGGTGGGCCCCTTACTGCCCCCTGTGGAGGGTGAATCATTCCTGCCCGGGTAAAGTACAGAGTTGACAAAGACATTGCCAGACTCTCATTGAAGGGCAGTCAACGATTGAGGACAAGTCCCATTCTTTTTTTTTTTTTTTTTAAAGATTTAATTTATTTATCTGAGAATGAGAGAGAGAACACGAGAGGAGAGAGGGTCAGAAGCAGAAGCAGAAGCAGACTCCCCGCCGAGCAGGGAGCCAGATGCGGGACTAGATCCTGGGACTGAGCCGAAAGCAGTCACCCAACCAAGTGAGCCACCCAGGCACCCCGACAGGTCCCATTCTTGCAGAGGAAACTGGAAATACAGTTAGGAACAGTGCAAGAGGTGTGGTTCACGCTGCCATGGCAAGGTCAGAAGCTCAGGGTGGCAGGAGAAGGAAGACTGAAGGGTTCATACTGGTGGAAATTGGGAAGGGGAAGGTTTAATGGGCAGGAAGGCAGGGAATCTGGTTGCCTCCACTAACTGCTCTACCTGACACAGCTCAGAATCATAATCACAAGTTGTAATCTTGCTATTTCTTTGCCCTTGAATTTTGCCTTGAGGACCATTTCCCCCTCTCACTGACTTCATACACTCTGTTTGACCTCTGTTATTTATCCCCATGGTCCTCCTTCTATCACCATAAATCCTTTAAGTAGGCATCAAATATATCTGTAGGTTTTAGTGCCTTGTATATCTACATATACTGGTTATATTATTGCCCATTACTTCCCCTGATTCTTTTTTTTTTTTTTTTTTTTTTTTGAGGGAGGGAGAAACCTAATATCCAGTGAATTCTCTTTGTTTGATTTTTGCCTGGAATTTTGAGAGTAACAATTGCTTTTCTCAAAATGAAAACAATTCAGCCTTTGTCCCAGTGCTTCACTAGAGTTTTGGAGGAAGAGCTTTTGCTCAAATACCATCAATAAATGGCTGCCGCAGAATTCTGAATAGTTTCTCACGGTCAGAAAGTACCAACGGCATTTGTACAAGTGATTTTCTTGCCCTGAACAAGTATAAATCCACAAGGAGAGCATTGAAACTTATATTTCTTCAGCCTGTCTTGGAGAACTTCACTGTGAAGTGACTCTTTCCATTACAAGTTTTCCTCTAAGGAGGAAGTCAGTTAAGTGAGGTTTTCATTTTCACAAAGTCACTTGTCATTTCCTAGCCACAATAACTTATTAAGTTATCTTCCACTATAGCTTTCAAAGGACTTAACTCTTTGCTCAAAGAAATTTATGATTTTGCAGAATGTGGTGTACTTGGGATTGCATAACATTCTGGAATAACATGTGGGTGATCATGATTTTAAAAGAGCTGATCTCCTCTGAGTGAAATTTTATACATGCATAGAGGTTATGATGATCGAAGTGTTTAATGAAGAAAATATAATTACAGTAGGGTTTCTCGACCTCTTCACTATTGACATTTTATGCTCATAAATCTTTGTTGTGAGAGGGTTTCCTGTGCATTGTAGGATGTTTAGCAGCGTCCCTGGACTCTGCCCACCAGATGCCAGTAGTACCTTGTCCTCTAGTTCTGACAACCAAAAATGCTACAGAAATCACCATAGATCCCCTAAGGGACAAAATAGTCCTTAGTCAAGATCACTTCTCTGTAATCTTGAAGGAAAATAAATATGTATATCATAAATGTAATTGTGTACATTTAGTGCTCCTTACCTACATTGGTTAGTTTGTAATACACGTTATTCTATCTGAATAAAATGACCAGATGACAGAAGAAATAGGTTGAAGGTCTATTTCTTAATTATAATTACCTCTGAAATTGCTGTTACTCAAAACTCTCACTAATTTCTCTCCCCATAAGTAAGTTGGTGAAAACTTGTCCCCAGATGATTTCCCTGTGATCTTTAATGTTTCCTAAACTCTCAACGCCTAAGAATGTCTTAAAGGCCTGATATTACTTCTAGAAGGGGACACTTAACTGTTCAAATAGAAACACCTCATTAGGATTCTCTCGCTGATTTCTTTTCACTAAGGCAGTTGGCTGAAACTGCGGCTCTGATGAAAAAGGACAGGTATGGGTATTAGAGGAGAAGGTAGGTAGATAATAACGTGCTCAGAGAGATGCACACAGAGAAGAATATGGGAGATGACAAGGATGACAAGGGCCACTCTCTTTCACATCACAATAAGCTTTAGGACCAGTTATTAAGTAAGACTGGGGCAGACATCACACATGCTCAATAAACGCTTATTATTTGAGAGTTAAATTTGGGTTGGAATTCCCCAGGTTGGCCTGGTCTCAATCTGCCTTGGTTTGTCTTTCTGTTACTTTCTTAATATATATATTTTAAATTTTATTTATTTTTGAGAGAGAGAGAATGACAGAGAGAGAGAATGAGAGGGGTGAGGTTCGGAGGGAGAAGCAGACTCCCTGCTAAGCAGGGAGCCTGATGCGGGACTTGATCCCAGGACTCCAGGATCATGACCTGAGCTGAAGGCAGTCGCTTAACCAACTGAGCCACCCAGGCGCCCTCTTTCTGTTACTTTCTTAAAAAGGGAGAAACACTCCACAAACTCTTGTGCAATTAATAGCTTTCCTTAGTGCTCTGACGTATCACAAATTTGCTATCTGAGCCTTCACTCCTGCCATTTGCTCAGGCAAATATTTGGTTATAGAAAGCAACCAAAGGAGCTGACATGATGAAAGTAATGTTTTGGGTGGTTACTTTGAATCAACTTTATTCTTTTTTTCATGCTAAAATATGGATAAAGTTTCAAATGTCACAGGGTTCAACTTCCTAAAAACTATTTGCCTCCAAATTACCCTGTCAAAGACAGTCCAGAAGGGGCATAATTAGTAAGAAGTCAGTGCTTATATTTGCCAAATCTGTTTATTTAGTTGGCAGTTTTTTTCCTGGCATTTATTCCAAATCTATTTGATAAAATGGACAATCCTAAGGTACAGGCACTATATTCATTTGCTAGGGCTGCCATAACAAAATACTACAACTGGAGTGGCTTAAACAACAGAAATTTATTTTCTCCCAGTTCTGGGGGCTGGAGGTCCAAGAGGAAAGTGCTGGTAGGTTTGGTTTCTCCTGAGGCTTCTCTCCTGGGCTTGCAGATGGCTACCTACTCATGTCCTCAGATGGTCTTTCCTTTGTGTGTGCACATCCCTGGTGTTTCCTTGTGTGCTTAAATTTCCTCTTCTTATAAGGACACCAGTCAGATTGGTTCAGGGCTCACTCTACCAGTAACTTAATCATTTCTTTAAGGGCCCTCTCCCCAAATATAGCCACAGTCTGAGGTACTAGAGGTTATGGTTTCAACATATGAATTGGGGGGACATAATTCAGTCCATAAAAGATACCATTTGGCTTTCTTTATGAGAAAAAAGGGCAGAAATATTTACTTTCATATCTGTTTTGAAGGATTTATGCTTCAATTTTTTCTTGTTGTTTAAGCCAATAATTGCATACCGCAGAGGAGAATTTTCTAGTGCTCTCAGTTATCACTAATTCTTTTTTCTCTGGCAGGTATTTTTACACATAAAAAAAAAAAATCCTCCTTAACCTTTCCAAGCATAGAGCAAGCCTGACTGCCTTAAGAAGTTCCTCCAACACTTAAGTCTGATTCGGGCTATGGTAGTCAGTCATGAAACTCTTGGTATTCTTCATATTGTCCATTTCTTATGTATTAGAGAGAGACTCATGTGAGGTCTTCACTCTGCTATAATTTATTCGCCAACATCTGTATTTTTTCCTCTCAGGATTCATCACTAACTGCTAACCCATGAAGCCACTATGTGCTTCCCCCTGCCATCACACACTTCTTACCCATCCATGTTAAGGTACTCAACTTGCAATCTGAGAGATCTCCTCTGAAGGTATGTTCTAAACAGCTACAAACCCACACAAGACCCTGCTAGCTGAAAGGGCTCACAGAGGGGTGAAGGGTGGGTATTGCACTGACCACTGCTTCCTGTCCTCCGTCTGGGAGTATCATTTCCTAGCCTAAGCATCTGCCATTCTCTGATCCAGCCTGTTGCCACTGCTGCTTGAGGTATATATATATATATATATATATATATATATATATATATATATATA
>NW_023270305.1:36057596-36123226 GCF_011800145.1 Mirounga leonina | reverse complement strand
TATATATATATATATATATATATATATATATATATATATATATATAAAATCCTTTTCTGCTTTTGATAATAAAATATTCACTGAAAATTATATGAGTGAACACAGTAGGGGTGGGAAGTGAGGACAATAATGATATTGAATATATCATGCAATTATGAGCTAGATTCCAAGTCTAAATAATTCCTTGACTACTTTAGGGCCTGTTGCCAGCTTCATCAACTACAACCAGGGTATCTTATTATAACTAGTGATTTACCTTAGCAACGAAGGCAGTAAGGAAAAATTCATCATCCATTTATTTTTCTTTCTACCAAAGCATTTTAATGTTAAGATATTTGCAAAAAAGATGGAAATTATATGAATAAATGAAGCATTGTATGCAGCTGTGCTTGACAATAACATCTAGTGTTTGTATGGCATTTTAATATTTTCATATTTTATATTTTTAAATTTTTCAAAAACACTTTCATCAATATGCATTTGATTCTTGGAACAGTCCAGTGAGGAAGATATAAGGCAAATTGCTTTCCCAAGAGATGCCACACTACTAGTAGGTAACAGACGTGTTTATACAGTCAAATTTCCACCATTCTAAGTTCATTTCCATTCAGCCAGTATTAACTGAGCACCTACTATGTACCAGATACTGTTCTGAACATGTGAGATGTGTTCATGAACAAAACAGAAATCTCCTCCCTTGGGAAACTTAATTCTAATTGTAGAAGACAGACAATAAATGATAGACAAAATCAATATGTGACTTATTTACTAATTAGAAGGTGGCAAGTGCTATGGAAGGAGCAGATGTAGAACAGTAATGGAGATTTGGGGTGGGAGTTGCAATTTTAATTTGAATTGTCAGAAGAGGCTAAGGCAAGAAAATGGCAGTTGAGCAAAGTCTGGAAAAGAGTGAGTTTGGTGTTTAGTAATGTATCCACTGTGCCTTCCTTCCATTTGGACATTGGTCATATCATAATTACCCCAACAGCCTGCAAATATTTTCTTAGAAGACTTAACAATCATAGAGTGATTAAAAAGAACAATGGGCATCAGCACTCCTAAAACATGGCAATGTGGAGCTAGGGGAAAGCCAATCCTCTTCTCCCAGAGTCCTGGTAAACAGGAAATGGCAATGTCTTTTTTTTTTTTTTGGTCCAACTTTATTGAGGAATAATTGACAAATAGAATTGAGCATATTTAAAATGTACAGTGTGATGGATATACATACACATTGTGGAATGATTACCAAGATCAACATAATAAACACATCCATCACCTCACATAGTTAACTTTTTTTTTAGTGAGAACACTTAAAATCTACTCTCAGCAACTTTCAAGTATACAATACCATATTATTAAGTATAGTCAGCATGTTGTACATTAGATCCTCAGAACTTACCCTGTAACTGAAACTTTGTGCCCCATCTTCCCCTCCCCCCAGTCACTGGCAACCACCATTTTGTTCTCTGTTTCTATGAAATTGGCCTTTTTAGAGTCCACATGTAAGTGATGCCATGTAGTTTTTGTCTTTCCCTAATTGGCTTATTTCTCTTATTATAATATTTTCTAGTTTTATCCATGTTATTGTAAATGAGAGAATTCCCTTCTCTTTTATAGCTGAATAACATATATACATTTTCTCTATATATATTATATATATATATATATACGCACTTCTAAATACATACATTTTCTTTATTCATTCATCAAAGGACACTTAGGTTGTTTCCATGTCTTGGGTATTGTGAATAATGATGCAATGAACATTGAGGTGCAGCTATGTCTTTGAGATACTGATTTCATTTCTCTCAGATACATACACAGAGTGGGATTGCTAGGTCATATGTTAGTTATATTCTTAACTTTTGGGGGAAGCTCCATACTGTTTTCCATAGTGGCTGTATCAATTTACACTCACACTAGCAGTGTACAAGTGTTCCTTTTCTTCCACATCCTCTCCAGCACTTATCTCTTGCCTTTTTGATAATAGCCATTCTAACAGGTGGGGGATTATATCTCATTGTGGATTTGATTTGCATTTCCCTGCTGATGAGTGATGTTGAGCACCTTTTCATTTACCTGTTGATCATTTTTATATCTTCTTTGGAAAAATATTTGTTCAGGTCCTTAACTCATTTTAAAAAATTTATTTGATGATTCGTTTTCTTCTGTTAAGTTGTATGAGTTCCTTTATATATTTTGGATGTTAACCCCTTACCAGATAGATGGTTGCAAATGTTTTCTCCCATTCTGTAGATTGCCTTTTCAAGTTACTGATTGTTTCCTTTGCAGTGCAAAAGCTTTTCAGCTTAACATAGTTCCACTTGTTTATTTTAGACTTTGTTGCCTGCACATCTGGTGGTGTCTTATCCAAGGAATCAGTGCCAAGACCAATGTCAAGGAGCTTTTTCCTTATGTTTTCTTCTAGGAGTTACATGGTTTCAGGTCTTACATTGAAGGCTTTAATCCACTTCAAGTTAGTTTTTGTAACTGTTGTAAGATAAGGGTCCAAATTTCATTGTTTTGCATGTGGATATCTAGTTTTCCCAACACCATTTATTGAAGAAACTATCCTTTTCCCATTGCATGTTTTTGGCACACTTGTAAAAAATTAGTTGATGTTATATGCATGGATTGGTGTTGATTCCTGGGTTCTCTGTTCTGTTCCACTAGTCCACGTATCAGGGGGAGTGGCAGGCAGAGGGAGAGGGAGAAGCAGGCTTCCCACTGAGCAGGGAGCCTGATGTGGGCCTCGATCCCAGGATCCTGGGATCATGACCTGAGCTGAAGGTAGATGCTTAACCAACTGAGCCACCCAGGCACCCCTCCATGTTTCTGTTTTTATGCTAATAGCATGCTGTTTTGATTCCTATAGCTTTGTAATGTGGTTTGAAATCAGGAAGTATGATGCCTCCATTTTTCTTCTATCTCAAGATTGCTTTGGCTATTTGGGGTCTTTTATAGTTCAAGTTTTAGGATATTTTTATGTGAAAAATGCCATTAGAATTTTGATAGGAACTGTTTTGAATCTGTAGATTGCTTTGGGTAGTATGGACATCTTCACCATATTAATTCTTTCAACCCATAAACACAGGATATCTTTCTATTTATTTGTCTTCAGTTTTTTTCATCATCGTTTTATAGTTTTCAGTGTACAGGTTTTTCACCTCCTTGGTTAAACTTATTCCTTAGTACTTTATTGATTTTGATGCTCTTGTAATTGAGATTGCTTTCTTGATTTCATTTTCTGTTAACTCACTGATAGTGTATATAGAAATGCAACTGATTTTTGTAGGTTGTTTTTGTATTCTGCAACTTTACTGAATTCATTTAGTAGTTCTAACAGTTTTGTGTGTGTGTGAGGTCTTTAGGGTTTTCTGTATATAAGATCATATCATCTGCAGACAGATAATTTTACTGTTTTCTTTTAAATCTGTATGCCTTTTATTTCTTATTCTCAACTAAGTGCTATGGCTAGGATGTCCAGTACTATGTTGAATAGAAGTGGTGCAAGCAGGCAGCCTTGTCTTATTCCTGATCTTAGAGGAAAGGCTTTTAACTTTTTACCATTGAGTATCATGTTAACTGTGAGCTTGTCAAATATGGCTTTTACTATGGTGAGGTACATTCCTTTTATACCTAATCTGTAGAATGTTTTTACCATGAAAAGATGTTGAACTTTGTAAAATGCCTTTTTTTTTTTTTTGCTTTTAGTGAAAAGCAATAAAGTCATATGATTTTATCCTTCATTCTGTTAATGTGTATCACATTTATTGATTCGCATATGTTGAACTTCCCTTGCATCACAGGGATGAATTCCATTTTATCATTGACTTTTTAGGACAGGCACTTTCCAACTTTTTATGGAGATCTTACGTGTAAAGAAATGAGAGATGTTTCTGTCAATACTGAATTCATGGCCATCATGGGCTGATTATCTTTCCTTATAAGATGCCCACATGAATATTTGGGCATAAGACTACTCACATATTGATAGAAAGTTAGTACTTCTCTTTGTCCCTATGATTATTCCTTAAGGGCTTTATTATATGCCATTGAAGACCTAGCTCCTTATTGTTGATGAGGGATAGAGAAGGGAAAATAGAACTTCAAAAGGACAGTTAGGTGCCTACTCTGAGCAACAAAAAGGACACTTTGGTGAATTTGTGACTTAAATGCTATTAAACCGTATCTGATATCCCTTAGAGGAGGGCCTTTTATCCTGTGATCTCACATTCTATCTTGTGATCTCAAGTTACATCACTAGGTAGGGTAGAACAGGCTAGGCAATCCTATGGTTATAAATAACCCTCATTGTCAGTGGCTTAGAATAGCAAAGATCTAATTTTCCTTCCTACTACATGTCCATCAAGAGTTCTAGGGTTATTTGGGAGCCCCTGTTCCTTTTTGTCATCCTTACTCCAGGACATAGACTGATGGAGGGGCTGGTATTTGTGGCTGAAACATGCCAGTATTTGTAGCTGAGGGAAAAGTAATGCTTCCACTTGGAAATGGCACATGCTTACCCTAGCATTCTGTCGCCTAGAGAAAGTTTATCTGGACAGACCTATTTTTAAGCACTTATAGAATTAAATCCTCTCCTGTAACTGGAAGGAGAGAGAGCCAGAATATTTGTGACCTGTATAAGAATTAGCACAATGGGTACCATTTTGAAACTTCTATATATCCTGAGACTTTAAAAAAAAATTACTGGAGAAGTTGTTGTTTTTTTGGTGAAGTGTTCTTTTTGCTACTCTGGCTGGATACCTGATTCTTCTTGTAAATTCTTCATTTTTCAGGGAAGAGAAGGGAGGACCAATTTGTTCAAGATTTGAAGTTAAAGAGATGAAATTGAAGGTCAACACAGATGGGAAAGACAGTTTTATTGAGAGTACACTGAATATGCATTAATGATGAACTGATTTTTCTCAGAAGCTCATGTTTGTTTGAAAAAAGGAGTCTTTTTTTTTTTTACGATTTTATTTATTTATTTGACAGAGAGAGCACAAGCAGGGGGAGCATCAGGTAGAGGGAGAGGGAGAAGCAGGCTCCCCTCTGAGCAGGGACCCTGATGCAGGGCTCGATCCCAGGACCCTGGGATCATGACCCGAGCTGAAGGCAGCCACTTAACCAACTGAGCCACCCAAGCACCCCAAAAGAGTCTTACTTTTCAGTGATAAAACCTTAAAAAAATTACAACTCTCTACCATAGACAACACTTTGTTCCCTTGTCTCCATGACTTCTGTGATGAAATTCCAAGGTATTGGGATCTGTGGCTCCTAAGAAGGGCTTATGTGGGTAGAAAATTTTGACAAATACTACAGGTTAGATGAGTGATGGGCTTAGTTAAGAAATGGAGACAGAACTGGGAGGCCAAATGGATGTCAAAGATCATACAGGAAATAAGTTGAGCCTAAGGATCAAAAAAGATAAAAGGGGGCGCCTGGGTGGCTCAGTCAGTTAAGCGTCTGCTTTCGGCTTAGGTCATGATCCCAGGGTTCTGGGATCGAGCCCACATTGCGCTCCCTGCTCAGCGAGTGATTTGCTTCTCCCTCTCCCTCTGCTGCTCTCTCTGCTTGTACTCTATCTCCCTCTGTCAAATAAATAAATAAAAATCTTTAAAAAGAAAGAAATAAACTCAGGCCTTTAAGGAAGTTCCAAAAATAAATATTTTTTGAAAATGACTGAATCCTCAATCTGCAATGACAATGAGAAGTGGTTTATATTTATATTTGTAACCTGAATATGAGTGAACTTTCTTAATCTAGTTCTAAGACCAGTCTCTATAGGGGTTACATATCCCAAAAGAAGGACAGGTCTGGCTCAAAAAGCTTTGGAGAATAGCATGGATCTACACTGAAGTTTTAACTGTGGATAGATAAGGTGAGAAAGGGCTTATATAGCCAAATTTGCCTTAAAAATTCTCTTTCGTAATCTCTTCCTTTCCTCACATTTCCTTCTTTTGTGCTACCACCCCAGTCTCTGCTAATATGGCCTATTGAGTGACCAGTGGCAGATGTAGCATTCCAATTGCCTAGTTTGAATCTTGGTTCTAACACTTGTTAGCTGGGCTGTCCCTAAGTTACTTAAACTCTGTAGAGTAGTTTGCTCATCTGTAGAATAAAAATAATGATGGGGTGCTTGTGAGGGTGAGTAGCTTATATGTAACAAAGATAGAGAAGGACCTGGCACATACCAAATTCTTATGAAGTATTAGCTCCTATTATATTCTGAACCCCAGTCCTTACAACCTTCTTCCCCACTTCCCCTACTTCTCTCTTCTGACCCTCTGTATCTTTATTTCCACCTTCTACTTATCCATGGCTTCTTCATTTCTTCATCTTTGCCTATCACTGCATCTCCATATTGAAGCAGGTTGTCTCCTCAGGAAATGGAGGAGGGGGAAAGGCAGTAAATGCCTATACTTAATGGCATGCTTTGTCTCCATTACACATTCAACAAACTCTAAAGGCTATTTGGTGGCCTATATGACCAATTTACATTTCCTTCTTAACTAGAAACTGCTAAGATCCTCACTCAGTGTGTCGAAAGTTATGTCTACCCAGGATTTTGACAAACCCATGAAATCTCCCTTAGTCCACCCTAGCCGGAATTCTCAATTCTTCATTCATAATCATTGAGAAGTTGTAGTCGAAACTTGTGCTTGATCAGTTTTCTTCACCTTATTTGATATACCACTGGCTCCCTTTCAATATGATGCTAATGATAATTAACAGCCAATTATTGAGTTTTGAGTACATGGTAGATCTTATGCTTGGTGTTTTTCATGCAGTATTGCATTTAATCTTTGTAACAAACCCTATGATGTAGGTAGTAGTTCCCCAGGAATAGGGAAACCAATGATAGGTCAAGTAACTCATCTCAAGTTACACCCCCACTAAGTAGTAGAATCAGATTTTATTTTATTTTATTATTTATTTTTAAACATTTATTTATTTATTTGGGGGGGAGCATGAGAGCACAAGCGGGAGGGGCAGAGGAGGAGGGAAAGAGAATCTCAAGCAGTACCTGTGCTGAGCGCAGAGCCCAATGCAGGACTCAGTCTCACGACCCTGAGATCACCACCTGAGCCAAAACCAAGAGTTAGACTGCGCCACCCAGGTGCCCCAAATTTTAAACCCAGGTCATACCTGAATTGAAAACCACTTCCAACATATCTCCTTGTTTCTTTACAAAGTAAGAAAATTATTGCATGATATTCTAACATCTTGATTCTCTATCCTAACTTTTTCCTGACAGCTACCATGCTGTGAAGTCAGTGTTCTCTGCATGCTAGTGTGGCAGGTGGTTGACTTTATCTCTTTGACAGGCAAAGTTTTCTCTGATGTGGAGTTGGAACTGAAAAAACATTTCCCTAGTGAGGAGACATGTGGACACTATTTCAGTTTCTATGCAATACCACTGAACTGCCTGAATTCAGTTTTCAAAGCCATCTTTTACTGGTTGTGTGACTTTGGGCAAGCTATTTTATCTCGTTGTGTCTCTGGTTCCTCACCTGAAATATGGGGATAAATGTATTGGCTTCGTAGGTTTTTGTGAGGAGTAAGTGGAGAATATTGTATAAATCCATTGAACTATTTTTGGTGACTAGTAAGTGTGCTATAAATATTATCACCGTCATCATCACCATCATCATTGCTATTACTATTTCTTATATTCTTCTTGTTATTGTTGTGGTTAATCTCAAAGCTGTAGCTCAGAGTTACATATGTCCTAAGTTATATCACCAGCCAGAGAATGAGCAGAGCCAGGAAGCATAAAAACTGTTGCTGATTAGGGACAAAAGAGCAACACCAGTCTTGCCAGCAGTCCTCAGGGAGGAAGATGGAATTATCCCTCTCCTGCATCTTTCTGCCTGAAGACCTCAGAAAACTGACTCTAAGAAGACTAGTAGTCTGCAGAAAAAATGTGTATACCTTTGTTACAGGTTCATAAATATGACAAAAGTTACTTGTTTACTTCTCTAAAATAAATACACATGTCTATGTGGTCCATCTTTGCATATGTCTTCCCCTCATCCACCCATAGCCCAAGCCTCAGCCTTTTTTGCCATAATCCCAGAGGCCCCATTTGTGGAACAGTATGGTGATGTTGTCCATGGGTATTAATGAGCTCATCTGTCACAGCTCCCAATTAATTGATGTACACTTTTCTGGAGTAAGGCAGAGGGCTGGGACAATAGAGGTTAGTGTCTTGTTTGTTTTTTCACCTAGCCATTTGACCACACAGGAAGCCTCTGTCAGAATTATAGGACTATAGTATAAATGCTAAATATTTCAAACCAGCCATGAACCATGTAGTGAGTTCTCATAACTTGCTGTCCTTCAACACACACACTAAGCCCCACCACACTGTGGAACCTGACTGTATCTTGCTCTTGCTTCTTAATATCTGCACTTCTGTTTCCAAGGAGCTCCCATGTACCATCTCTCGGGATACAAGGATGATTGGTTGGTATTAGAATTCCAGACCATGAATCCTCTCTCTGTTTTCTTTTTTTCCTCTCCATTTTCTGTCTGTTAAATGGAGATCCTAACACCTTCCCCTCCTCTGGAAGACAGGAGAAGAATTTAATGAATTTAAGTCTTTGAACCTATCCCCTTGCCAAACAAAACACAACGGTGAGTGGCTTCAGAGAAAGAGCCAGACAAGGGCTCATATCATCTTTGCCATCATCCACATCTTATTTTCTCCTATTAATTAGTCTGCAGATATCTCAGAACAGAAAACAGAGTGACCTTAGCTCTGACAGAGTCAAAATTTTCCATTTCTCTCTATCCTTGGCACCTTCTATAATAGCCACCTGAGGCTGGCAGTGAGAGAGGCCCACAGTAAGGGACTGAAGCTCACACTGTTTCTTTTACCTGTTCACTTGTTTTAATCTTCCTTTGGGATCTGCAACTGGGGGGAAGGTGAATTTGTAGCCCAAAAGCATTATTAACCACATGGAATAATGGAAACAGAGTTCACTTAATCGTGCCTTGGGCCTGTGTGTACACCAGTCATGTTTGTTAGTGTCGATTCAGGGAAACATCACCTGCTTTTATAAGATCGCAAGACAGTAATGGAAGCTGAACAAACCTTTAGCCCAGTGTGTAGGTTGGTTTTAGAATGGAGAACAAGGTGTAACTTTCTATGCATAATAAGATTAATTCAAACTTACAATGTGAGGAAATGAATTTTTCAGGTTGCCATTCATTTCTTTTCTCTGTCAGCCAATCAACAAATATTTATTGAGCACCATCTATGAGCTTCCCACTGAAAAGAAAAGAGAATAAGCATAAGTCATGACCTTGCTTTTACCATTTACTATTTACTTGGGGAAACAAAGCCAACATCCACGGTGTCATAGAAAGAACTCTTAACTTGGTATTAAGAGACTTGTGGTCTTGTCAGTTTGTTGAGTAGTATAGTATGTGGTTAAATGAATGTATCCTGAAATTGGGCTCTCAGAGCGATAAAATCAGGCATTGTTATTAACCAGCAGTAGAACCTTAGAAAAATTCCTCACTTCGTATTAGTTTTCTCATCTGTGACAATGAAGTTAATAGTAGAGCCCAGCTCAAAGAGTGGTTGAGGCCTTAGAGTTAAAACTTGACTAGCATCACATTTAGGACGCATTGAGTATGAGATATTATTAGTTTGATATTTGAAAGCCTTTGAAAGTTTCTAGGAAAGGAAAGGGACCTGAAATGTGCTGTGTGCTTCCTGTGCCTCCAACACCACATGGGGGCACATCACATATGCGTTTTTATACATCCTCACAAATGCCTTGTGAAGCTGGTAAGGGAGATTTGAAAATGTTAAAATAGCTTCATAAGGTCTCCTATCTGGTGAAGGACAAAGCTGGGGTTCAAACTCTGATATCTCAACCCAAAGCCTATTCACTTTCTACCACCCCAAAACCATTCTGAGACTCAGCTTCCCCTTGTCAGAAAACTTTTGAGTGGGTTAGAAGGTTCCTGAGTTCAGCTCTAAATTTTATGATTCCTAGTCATCTGACTTTTTAATGAAAGTTGATTTTAGGTTAAGGGAGATTTGAGTGGGAGAATTCAGAGACATTTTTTTGGAGGTAGTAGTACCTGAAGAAACAGTAAAATTTGGCTGTGTGGGAAAGAGGAGAGAGAGTATTTTAGGGAGACATAAATACTAGAACAGTGGTGGAATGCTAACAATGATAGGTAGGGACAATGAAAAAGTTGTCCCTACTTGCTGCTACTGAGGAAAAGTAGGAGACAAGGCTGTACTCCTTCTTAGGCTATCCTTTATGGGATCTTTAGCAGCATCCTTAGCCTACACTCAATAGATACCAGTAGCACTCCACCCTGCCCCAGTTTTGACAACCAAAAGTATATCTAGACAGTGTCCAGTGTCCGTGGGGGGGCGGGGATCACTCCTGATTGAGAACCATTGCCTTAGCTTTATCCTTTAGGTTATAATCAGAGTAGGGAAATTAACTTCATCATCTGTGAGTTTAATTTGCTACTGTGTGCTTATATTTACCTAACTTACCTCTCAAACTACTGTGTATAAGAATCACCTGGGGGAGCATGGTAAACTATGGATTATTCCCCCCAGTTGAAAACTTGGTGCAGTGGCTCTGGATTAGAACCCAAGAATTTGATTTTTTAACTAGCCCCTGTTTCTGTCACCTACCCCAGATCTGATATAGTTCAGAGAACCCGTTTTGAAAAACACTGACCCAGTTGTTATCATCAGAGTCAACCATGTCCCTGCTGGTATGGTAGAAAGCCTTGGGAACCAGTAATTAAGAATTTAAACCTTTACTTCTTCATTTACTTGGGATTTTATAGTGATCTGGTGAAGTCAGATGCCCTGATTTCAAAGCCTGGCTTTCTCAAACTTGCAGGATGGGTAGCCTTGGGTGAATCACTCATCATTTCTGTGCCTTTGCTTCCTCATCGGTAAAATGGGGAATATTGTTAGCACCTGTCTCGTAAGTTGGCATTACATGTGAGTGGATACATGAAAAGACTCTTATAATTGTTCCTGCACAAAGTGTTCAATAAATGTTTAGAGGTAGTGACAAAGGTTAATTAAAACTAAGAAGTGTGGAATGTTGCCATTGAAGCATTGCTAGGGCATTCTTGACCTTTTCTTAGAATCTATGTTGCACTTAGGACAGGATTTTCTAACTTTAGAGCTCCTAAGAGTCACTTGGGAAGTTTGCAAAATGCATGCTCCCAAGGCACCCCCACCCCAACCAAGACAGTCTAATTCAGTATGTTTTAAATGAGGCATAGGAATCTGCATTTCTGTAAAACTATTCAGGTGGGTATGATTCAACTGAGGC
Source organism: Mirounga leonina (assembly GCF_011800145.1). Lineage (NCBI taxonomy): Eukaryota > Metazoa > Chordata > Mammalia > Carnivora > Phocidae > Mirounga > Mirounga leonina. The sequence goes on along the minus strand of NW_023270305.1, from coordinate 36,111,890 downwards.
AAAGGTAAAGACCAGCTAGAAACACATTGTCTTGGAGGGAATAGTTTGTACTATGTACAAATTTGACCTACTCACTGCATTGACCTACTCAGAGTGATAGAACATATTCTGAGACACAATCTTTAAGGCTGTTTTCCAATTAATGCCCCATATAGTCATGTCTAAAAAACATGGTATGATTTTTGTTTTGTTTTGTTTTAATACTTATCAAGCATTCTTTGATTTACTTGGAAATTTTTACCAAATTAGTTGATTGGGGTCTAAAAAAAAAGTATGTGAGGACTTTTAAAAGGGAAGGAAGAAGATACATTGGAAAGGATACCATGTAGATGTAAAGCCTTTTCAGCAGGACATTTCAACAAGTTGGTATTTGAACTTGAGAAAATTACTTTTTAGAAATTCTAAAGGCAGCACAGATTCCTTAACAAGCAAGAATCCAGTCATATGAAATTCTAAAGCCCTGTCAATATACATTTTCATTTTGTCTTTATGCCTATTTTTTGGTGAAAATAAAAATTTTTGAATAGAAAATAATTTCCTCCTCGGATTCGTTCAGGGGAGGTTCTTTTTGCTTGTTTAAGAAAAAAGGCAAATGTATTCTGATTGTACCAACTTCCTTAACATGTACTCAAAAATCTCTGGCTTTTTCCCCCATAAATATGATGAGAATTGTGACCATCATTAATTTGTTCATGATCAAAATCAAAGACATTGCTGAAAATAGGAAGAAGTTAAGTGTTCTTCCAGTTAAATGGTTTATCTTATTTCTGTGCCTTGTGCCATTTTATTGTTTTAAGTTTATATTCAGCAGTAAGAGTAAGTTCACCATATTCTCAGTTTCATCCTCATTCATTTACAATCTGAAAATTTTCAAATAGTCCAGAAAATGAAACTATTACCGTTTCTGAGAAGCTTCCAGCAAAATTGAAAAGTCAGTAAGGTTTGCTTTTAATTCCCGTGTTTCACCTAGCCTGTGTGTTTCTGAATCCTGACTACACATCACCATCACTCAGAGAACTTCAAAAAAACCAAGCCTGGGCCCCATACCTGGAGATTCTGACTCAGCTGCTCTGGGATGGGGCCTGAACATAAGCCAGGTCAAAGATCCCTAGGTGATGCTAATGTGCAGCCAGGATTGAGAGCCCTAGCTGAAATATTTGCATACATCCCCTTTTTGCTCTTTTTTTTTTTTTTTTTCCTACTTGCCTGTCCTGGGACTAATTTTTATAGGGTCATGCTCTTAGTAGGCAAGGTGCTGAGAAGGATCATTGCATCCCAGGGGCCTTTGGATTTAACAGGGTCTCCAAAGAACCAGGAACCCCAATAATGATGCTAAAATTGTAGATTGATGGGGCAGCAGTGCTTTCATTTCCCATCCTCTTTCCTTCCTTCCCTCTTTCTCTCTCAGACTTCTTTCCTTCCATTGATTTTTAAAAGCAGTTCTTAAGGGCTTTACACTCAAAGTTCCAAATTCCTACCATGTGTTTGATCATCTACCTATAGAGCTGAGGCTAGGCCTTATGCTTTTCTAAGACTTAGTCCTGCTTATCCCAAACATTGATGATTTTTGTTTGAACATTTAGTCTGGTATCAAACATTTGAACATTTAGTTTGATTAGCCACCCACAATGAAGTTTTCAAGTCGGTAGAAGCCTGCTTAAGGACTCAGAATACTTAAAAACAAAATAAAACTCTTGTAGGTCTTTTTTGTATTGCAACAGTAATATCTGTTCATTGCAAAAACATTAGAAACTACAGATAAGTTAGAAAAAACAAACCAGAAATCACCTGTGATCATTCCGTGTGGCCATATACTTTGAGTTATCTCTGACTTTCTTTGTCTTTGTTCTTTGTTTCCAAATAACTTCCTATACTTAAAGCCTCTAACTGAGGCAGGAACATACAAGATTTTTTACTAACTTTGTACTTTTGCATTGAAGGCTCATAGTTTCTTAAACTTCAGACATTAGAATGACTGTAGAATTTATATGGTGATCAGTAAAGTTAGAGTCTCAGAGAGATTAGGAGCTTAAAGCAGGACTGGTCAGTGACAGATCTAGATATAAAACCTAGGGTCACTCAGTTCTAGAGGCCATGTGCCCTACCCTACACTATGACCTTGATGTGCAATCAAGTACAAGGTCATCAGTTTTACCCAGTTCTGCTAATGGTAAATGATGCTTCTAAAAGTATTTATGGTTGTATCTACACATGGTAGGAGAAATGACTTAGGGTTCTCTATATTATTGGCCTGAGCTGAGAAATAAAGTGTCTGTGGCTGAATTTCCTGGATATTTTGGAGGAAAAATAGATTGATTATTCAGGTATGGGGAGGTATATATGTCTTATCTTCTCAATGCAGAGCTATGATGTTGAAAATGTACATAGACATTAGTCACAGAAACAATAGTATTTAAGCCAACATGTCACAAACCTTGATTTGCAGAGCACTGTTTTGTGAAATATTAATAGGTATTTTATAGAAAACCCTGGATTAAACCATTTTAACAGATTTCATAATTATAGGAATCTAATTAATATTTTTACGGGCATTATAAATCTTTATGTGATACAGAGTATGCAGATTTCCTAGTTATATCAAGAACAGTTTTGTTTTTTTTGTTTTTTGTTTTTCTTCTTAAGGGCACATGTATTAACATCTTGATAAACTACTATTGTGGCCAACAGTTTAGAACATGCTGGCTTAGTGTAGTTAGGCTTTGTATATTGGGAACAAGGGACCATCAAGAGAATATCTAAAGGATTAAGATGTGCTGGTACCACAGGGTTAATGTGTAGTAATTTAGGGAACAAAAGCATTTCTTCTCAAGGGATGCTTCTTAGAGCAATTATCCTTGTCTGGAGTTATTCCCCTTAACCCTCCAACTGCATCCTTTTTATTTTATTCATATCTTTTCTGAAAGTCCTAACTTTTAAAAAGCAGGATGTCATACCTACTTTTTTTGAAAAGCCAACAGAAGAGACATTTTTCAGATGCTTCCTTGTATCTCCAGATTTCCAGGCTAGACAGTCTTAAAAAATTTTCAGAGGTGTCCAAAGTAATCAAAGTCTTCTGCTAAGGGCACTTGGTGGCAGATCTGTATTAGTCTATGGTTTATGGTGATTAAAATTTGATATAGCACAGGTAAATCAATAGAATCACAGGATTTGGTGGTAATTTGCAGCAATGGAACTTGAGAGGAGCATTTCTATTTGTTTTATAGTCTTTGTGTCTATTTGTCCTACCCAAGTCTTCATTAATAGCCTCCTGACCATTAAAGTGTCAATGTTAAAAAAAAAAAAAAAGTATTTTACCCCTTCCCACTTTGGAAGAAATATACGCATCCCACTTATCTTTCTCTGAAAACATTTGGGGCATTGTCCTTCGCATGGCCTTCTCACCCTCCTGTGTTATTTAGTGTCACTGTGAATAGATGTGTAGAAGGTGTGACCTCACACACCGCAGTTGCTCCCATGTCTTATTTGACTGGACCTAACTCCATCTGAAGACACTGAGTTCTGAGAATCACTGCACAGGACTCATATATGATCCCAGCCCTTAATATATGATCCAGCCCTTTAATTCAGAACTCCTGCTTTCTTGGATTGGGCAGTAACCCAAATTCTATTTGAGTAAAATATCTGATATAATTATAGGATGTGGGAAAATGATTGGGATCTTATTTGTGAATTAAGTAAAATCTAGACAAAATCAGGTTTTATTCAAATTTAAGAACTACGTATTCCTTCATGCTAATGTTAGTTTCCTCAGTCCAACAATTATTCTTAGATGGAAAAAAAAGTTTCCATGTATATGTAAATCAACATGCACCAGATTAGATTTAAGTTAAGCATAAAAGAGGATGGCAAAAAATGGAATTTGGGCATGGACAAAATCCCAAGATCCAGAATATGAGGGTAGTTATATGCCAAAGCATATTCAATATATGGCTAATTATAACCATATTTACACTGTATTTGGTACTTACTATGTTCCAGGTAGTATATTAAGAATGCAACAACCATCCCATCAGATATCACAGATACTTGTATTAGTTTGCTAGGACGATCATAACAATTACCACAGAATGGGTGACTTAATAGCAGAAATTTGTTTTCTCACAGTTCTGGAGGCTAGATTCTAAGGTCAAGGTGTCAACAGAGCTGGTTTCTTCTTAGGCTCTGTCCTTGGCTTGTAGATGTCCATCCTCTCGTTTTATCTTCATATGTTCTTTCCTCTGTGTGTGTCTGTGTCCTAATCTCCACTACTAAAGGAAACCAGTCAAATTAGATCAGAGTCCATTTTACATTAATTACTTCTTCAAAAGCCCTATCCCTAAAAATGGTTACATTCTGAGGTTTTGTGCAGGTTTGAGATTCAACATACAAATTTTGGGGGATACACTCCTGCTCATAACAATGCCATTATTTCCATTTTTATAGTTGATGCAGCTAAACTTTAGTTATATTCCTTGCCCATTGTCATGCCATGAGTACACAATATAATCAGGATTTAAAACTAAGTTTATTTAATTCCAGAGCCTGCTCACAGCCATTGTGATGTGCTCTGGACCACAGCTCACCCATCCATTCATTTAATCAACAAGTATCTGTCAAGGGTCTCCTGTTTGCCAGGCTTTGTGCTCGGTGTTGTAAACATTGTTGAGTAAAACAGATGATCCCTTCTCTTGAGGTGCTGGCAATCATCCAGTCGGTTATGCACTCAGTGGCTTTAAACCCACTGGTCAATAAAGTTCCATATGTTTCCCAAATCATTCAGGTCTCATAGGGATGATTGCCAAAATGGGAGGGGTCATCTAGGCAGCTCTCACATATTAACATCTCAGGCAAAACTGACCCAGAGCATCCTGAGTCATAGACTTTACCTCGGATTCGGGCTACCTTCCTCACAAGTGCACAGAGAAAGGAAGGGTGGCACTGGCGGTACTGGGTGGTCCTTGCAGAGTGGGCTGGGGAAAATCGACTTAGACAAAATGTTCTGGAAGGGTCAAAAGTTCAAACCATCAAGTTTGATCAGAGCAGATTTGGGTTTGCATTGAAGGGATTTTGAATTTTCTCTGGATGGTGGAATTAATGAGTCGTGGGGACCCAACATCCTGGGATACGATAAGAATCTGTCTTTTAGATCAGGGAGATTTGTTCTTGGGATAGAAAAAGCTCATCCTATCTTTTGGGAATGTGTAAGCTGGAATGAGACCAGAGCATGAGGATTTAGGAAATGATGAGGTGAAGTTGTGAGGTTGGTCCTATTCCTCATGGAGCTGGAATTGAAACTGAGCGCCTGGGGTCTATTTAAAGGCCAAGAAGGCAGACTGGCTACAGTTAATGAGTATTAGTAAGGGGCTGTTGCCTAATGTTCCTGGGGGCCCTGTGGGCTACATTCACAGCAGATAGTAAGCACAGGGGTATCAAATGGATTTCCCATTTGAATACTGGTGAGGTCGGATTTCCTAACATACCCTTTGCCCAGCTTTTCCTGGCTCAACATCTGTGCAAGGTTGAGAAGGCTGAGCACATGTCATCACTGGCCTTAGCTGGATATGGCCAAAGCTGGTAGGACTTTATATCCCAACCCCTGGAGGGACATATGGTGGGGGGTGTGGGGATGAGGGGGTGGGTCAGGAATGTCATTCTGAAAGCAGCGCATTGATTTGCAGTATTGGTGCAGGTCTTCACTGTAGAGGCAGTCAGTGGGTGGTTCTAATATAGTGCCTTTAAAACAGGCATTCTCGGGGGGGGGGGGGGGGGGGAAAGATGGCAGAGGACTAGGGGACTCTATTTCAGCTGGTCCCCGGAATTGAGCTGGATATCTACCAGACCACTCTGAACACCCACGAAACCAGCCTGAGATGTAAGAAGATCTAGAGCTCTACAAACAGAATATTGCAGGCAGTTGGTTTTGAGGTACAAAGTGGAGAGCCGTGATTCTGCGGGCAGATATCGGAGGATAAACGGAGGCGGGAGGGAGCCTGGCCATGGGGATCCTACGCCGCCAGTGAGTGACAGCCTTGCCCGCTGTGGACGGGGCACAGACTCGCGCAGACCGGGAGTGTCCTGAAAGAACTTTAGGGCAGCCCCCAGGGTGGAGGACCAGACCGGCAGGGTCGGGGTCGCGTGCACACCAACTGCAGCCCCCCCCGGACAGAAACCCGGAGCAATGGTCGTGCGCACCCGAACAGCAGCCTCCGAGTCGGAAACCCGGTGCGCTGGGGTCCCACCGGTGAACTGCAACCTCCAGGGTGGAAACCCCAAGCAGTGGAGTCGCGCGCCCGAGAACTGCAGTCCCAGGGACAGGACCCCAAGAGGCGGAGATGCCCGTGCACGTTAACTGGAAGCGGCTGGTGGTTTTAGAAGCACAAAGGGCAGAGACATGCCCCGAACTGGAGACAGGACTGGGAACACTGCGGAGGGGCGCACAACCCAGGATGCTGCAGTTTATAGCAGCACGGACAGAAATGGAGACAGTGCGGCCTGGAGAGCTCACTGAAGAACAGACTGAGGTCTCTCTGCTCTGAGGCAGAGGGTTGGAAACGGTCTCTTCTGCTCTGACTCGCGGAAGAGATGCAGAAAGCCACCAGGGAAAGGCGCCAGAGAACAAAAGCCCCCAAGACTGATTCCCACTGAGCCCATCCCCCGCCACAGGGGCACAGGGCAACTCCGCCCAAACAGGTTTGCCTGAGTAACAGCGCGGCAGGCCCCTCCCGCAGAAGACAGGCTGGGAAAACAAGAGGCCAGCAACCCTAAGGTCCCAAGAAAACAGGTGCATCTTGCTTGGGTTCTGGTCAATAATTTGGACTCTATACATTCCCTCAAACACCCATCAACAGAGTGACTAGGAGGAGGCGCCCCCAAAACAGAAGACTCAGAGATTATGACTTATGCTGCAGATTTACAAATGGATGCAGATATAACCAAGATGTCGGAGATGGAATTCAGGCTAGCAATTGTGAAGACAATGGCTAGAATGGAGAAATCAATTAATTAGTCTCTAAGGGCAGAAATAAAAAGGGAATTGGCAGAACGTAAAAATGCTATCAATGAGATCCAATCCAATCTAGATAATCTAAGAGCTAGGGTAACTGAGACAGAAGAGAGAATAAGTGATCTGGAAGACAGTATAATAGATAAAAAGGGAAAAGAGGAGGCCAGGGAAAAACAACTCAGAATCCATGAATATAGAATCAGAGAAATAAGTGACACCATGAGGCGTTCCAATGTCAGAATCATTGGAATCCCGGAGGGAGTGGAGAGAGAGAGAGGGCTAGAAGATGTTTTTGAGCAAATCGTAGCTGACAACTTCCCTAATCTGGGGAATGAAACAAACATTCGAGTCCTAGAGGCAGATAGGACCCCTCCTAAGATCAAGGAAAACAGGCCAACACCCCGGCATGTAATAGTAAAACTTGCAAATCTTAGAACCCAGGAGACCATCTTAAGGGCAGTTAGGGGGAAGAGATTCCTTATGTACAGAGGGAGGAACATCAGAATAACGTCAGACCTATCCACAGAGACCTGGCAAGCCAGAAAGGCCTGGCAAGACATATTCAGGGTACTAAACGAGAAGAACATGCAGCCAAGAATACTTTATCTGGCAAGGCTGTCACTTAGAATGGATGGAGAGATGCAGAGCTTCCACGACCGGCAGAAGTTGAAAGAATATGTGACCACTAAGCCGGCCCTGCAAGAAATATTAAGGGGGGTTCTATAAAAGGAGGAAGACCCCAAGAGTGATCTACAACAGAAATTTACAGGGACAATCTATAAAAACAACGTCTTCACAGGCAACATGATGACAATTAATTCATATCTTTCAATAATCACTCTCAACGTGAATGGCCTAAATGCTCCCATAAAACAGCACAGGGTTACAGATTGGATAAAAAGACAGGACCCATCCATATGCTGTCTACAAGAGACTCATTTTGAACCTAAAGATACATCCAGACTGAAAGTGAAGGGATGGAGATCTATCTTCCATGCCAGCGGACCTCAAAAGAAAGCTGGGGTAGCAATTCTTATATCAGACAAATTAGATTTTAAACTAAAGTCTGTAATAAGAGACACAGAAGGTCTCTATATCATTCTTAAAGGGTCTATCCAACAAGAAGATCTAACAATTGTAAATAACTATGCCCCCAACATGGGAGCAGCCATCTACACAAGCCAACTGTTAACCAAAATAAAGAGTCATATTGATAACAATACGTTAATTGTAGGAGACCTCAATACTCCACTCTTAGCAGTGGACAGATCATCGAAGCAGAAAATCAACAAGGAAACAAGAGCTTTGAATGATACATTGGACCAGATGGACCTCATAGATATTTACAGAACATTCCACCCTAAAACAACAGAATACTCATTCTTCTCGAGCGCACATGGAACTTTCTCCAGAATAGACCATATACTGGGTCAAAAATCAGGTCTCAACCGATACCAAAAGATTGAGATTATTCCCTGCATATTCTCAGACCACAATGCTCTAAAACTGGAACTCAATCACAAGAAAAAATTTGGCAGAAATTCCAACACTTGGAAGCTAAAGACCACTCTGCTCAAGAATGTTTGGGTCAACCAAGAAATCAAAGAAGAACTTAAACAATTCATGGAAATCAATGAGAACGAAAACACATCGGTCCAAAACCTATGGGATACTGCAAAGGCGGTCCTAAGGGGGAAATACATAGCCATCCAAACCTCATTCAAAAAAACAGAAAAATCCCGAATTCACCAACCAACTCTACACCTTAAAGAACTAGAGAAAAAGCAACAAATGACGCCTAAGCAACGCATTAGAAGAGAAATAATTAAAATTAGAGCAGAAATCAATGAATTAGAAACCAGAAACACAGTAGATCATATCAATGAAACTAGAAATTGGTTCTTTGAAAGAATTAATAAGATTGATAAACCACTGGCCAGACTTATCCAAAAGAAGAGAGAAAGGACCCAAATTAATAAAATTATGAATGAAAGGGGAGAGATCACAACTAACCCCAAGGAAATAGAAACAATTATTAGAAATTATTATCAACAACTCTATTCCAATAAACTGAGCAATCTGGATGAAATGGAGGCCTTCCTGGAAACCTATAAGCTGCCAAGACTGAAACAGGAAGAAATTGACAACCCGGGCACCTGGGTGGCTCAGACGGTTAAGCGTGTGCCTTCGGCTCAGGTCATGATCCCAGGGTCCTGGGATCAAGTCCCGCATCGGGCTCCCTGCTCCTTGGGAGCCTGGAGAAAGGGGAACCCTCTTACACTGTTGGTGGGAATGCAAGTTGGTACAGCCACTTTGGAAAACAGTGTGGAGGTTCCTCAAAAATTTAAAAATACAGCTACCATATGACCCAGCAACTGCAGTCCTGGGTATTTACCCCAAAGACACAGATGTAGTGAAAAGAAGGTCCATATGCACCCCAATGTTCATAGCAGCAATGTCCGCAGTAGCCAAACTGTGGAAAGAGCCGAGATGCCCTTCAACAGATGAATGGATAAAGAAGATGGGGTCCATATATACAATGGAATATTACTCAGCCATCAGAAAAGATGAATACCCAACTTTTACATCAACATGGATGGGACTGGAGGAGATTATGCTAAGCGAAATAAGTCAAGCAGAGAAAGTCAATTATCATATGGTTTCACTTATTTGTGGAACATAAGGAATAACATGGACGACAGTAAGAGAAGGAAGGGAAAAATGGGCGGGGGGAATTGGAGGGAGAGATGAACCATGAGAGACTATGGACCTGAGAAACAAACGGGGTTTTAGAGGGGAGGGGGGAGGGGGGATTGGTTAGCCCGGTGATGGTTATTAAGGAGGGCATCATGTACTGCATGGAGCACTGGGTGTTATATGAAAACAATGGATTGTGGATCACTACATCAAAAACTAATGATGTATGGTGACTAACATAACATAATAAAATTAAAAATAAAAAAATAAAAAATAAAATAAAACAGGCATTCTCTGCTGACTTTAGCAGTGGTTTCAGGATGAGTGAGTTTCCCATGTGTGAGTTGTGCTCAGTTAATTCTGTTTGGGTGCACAGAGGTTGTTAAAACAATCAAACAAACAAAACAGGAAAACAAGACAGAGAAGAAAAACCATCACAGAGCTAGCTACTTGCTTAAATAGGAAACCCTCCAGAACATATCTCGGTTGGGGGGCATCACAAGGTCTCACAAAACAGGAGTTGTGTAGGAGAATGTGAGGACAGACAGGGTAACTTAAAAGAATGTAATTTCAGTCAGAATGATTTAATCCTCTGACCTCTGACCAAAAGATATGTTTCTATTCTCCACCCCCATATTTTCCTTGACGGCGATTTCCACTGAATGCCGAGCTTTTGTGTAATGAAATAATACCCATTCTTTGGGCACTGTTACCAGCTGTCCTAGCTCCTGTAGGAACTTTCCTTGACTGGAATAATAATAAATCATTTCAATCATTAGAAATTAGCTGCACAATTGTCAAAGCTCTGGCTTCTATTAACGTGCTGACGGAGAGAGAAGAAAGGGGAAAGAGGGAGAAAGAAAAACATATGGAGCCACCTTCGAACTGGCAAGGGAGGCTGTGTGAGAACAAAGGTGAAGGCCCGTAGTTTACTGTTATCTGGTATAACTGTTCTTTATCTTAAAATATTACAATTGACTTGATTGAAGATCTTTATCCACATTGGGAGAGGATCAAATAAATGAAAAGGGGAGCTAAGGAGGCTATCAGAGGAAGATAGATTTTTGCCTCAGGGTAGGGAAGAGCTTTCCTTGAAAGGGAGGGAGTAGGAGCTGCTCTGGCCATCCTGAGAGGCGGCAGCGCAGAGCTCACCTCGGGGAGCTCTGGGGTCAGACTGTCTGGGTGTCACTTAGCAGGTCCCCAACCACTCCACATCTTCCAAGTGTGCAGAGCAGGGAAATCAGGGCCCAAGCTTCAGGTGTGGCTTTGCAGATTGAAGGAGACAGTATTGTGCCTGGCACATGGTAACAGTCAGCTACTTAATATTATTATTCACGAGTACTTTGTCGTTGGAGATGTTCCAATGCTTGGGTTTTTTAAAGCCCTCTTCAGTTCAGAGATTGGGTCTTTCAGTTCTGCCAGGGAGATGAGGAGACAGATGAGCAGAACCGCTGAGGCTGACTGAGGGCAAGCTCCCAAGGCAGTGGGGCCCTGCTTATTAGTTGTGCAGGGCAGCGTGCGGCACACTTGGTCTCCCCAGGTCCCCATCGGCAGCCTCTCAGACAGTAGGCTGAGCTGACATATGATATGGGGCCAGCCCTGGACGTTTGATCATTGTCAGCCTCCCAACAGAGTCTTTGCCCTGAGCACAGATTGGCAGGCGGGCAGTTGGTACTTTCCTCTCTGATGATGGGCTAGCTCTGGGACGGCCTGGAGCCAAAGGTCAGAAGGAAAAGAAGGAAGCTGGGAAATCTAATCAGAGGATGTTCATGCTGGAAGGGGGCCTGGAGTCCATTGGAGCTCAGCCTCCTCTTTTCACAGATGAGGAGCCAGAAGCTCAGAAAAGGGAGCATCAGCAGAGGCCACATCCCTGGTGAGCAGTAGAGCTTGCTCCAAAAGACAAGGCTTTCTTCCAGATTAGCAGTCACTCTGTCTCAGCTCACTGGCTGTCATGCCTGGCAAAAGGACAGTCAAAATGGTCAGGTGGAGTGTTGAGGTGGCAGGGTTTTACGAGACAGCCTCCTTACACCTGTAAATGAAATCAGAGTACTACAATGCTATATTCGATATGCTTCCATCAAAAAGGTAAATTTCCTGTGTAAGTCTGGGTGGAACCCCTCAGGTAGGGGCAGTAAGAAAGACATAAAGAGAAGGTGTTAGCCAGTTAGTAATTGCAGGGTCATCTCCATCAAGATGGTTGGGAAGGACTGTGTGGAACCAGTGTGAGAGGCTAGGGAAGCAGATTTAGTAAGAATGATTTTGTTGGGGGAGATTAGGAGACAGCGATCTGAAACCAGCATCTGAGTTTGCAGGGGATTAGGACTCTGCAAAACAGCAAGTTGCTGGAATTGTGTTCTTCATGCCTTTAGCTCACTTGATCTTTTGTACCTCATAACCCCTCTTCCATATCTTCCTGGGAAGAAGTAGACTCTGACAAGATGCTGTCTTCATTAAGGTGAGGAAAATAATATGATAGATGAATTCACACTAAAGTGGTGGTGGCTAATGTGTACTGTCCATGTGATCTTTGAATTTTAAATAGAAATTAAAGGGAAGACCAGTATGTCCCATTGAGCAGCGGATCTCGAAGGGCAGAATATCGGACAAGGGGAGGAGGAATTATGTGGCTAGACACACACTATGTGCTGATTTTGGTTCTAAGTGCACTGATGCATTTTAGTCTCAGGAAACTTGCCTTTACCTAAAGCGCAGAGTGGCTGTGTGATGTGAGGAAGGTCACATGACTAGAAAGAGAAGTTTGGAACTAAACCCAAACAGGCTGACTCAAGTTCTTACTGGCCCTTTTACTATACAGTACTTACGTGAACAGTTACTTTCTTATTTACAACATACTTTTCCTGAGGGCCATGAGGATTTTGATTTGAAGAGAGAGTGCCTTGTCTAAGGACGGTTATGGGCACTGAGTTTCTAACTTATACCATAGGTCAGAAGCTGGACACCTGAGCCAATTGAGACATTCTGCCCTGCAGAATGGGTCGTAGACTGATGTTTCTATATGTAATAAGTTATTTATTAATTTAGGTTTATTTATTTATTTATTTAAGCATCTCTTTTCACTGTGGCCACTTTAGTACCCTCTGGACTTTTTTTTTTTTTAAGATTTTATTTATTTATTTGTCAGAGAGAGAGAGCGCGCGCAAAGCACAGGGAGCAACAGGCAGAGGGAGAAGCAGGCTGCCCACTGAGCAAGGAGCCTGACGAGGGACTCCATCCCAGGACCCTGGGATCATGATCTGAGCCAAAGGCAGATGCTTAACCTACTGAGCCACCCAGGCGTCCCACCCCCTGCACTTTGGATTGTCCAATGTGGCTATGGATTCTGTGTGCTCTGCAGCAGCCCTAATGACATCCTGGGAATCACCAGGAATCTCAGACTCATGTAGCCTTGGTACATGAGGGGTGAGGTAGCAGTGCTTTTGGAACATCAAGGGAGCAGGCTGGGGGTAGTTGGATCCCAATGCAAGGGCACTTTGCATGATGTTCCACCAGAATATATATTGTGTGATTTATCAAAGGAGTTGATGTCACTACTACAAAATTACTCAGTGTTTCTCAGTGTGTTACAATTAAATGCACTAAATATTTAAGACTCAGGATTTGAGGAGGTTAGATCTACTTTTGAAAACCTAGCACTTAATTCTAGCTGGATGGCCTTGGACAAAGTACTTAGACACTTTGAGTCTCCGTGTCCTCAGTTATAAAATGGGAATAAATCTGACCCTATGCCTGAGGGAATTGGTGAGAAAATGTGTGCAGAAGTTTTTTAGTACAACATTGGCATGTAGTGGGTACAGAACACGTTGTATTTACTAGTAACATTAGCATGAGTGTCACCAATGCAAGAAAAAAATACCAACTTCTCCCTTGGCTTACTAAGACCCCTCATTTGCCCCTAGAATTCCCTTTCCAGATTCATCATTGCACCTCTCAAGGCTGAGCACATAATAGATTCAGATTGGATTGATGGATGGATTCGCATTCTTCTTCATATTCTTTTCTCTTGAGAATAAACCTTCATGTGATGATGCTTTAAGTTTTATTTTTTCAGAGCGTTTAACATGGACTTGCTCTCCTTGTGTCCTTCTGCTAGTCTTTCTGCTCTTTAAGATTTTTTGTTTAGTGTATTTTGTTTAAAAGTCAGACACCCTTCAAACTCCCTTGCCTCCTGCCAAGGAGATCTAAAGGGGTGATCTACTTTTGAAAATGTGAAAAGTGACTTCCTTAAAATTCCAGTTACTATCCTCTACTGCCTCCCTCACCCCTGCTACTTCCTTCTAAAGTTCAAGTTAGGCTGCGCGTGAGGAGGGTAAGAAGGAATATCTCTCTATTTTTGTATCCTTTCATAAGCGCGAGGGACTCGGTAACTGCGGCTGCAGAAATAAGCTGTACATTATGTCTAACTTCATTCTAGCTCTTTGGAGAAATAAATAAGGCTTCGATTTTTTTTTTCTTAAAGATATTTAGGGTAATTCTATTTAGGCCAGTTGATAAGTTAACTCTGGTAGAACTGAGGGACTGTCTGAAAAACTTGGATGTTTCAATTATTCACATAGTTGATCTATTTTGTAGTTAATATGGCTCAGTGTCTATTAATCAGATGGAGACTACTGACGCTTAATTTATTCATAGTTACAGGAGTTAGGTAAAGTTTAAGAAGTGGACTGTGTCCAATTATAGAGTTGATTTTCTAGACTCTCGAGACCAATAAAAAATTATGTAAAAAAACAAATTAAGACTCTGGAAGATTACTGGCACAACTACAAAATAAATATTCATGTTTATGTTTGGTTGGTTGGAATTGTCTAGCTGGAGGGCTCGATTTTCCGACTCATTTTGCAGAAGTCTTTCTCTTTAACCTTGAAGAAGCTGTTCTACAGCTATTTGTGAAAAATCATTTCCGTAGCCGACTGCTTTCTGAAACTCACTGACCCTTCTGTTTGGAAAGGACCTTGAAGTTCACCTCTTTCAACCAACCACACACCAGAACTCTAATCTTGCCTCTAGCGACTTAGATAACAGCTAGTTCAGTAGTTGTCTATCTTAGGTTTACATTAGACTCCTGGAAACTCAAAAAATTACAAATGCCCAAACCTGCCCCCTCCGCCTGCCTCCCGACAATTTTGATGGAATTGGTCTAAGGTGGGGTCTGTCACTGGCATTAAAGAAAAGCTTCCTAGGTGCTTCTAAACGTACCACTACACCAGACTGAGCCCCACCGTACAAGCTGACCTGTTATATCATGTGCTGATAGAAGAGGGCTCGCAGGCCAAAAGGACCACAGACCACTCTGACTTTTGATTATGTGAAAAGACATGCATGAGATGTTCAGATCTGAGGTGTTCAAGGAACCACAATAGATTTTTAAATTCAGTGAGAAAGGGATAGTCTTTTCTTATCCTAAGGGGCTCTCACGGAGAATGTGAGCCCAGGCAGGAGCCAGGGAAGTTTGTTCAAAGTGGCAGCTTCTCCTTATTGCCTTGATTAGTGCTTGAGATCCTAACCTGGAAAGTACCCAGTCTGTGTCAGAGATATACTTGATCTTGCTTCTTTTTCCTGTTACTTTTCTGTGCTTTTGACAATCCCTTTCTTTTTTTCACCAACAGAGTCTGCCATGGTTATGTTATGCTGACTTCCCTTTGCCACTTTGCTTTGATTCCCATGAGAGAGAGCACTCGGTCCTATATAAGGGCACTCAAGTCTTTGTAGATCGGGCTGAACATGGTTGGTCAGTGAGTGAGAGCCTGCTGAGCAGGCAAAGACTTGGGGCATTCCCATGGGGCCATGATGTGCTAGAAGGTTAGGTAGCTTGTAGGGTGCCCCAAAACTCACAAGGATTCTCTTTACCCAGAGTTTACATGGAAAATCCTTAAACTTTTCAGACATCTATGAAAATATGAAGGCTTTGAAAATAAACTACTTTTCCCCCACGGCTTAATCTGGTTAAGACTATGCAAAAGTCAGGTATTGCCCCACGAAAGGTAGTTTGGGCTTAGTTAACTTCTTTATATTTTGTCCATGGAAGAAAAAAGTTCTCTTTGTGAATTTGTCCTCCTAGAAAACTGCTGTCAATCCAAAGCCTTCCTTTCTTTGGAAATGTAGAAACCAACATATGTCGTTCCTCATCTTGAGTGACAGCCATTTAGCCAGCAGACATTTGCATGGTCTTTGGAGAATTATAACCCATATTAAGTATGCCTATATGCTGTTCACTCACAGACAGTACTTTTTAGATTCTAACATGAGGTTTCCAGGAGAAAAAGAAACTGTTAGCTTTCACAGAAGAATAAAGGATGTGAAAGGAATGCAAGGTTGGCTTTAAATAAAAGCCAGAGTATGAGAGCAGTTAGTAAACCTATCCCTCTATATGCTGTATACAAGGTATATGTATTACCCCCCACCATCCCATCACCCTTCTCCATCTGTCCTTCACCCCACCATCATCAGTTCTATCCATTTAAAAAGTCTGGCAAAAACCTCACCATATAATTTATTCTACACGCAGGCACACCTGTGCACACACAATCTAATTCAACAATAAGCGTTGGTTTGCAACTTGCTTTTCTTACTTAACACATCTCAAACATTCCTGTTGTAGGTAAATGCAGGGCATCCCTTAACTCACTGTGTCTCAAACTTTCACCTGCATTAGAATCACATGAAACACTTGTTAAATGCAGACTGTGGAGGCTTATTCCCCTGAATTTTTGACTGGGTAGATCTGGGGTGGGGCCCAGTAATTTGCATTTCTAACAAGTCCCCAGGCAATATTGATGCTACTGTTCTAGGGACACAATTTGAGAAAGACTTCTCTACCTCATTCTGTTTGGCAGCTACCTAACGGTAGAGTTAAAACACAAGTTTTTCAGTCATTGCCCTGTTGACACACATGCAATACTTTTTGCCTTTACATTCAGTGCTGCAATAACTGTTCTTATATCCCTATTTTCGTGTACTGGCACTTTTATTTTGATAGGATCCAGAACTTTTTGAAACTGTCTTCTGAACTAGATCATGAATCACAGGAGAAAATCAGTCTCATTGCTTTGTGGTCACACTTCAGCTAGATCTTATTCACCGGACTTGGATCCAAGTGATGGTGACTTTTTCCAGAAATCAATTCCCCCCCTCAGAAGAATGATATTTTCCACCTTTGTGTATAATTACAGGAATGAGCTCCTACAGCAGTTCCAGAAGGGGGGCTCCAGCAGTGAGTGTTGTCAGCAAGGGCAGGTTGGTTGAGTTTTGTGCATAGCTTCCTGAGGATCTACTTTGCAAGAACATCATCCACCGTGCAATAAAAGGCTTGGCTATGTTTTATTGTTGTTTAAAAGTCAATCAACTTATTTTATATTTGCAACTCACGTACGGTGCCTTGAGGCCAGCCTCAGAAGTCTGAGGAATGAACATTGTTAATTGAGCCCCTGATGCATCCTAGACACTTTAAAAATAAAATCTCATTGTACTACACAAGCAAGGCTGGGAGGCCAGAATATTCACAAGTTCATTTTGTCTTGTTACTGAGGAAAATGAGTCTCAGGCTGGCGCAGTGACTTTTCTAAGCCTGCACATTCTAATATGTGGCCAGTTTGAGATTTGAACTCAGAACTTTCTGGCTTCAAATTTATTTTTTCTTGAAACATTATGCTGCTTCATACAGCAGGACGTAGGAGTTGCAAATGGAGTGTCTATGTAGGCTGTAATGATTGAGCTGGAGATTGTACAAGTATTGATAGATTTTTAAATTCTACTTTTTTAAGCCTTTGTTTCTTGAATCATATCTGTTATAGGCAACATCAATTTCTTATTCAATTTTTGGAAATAATCATGACTAGATTAGGCATTTGGTTTTCCAGTTGATGCCAATTTCATCTAGCTACAGTTATCTTTCTCACCCTTCCTTCCTTCCTTCCTTCCTTCCTTCCTTCCTTCCTTCCTTCCTTCCTCCCTCTCTCCCTCCCTTCCTCCCTCCCTCCTTCTCTCTCTCCCTCTCTCCCTCTCTCTCTTTCTTTCTGAATAAAGAATTGCTGGGTCATCAATTTTCAGCCTAAAAGTCACTGTTAATCTTGAAAGCAGTTTTCCTGGTTGAAAGGACATGTAGACACAAGTGACAAGAATCCAGGAATTAGAGCATATACATTATTTGGATTTTATCCTCAAATTATCTCTTTTATATTGTTTCCTTTTTTGTCATGAAGTCGCAGTTTCACCCTTTTATAAATTACCACCCCACTCTCTCCACCCTAGTTTCCCTTTGATCTTTTATAGCTTATTTTCTGGTGAACTGTTTGACCTCTGCTCTGAAATCATCTTTCTATTTTTCCTTCCCACTTAACTGGCATACTAATTATTCCAAATTCTGTGGCTTCTGTTCCAGAACCTCTCAGACTTTCTCATCTTTTATCTGGTTCTCTGTGAGGTAGTGCTGTAAAGTGATGCTTACCTGATGGTTTATACTTCCATTTCTGGCATTTTTCCCATACCCTTGCAAACCACCACTTATTAAGGACCTCTGACAAACCTCTTACTCAATTCATCATCTTACTAATGATACCCTCAACTGTCGCTTTATCATCTGTTCCTTTCATGTTCATGTTTTTGTCACTTCTTTGTTCAGTAACATAGACATGTGAGCTGGAGAAAATAAAAGTAAAACAAGTTACTTAAGACTCACCAGCACCGGGTCTCAATTCCTTTGCTATTATAGAGCTTTATGCATTCTGAGGTGTTGGTAATTTTTCAAGTAGTTTACTAGTTGAGGTGAGGGTTGAATATTTCTTAGATGGGTTACAGAGTAGGGGGAGGGAGCCATTAGGCTGGAGTTAAATCTAATTTCTTTTCTCATTTTATATAAAGTTACTAGGACTGGTTCCTTGGAATTTTTAGCAGTTTTTCATGTTCATGCTGCTCTTATGAGTAACAGTCTCTGCAGGTGGATACTCATAACTTAGGATAATAAGAGGAATGAGTTTTGATTTTACACAAGAAGTTTGTTATGGGGCTTTCCACTACGTTACTGAATTTAATTACATTAATAGCCTTGTGAAGTAGATCTTAATATGCCTATTTTATAGTCAATAAACCAAGCTCAGAAGGAAGAAACAAAAAAACATGTATCCAGTATATATTTATATATATCCAGTATATATTTTCTAGGCACTTTGCCTAAAGGATATATGATTTGCCCCAAAGCACATTGCTTGTAAGTGGAGGAATTGGAATTCATTGTTTCTCCCACTGGCTTCCAGTGCCATTGAGTCATACATTTAGGGACTGCGAGCTCATGTACTCAAGGGTTTAGAGATCAAGCCCTATTCTCCCATTTCTTCTTCTGCTTCCTCATTCCTCTCTTCTCCCCTTGCCTCTCCCCTTCATGATTCTGGGAGCCTCCTTTGTATGTCTCCATCTTTCCAGGCCAGGAGGCTTACTCTTGTTGTTCTGTCCTTAGCCCGGCATTGGAGTCTTTCCTCCTTCCTCCAAGCCTTCAAGCATCTCTGCAGCCTCTGAGAGTTCTGTCAGTCTCACCCTAGCAGCTTCAGCCTGAACCATGAGGAGAGTAATTTCTGTTTGTCCTACGTGAACCATAAGAAGGAATCTTCTTCAACATTTGGGGCCCCAAGAATGTGTTTTGACAATATTGTGAAATCTAAATCTAAATATTTGAACTTTTCATCATGGTAACAGGTTATCCTTGGCGTATTAGATACTGGGTTAAAACTGGTTCAAAGAATGGGGTGGATAAATTCAAGCTGTGGTAAGGTGTTTCAAGTAATTCTCTTTTTCTGGGAGATTCTCTTGCCCTGATGATTGAATCTCTTTTAAGCTCTCTGTGCTTGTTTTCTTGCTGTGAAATGAGGACAAGTAGATCTGGACTTAAAAATGGGTAGAACAAGTGGTGTCTGTAATGATGGCCAAAATTCCAATCTTTGCTAGAAATTTATGCTTTATGATTTTTTTCCCCTTCCTCAAAAGCACCCATGCCTATTCTGGCATGTACTCCTAAATCACGTTAGTATGACACCTTATTTATGGAGCAAACACTTATGCAGTGTTTCCAGCATTCCAGACACTGTTTTAAGAACTTTATTAGTTCATTGAATCACATGTAAAAGGCACTAGTAAAAATCCCATATCACAAATGAAGAAATTGAGACACAGAGAGGTTAAGACATTTAGCCATTGTTCCAGTAAGTAGCTGAGCTGGGGTTAGCACTCAGGCATTCTGGTTCCAAAATCTTTGCTCTTAACTACTCTATTGCCCCCTACACCCATGGCATAGACCTTAAAAATGCATTTCACTGCATTTTATTTATTTGTCTAAAAGGTGTGTCTTCTTCCACCCTGCTGCCCTGGGATGAGAGCTACTTAAAAGCAGAAGTTTTGAGTTCTTCATATGCTCCAAGAGGAACTTTGTTTTGACTTGTTTACTGTTGAAACCTGGTGCCTACAATCAAATAGATTCTCAGTAGAGGCGCCTATTAAGGTGGCTTAGTCGGTTAAGTGTAGAATTTGTAATTTCGGCTCAGGTCATGATCTAAAGGTTGTGGGGTCCAGCTCCAGGCTCAGCTCAGAGTCTGCTTGTTCCTCTCCCTCCCCCTCTGCCTCTCCCACCGCACATGTTCTCTCTCTCTCATATAAATAAATAAATCTTAAAAAAAATAGATTCTCAGTAAATATTGGTTGGATGAACTAATCTTTTCAGCCATAGCACCAATCATAGTGACTCACATGTGATAGGCCCTATGGATGTTAAATAAATATATGCATTTGGTGGTGGAAGGTTATGATGACACGCATGTTCTCACATAATCCCCAAATATGAATTATAATGTTTACTGCATTGTCAAAATTTAATGACTATGTAGTGAGTGTTTATTGGTGTAATTCCCTCCTATGGTATCCTCAATTATAGAACCATTACAAATGGGGGAGTGGATGACAAAGACATAAATTACTCTTGATTGAAGAAGTTTAGCAAATGTTGCCAGGAGCTAATATCTCTTTGGGTACCTTGGAGTGCTTGAAGATGGCTGACACAGAGGGTCTTCCACTCCCTTCAGATATTGCTCCCAAGCTTTCAGATTAGGTGATGCATTTGGAAGTCAAAGCAGCTCTTTGCAGAGGCCAATTCTGGGAAGCAAAAGGTGTCTTTTTTCCATCCCTCCTTCTCTGTCTCTGGGTCTCTCTCCCTTCTCTCATAACTTCTTTACTTCTTTTAAAAAGGGGATTAGAAAAGCTGTTAAACCAAATAATTTCATTTTTATAATTTAATTTTCATTTTATGATACAGCTGAAATGAGCTCTTCATTTGTTTAAAAAGCCCAAACCTTCACTAGTGTTTTCCTAAATGTTATATGCTGTTCCAATATGGTGTGATGGCCTTTATTTTCTTTTTCTAAAAGTGAAGCAAACACCTTACTTTGAATATGAATTACTAATAATGCATGTCATGTGGTTATTTAGTGACATGTTTTAATCATCAGCATGTAGGGCCATGGGTCATCTGTAGCTCTTCTGCCTTCATTTGTGGATTTTTTCTTTGTTGCTCCTTCCTGCCCTTTTCCTCCAAAAATAGAATAAGAAAGCAACTTCTTCTGTGTTCTTCCTCTGTACCTTCTATTGTAATTGTCACATTTCTGTTGTAATATTGATTTGGAAAGCTCATCGGCATTCCAGTGTATAAAGTAATAGAAATCTGAATCCTGCTGGAGGGAGTTATTTAGTCTTTATTGAGGTGATTTACAGAAAGCTTTTCATCCAGATAAGATGCTCAGAGAAAAAGGGGAGATGATTGAAAAGAAATCATGACTGTCTCCTAAGCAGCAACAAGAATACAGAGATTCGCTCTTTTTTGTTGTTTCGTCTTTCCTTAGTTTTATATATGAATAATGTTAATGAAGTAAGTAAATGTGCACCATATCTGGGTTTCTAGAAAGTTATGGATGATATACACCTGGCTAAGTGCATTTGTTTAACATTCAAATAACTTAAAATTTACTAGGAAGGCCTCTTAAAAATGGCAGGAACAACATTTTTTGTGAAAGAAAACTTTTTCAAAGTAAACAATCCCTTTTTATTTGTTTTACCCACATAGTTTTCCAGAAAGTCTTACTTTGACTTGCAACGTTCAGATTAAGATGGAAAAAGTGAATTTGATTGATACATGAAAAGTGCTCCCAGTTCCCATAGCATTTGTCTAAGAGTTCAGCCAGGATGTTATTTCTATTTGATGTTATCTTGCTTAGGTCTCAGTAGGACTTCCATCAAAGAGCTTGATGAATATAAGATTATAAATTTGGGGTTCCCCAAGGAAGGACATATTTTAGGTAATAAGGAGAAGGTTGCAATTGGTATAATGGATATATTGCACTTCTCTCCTCCTAGTATCATCATCAAATATCTTTTAAATAAATGATATTCATGGGGCTGAACCACAAGATGTAGTTATACCTGCAAGCCAATGTAATGGAAAATTCTAGGTCTCCTAAAACATCATTTAGCTTAGGAGCTTCACCTGTGACCAGGCACTTCATGTGCATTCATTACCTCATCATTAATGCCTTCAAGTACACTAACTAACACAAAGAAACATCTTACAGGGAGAGATAGAGAGTCTCAGAGAGTTTATAAGTCCCACTGAAAGTAAGTCAGTGGTAGAGCTTTGATCCAAACTTAGTCTTACTTACTTCACATCCAGTACACTATCCCACTCTGAAACCCGCTATCTCCATACACAGAGACATACTCAGAAAGAAGGAAGGAAGGAGGGAAGGAAGGAAGGAAGGAGTACATGCAAAAATTGGTGAAAACCAAGGAAGATCTGTAAGTTAGCCAATTGTATTGTACTGATGTACTATTAGTCCTATAAGATGCCACCACTGAAGGAAGCAGAGTGCTAGTTACATAAGACTTGTATGAACTATTTTTGCAACTTCTGTGGGTCTATAATTAATTCAAAATGAAAGTTTGTGGTTTGTTTTTGGTTTTGTTTTTTTAACTATAATCTAGGGCACTCCTTCTGATATCTAAGAAATCAGTTTCCTGACATCTGGAAGTTGAAACTACAATGCAAGGCTAACATTCCTTTTCTTTATTTTAAGATAAACATACTAGAATATATTCATCCAAATAAGTGTTAGATTCCCTATGGAAATGTTGACACTTTTCCTACTCACTATTCCACTGTTACCAGTGTCCATGGGGCTTCTTGCAAGGAATTGCCAGAAAAGCTTGTAGCCTATTCTTTTCAATATCCCCAGTAAAAACAATTTTATACTTTGAACACAGGTTTGGCTCTTGGAAAAGCCAAGGAGCCATCTGAAAAAGGTGAATTTTACTAGTAAATAAAGTAAAATAAACCAAATGGAATTCAGTGTCCACATAGCATAAAATTTGGGTCCCATTTGAAAACAAAACAACCACAACAAAAACCATGTTAAATGCCACGTTATTCACACTTGTAAACATGGAGATAGCTTTATGTAAGGCCTGAACACTGAGGCTATAGAGATGGATTTTATTCCTCATGTGCTATTTTTAAGATGAGAAGCCATCTCTGTAGACTCAGAGTTCAGCATCATGTTGCGATGATGAGTGTGAAGTTCTCAGCACAGGCCTGATGGGTAATAAGTGATCTGTTAAAATTTAGCAGCTTTAATCACAATGGGAATGATGATGATTATGATGATGAATTTTTCCTTTAGACAAATGCTTTCCCTTTTTGAGCCTTTTTGGGGTTTTTTTGTCATCTGCAAACACACGGATTGAACAAAATGAGAGCTAAATTTTGCACCTTTGTCATTCAGTTACTTAGAGACTTGCATTCTGGGTCAGGTGTTAGGAGGCAGGGTGAAGGTGTGGAGAGTACAGGTGAGACTGAGCAGATTTGTTGTTTTTGAGGTGATGTGACAGCTAAAAGGAGTCCTGTGTCTGGCACTGAGTTTCGATTCTTCCCCTCGATTTATCTCAGAGCAAGACCTTTCTTTTTTCTTTTCTTTAGATTCTGGGGTTTTAATCATTTTGCTAACATCTCCAGGCCACACTGACATATATTCTGACTAAGAAATATTGTAGAAAAAAATATCCAAGGAGTTCATTATGTGCCTGAACAGCCAGAACCACCAGGTAATTGATAATTGTTTGATAAATAGACTTGTGTCTCTCGGTGTGACTGCCATGTTTTTGGCAGGCCAGTGACTGCTGAATATCAGTTGCTTTAAAGGTAGACAGAATTTTCTAGCTGTAAAAAAAAATGTCAGTTCAGATATTAGAGAATTCATTGCATTTGGTTGGTGATATCTGACACTAATCCTTCAGTTGAAAAAAATATCATCTGGAAAGAGCAGCTTCTGGAAAGTCAACACTAGTTGCTTCCTTGGTGTGCATTGAAAGACCTACAAGCCCTGAACTAATATAATTTAGCTTCTAGGTGCCTCTGAGATGTGGCTTATAGAAGCAGAGCCTGGATTTCTTTGCAGAGTTCAGCATGTTTGCCAGTGGGGCTTGAAACATGGGCATACCTCATTGGGTAAAAGCCTATGTACAAGAGCAGGTGTGGGGTGATGGAGAAGTAGGAGGTGGGTGAGGAGCCTCTAACCTTGGTTGGTGGGAAGACTTTTATCAAAAGAGACATCATGTTTTCTCTTAACTTTTCTACATATCTCAGTATCTTATTTTTGGCTTAAAAATATCTTTTCATCATATTCTTGGCGTTGGCCATGTCAATATACTTTTAGAAAGAGACAGTACAACTCTTATACATGAGTAATAGCAGCACCTAACCTGAGCTCTGCGCTTAGAGTCTTCCACGGTGGCTCTCCTCCAGCATTCCCCTACCCACAGGGAGAAGAGTCAGTGCAGCCAAAGGGGCATGTCCATGCAGGAGCTCACACCCCCTGCCATTTGGACCACATAGAAATCCCTGCCAAAGAGCCCAGACCCAGTTCTAGGATTTATACCTTCCTAGTCCATTTTTCTCAAGGGCAGCTTGAGGTGTCCTCTTATTGGGCAAGATAGAGCTGAGGATGAAAAGGAGAAAAAAGGGCTAGATCAAGATTTGGGGGCCATGGGCCAACTGTTTCCTATCTTCATATTCTGGCACAGAACTCCAAGGAGTCAGAGAATTCCAAAATTGAATTCTAAACTTAGAGTCTTGCTCTAGATCCCAAAATGTTATGCATAGGCTTGGGGAAAGAAAGAATGCTCCCTGCTCCCAGGTCTCCTCCTGCCCAGGGTATTACTCCATACCACAGCTAGCTGGACAACTTGCTAATGAGGATAGGTAGAAAAGCAGTTAATCACTGTTGGTTCATTCATTTACCAAACATCCATTGAATACTTACTCTGTACCAAGGTTCTGTAATGGACACTGGGAGACACTGACCCAGACAGACATATACCCTATCTCATAAGACATGGTAGATAAATATACAAAAAATAACAACTACTCTATAATTGTGATAGAAACATGAAACAGAGGGTAGGGAAAAAAATGAGAGAAGAACTAATTGAGATGAACTATTCAAGTTGAGTCTCTCTGAGCAAGTGACATTTAAGCAGAGCCCTGAAGGGAGAGAAGAAGCTAGCCAGCCAAGAGTAGAGTAGAGGGGAGGGTTCCAGCCCAGGGGACAACATGTAGAAAGGTTGTGAGGAAGGAAAGAACTTGGAATCATGTGCAAAGTCAGCTCATAAAGGACCTTGCAAGCAGCCTATGATAAAGGATTGGCATTTTATCCTAATTACAGGGGAAACCATGTAGGTCTTAAGTATAATGTGATTTACATTTTTTAAAGAACATTCTGACTCCTATGTGGAAAATGTCTGGAAGAATGGAAACAGGAAGACTAACTAGGGAGGCATTGTAAGAATTCAGGCCAAGAGATGATGGTGCTGAGTCTTACCCATTAGAAAGCCTAGATGCTCCCACACCAAGATATCTTCCTTCTCCTGAGGCAGAACTCATTAAATCTTAAAGGCTGGAACTCTTAACCTCTGTTTGGGAAGAAGAGCTGCATTCTTTTAATACTCCCTTTATCCACTCATCCAACACATGCTTATTAAACACGGACTGTTTTAAGTGCCACTTTAGGGCTGAGGATATGGAAGTGAAAGAGGCATAGTCCCTACTTTTAGAATACATGGAGAGATCCATGCTGTCTAGAAGCAGGGCCAGGGGCAGGGGGAGGGTGGCAGGAGTTGGGGAAGGAACCAAGATGAGGTAGTTATTACTGAGGACAGTGGTATCAAAACAAAGGTTTATCTGATTTTCCAGTTGGCTATAGCCCTGTGATATGGCCTCATAGTAGCCAGTTATTGCATTGCTGGACTGTGAGTGATTTTAAAACATTATTTATTTACTTTGCTCTCCCGTAATAAGTGGATGAAAAGGAGAAGGTGGATGACAATTGAAGCATTCTTTTGGGGGAATTGTGCTCCTTCCTCCTTAAGTATATTTTAAAATATATGAAGATGGAGAGAAAGGATCCAGAACTGGAAAGCTAGAGAACCTGCAGATAAGGGTGGGATTTGGGGAGAGGTGAATGAATGGAAAGAGAGTGGCCATGAATGGCTGGGGATGGGATTATTATGAGGACCCTACAGTTGCAGTGGCACTAGGAAGATCACACATTCCATGGACTGCCATGGCCAAAGAAGGAATGGCGATTTCTCACTGTCAAACTACCCTTAAGTGGAGACTGATTTGGAGGGAGACCAGGGAAAAGGATGCCACTTCACTTCCTCCTGAACGTTGCAGTGCATTCAACCTGAATCAATTCTACTGGGAAGAGGAAATCCCTGCACCCACAGGCTAGAGCTAAGAAAGCAACCTCCATTCCCATTCTCCGTATACTTAGTGCCAAATTTCTTGAAAGAAAGGATGACTTCCCACAATTTTAGTTTAGATTTTGATTAAAATTAAAGTGTGGGTCCATTAGATACCAGTTTCTCATGAACATTTATGGGAATGGATTCCATACCTCTTGGGGGAAGGAGCTATGTCATGGGGTTGGATGCTCAAGGGGAGGTGGGACCCAAGAAGGCACATTTTTCTTGCTCTAACTAAGGTGAGGAGGGATGGAGCCCAGGCAAGATTAGTCAACTCTAAGTCAAAGTGAAACCAGGATTGTGGGCTAAGTGGGAAGGGGATTAGCTGACACATTTTTCAACACAGGTTTTATATTTTTAATGGGCAGGCCTCCAGTTATTGGCATTACACATACTATTGGGCTAGGAGAGAATGAGATCTGACTCACTCCACTTTATCTTCTTGTTCAGTATGTCAGTAAAAATGTATTAAATGCCAACTGGGTGCCCATTCTTCTGCTGAACCTCTTAAAGACACCACATAGTCATCAAGTTGGCCAACACAATTTCTGCTTACAGTTTAAGTAGTCAGAATTTAAGCACTTAGTACTATTTGAGAACAATAAAGATAGGAAAGCAACTGAGCACGTATTTGAATGCTAGAGAAGGCTGTGCTGCTCAGAGTGGGGACATTTAGTATAGATCCAATGCCTCCTCAGGCCTCACGCTCCTCAGCTATTGAGTTGGGTGGCAGATTACTCCAGATGGTGGGAACACAGGAGCAAAAGAGTAGATATCAGGTTATGGTGCCCCCAGTCACTGGTGCATTGCTAAATGAGTTACAATATGGAGTAGTATGAGCTCATGTTTGTAAGAAACATATATGGAAGGACTTTCTCCAAAGTGTTGGTTGTCTTAGGGTGTTTCATTAATGGGTGATTTCTAGTTTTGTTTTGTTTTTCTTTTATTTATCCTTACCTGTGTAATTTTCCTAAAATGAATATATATGCCATGTAATATGTTTTACAAAATATGGGCACTTCATCCATTCTTGTTGAGATGAAAGTCTGTACATTTTGAAGAGGTCATAAATGCCACACTCCCTTAGACCTACTTCACCAGTAAAAGCTTATTTTATAATGAATATAGCAGTATGAGGATAAAGGATTATGTTTTGATATGTGGGTTGGGGGGAGTGGTTTCTCCACTCGGGGGAGATAAAGTCAATTATAAGAAATCAAGGCAACAATATCATGGTTATAGAGGTTTGGGTATAAAAAAGTGGTAGTTATTCCTGAAAGCCAACTTCAGGTCAGGTATGCCTAAGGCTGCTCAGCTGTCAGTTTAAACTTTTACTAAACCTTACCAATCTCCATTCCTGAACTCCAACAGCAGAAAATGTTCAGAATCATGACTGTGGCTGCCTGAAAATCCTGTGATCAAAAATATTTCTAAATAACAGGTCAGATGCTGCAGGGAAGGGCCTTCAATTCTTCTAATCTGGAGGTCCTTGACTAGTAGCTCACATATGTGAACTTAAGTTTTTATTTGCTTTGGTTTCTGGCCATTGTGAAATTTTAAAAAAATGAGCTAATGTTAAAAACCAAGAGGTTGCATATACATATTTGAATCCCTGTCCTCTCTTGAAAACCTAGGTATTTCATACCACTGGGCTCATGTTCTTACACGGCTATGCTCAGCTCCAGTATAGGCATGGGTAATTAGTTCTTATGGAATCCACAATACCCTCTTGTTGCCCAATGCTCAAGCCAAAGGCAGTTGCCATTTATCTTGTTTTTTTTGTTGTTGTTTGTTTCTTTTTTAGTGCCAGTCTTAATTTATCTATGTTTCTATCAAAGGTAAAAAATAAAAAAGTATATCAGAAGGGCCATATATATCAAGAAAAAATGAGCATATTTCTTCATGGGAGTGAAAAATTTTCAGATAGCATATAGACCCCTCTGTGGCATGGTTGGCTTCTGTTGACATTTGAGTTTTTGAGTCTTGCCTTAAGCTTTAAGATCTTCCTCACTGTGGCTAGAGTGCTTATAAAGAAGACCTTAAAGAGAGAATGGGAGGTGGATGTTCCATATTCAAAGCATACTTCTCCATTTGAAGACTCTGCCATCATGCCCCATCCCACCTCCAAAACAACAAAACAGCAACAAAACAAGAGCTGGGCAATTCTCGGTTTGCAATGCTGAGAGATAAGGTTTGGGATTGCCTACTGATTCTGAACTAGCTTGTACTGTGCATACATTTTCCACCCACAAGTTGGACTGTTTCCTTCCAATGCTCATTAAAAGCCAGTAAAATGCATAGTCCTTGTGTTATCTAGACAGTGGAAAATCAGAGGGCCTTCCCCAGTGCTCTTTATTGAAATTTTCCCGGAAGCCATGAATTCCCTGTTATTAGGGTAAATATCAATGGAAGACAGGCTGGTTAGATAGCTACTTGGAAGTATCAGCAGGAAATTAAATTTGCAAAACAGGAGTAAAAGCATGGTAGAATTCCTGTATACAGGGACAAAAGCAAGGAAATTGAATATTGAGATTTTTGTATCATTCTTCCCTGGTGATGTAGAATTGAAGAGTACACCATTTGTCATTTATCAGAAGGCCAAGCCTAAGATGACTTAGCAAGATGTTCATTGTTAAAACCAAAAACCATCTGACAGACCCAAATCTCAGAGATATAGAGGGCTAAGCAGATGAGGTAGAAAACTGTCTGAGTTAGACAGTTTTCACTCAGTATGTTGGTGTGTGTTTTATTTCTGAGTTTTTAGAAATGATGCTCTCAGTTTTTTATTGTGTGTAGTCACTATGGGATATTAGGATTTTCTAAGCAAATATGAATGTTTCCTCAAATCAATTAACAAAATATTTGTTCATAAATTCTTTGGTGTTAATAATAGATGCATGTGCCAATGAATGGAATGGCCAGTGCTACCCCTCCAGGGCGTATTTAAATTTTAACAGTGCATTTTGAGCTAACAAGAATTGGTGCATATCAGAATTCTTTTTGGCTTTCTTCCTTCCTTCCTTCCTTCCTTCCCTCTTTCCTTCCTTCCTTCCTTTCTTTCTTCTTTCTTTTTCTTTCTTTCTTTCTATGGTAATATCTCTTGATCATGTAATATAAATGTGCTGGCCGCTACAGACTTAATAAAGTGAAAAGGTAGTCCAGAAAGAGAGGAGAATTTAAAAGACATTTTAAATTTATTTTAAAGAGCATAGTAGTCACACCGTTATTTATTTACTTATTTTTTCATAAGAAAAGGACTGGAACTCTTACCTACAAATTCAAGGTGAAGTGATGAAATGTAATGCCCTCCTGTGTGAGAGTCAGGAAATCCTCTGTTTTGCTACCAAATGCCTATGAAACCTTGTAAAGCGAAGGTGGGAGATTAGGTGTCTTCGAAATCATTTCAGGCTCTGACATTATCTGATGTAATGACTTTGTCCAGATATGCATTTGCAGACCTGGCTTAAGCTTAAGATAATAATCTAATTTACTGATTGTCAACCTTCCAGGAGAGGTCTCAAACTGCCCAACTATGGATTACATGAGGCCTGTTGAGGAAATGTATGTAGTTTACAAGGTATTGTCTCATATGCTATTAGGGAAAAAAAATGGAGCTTGTTGGAAATAGTTAAACTAATAGTTAAAAATCATATTTTGTAATTGCCTTTAAAAAAATCAGCCCTGGCAATCCTATAGACCCAAACAATACTGTTAGGGCAGAAATGGAGCCACCTCTAGGGAGCATGGGAAATGTGTCCTTGTTACCAGCCCTCCTGATACTGACTCACCAGTTCTGATACCCAGTCACCAGTCTTCCTGATACTAAGGCCATGTGGGTTGTCACCCTTCTCTTCACTGATTTTCATTACCTGCTGTGTGGGAAGTGAGCTAAATGCCATTTGTGAGATTAGTACCTACCTCCTTTAATTAGCCAAACCTATGGCCACTCACCCCCAAGGAGGCAGAAGCAAATGTGTTGAAATAGCTGAGAAGTCAGGCTGAAACTTTTTCACTTGGGAATAGAACACTGTCTCATAATCATGTCAGTTGGAATATGTCTTGTCAGTAACACATTTCACGCACTCCTTACGCCCTAGATATTGAGTGAGCTTTACGAAATTACCAATTTCTTCCCTTCCTCAACTTACTAGGTAAAAAGGTGAAATAATGATTGAATACACTAGCTATCAGGAAACTGGGCTTTGACTCTGAGTGTGATAATCAGTCAATTCCGAGAAAACAAAAAGTCAAAGAAGTAATTTTGTATCGGGAAGTAAAAAGACCTTTTCTTTAGCTAATTGTTTTTACAAGTAAATTATTTACATGTATTGAGGGGTTTAGAAATTATTAAATGTACTACCCCCTTGCCTCAATTCTTTGCATTTCTCCCATATATAAGAAGTGAAACTCAGTTAGATGTTTACTAGGCAGATAGACCCGCAAATGGGTTTATTGACAGTCCTGCAACACTCCTCCTTCCCTCTTATTTTCTGGCCTCACATAAAAGGGACAGAGCCTCTTCAGGAATCAAGTGGGGGTACCATGGAATGAAAAAAATGCCCTCCAAAATGAAAGTCAGCTAATTACATGTTATTCACCTGCTTAGTTTCAGAGGGTGGACTTGTGATTTATGCTTGTTCAAGAAGAAAATTGCTTGATAGCAGGGGCCGTGCTATCAGGATTCATAAGAGGAAGATGATCATCTGTTAATTTTTGAGTAAAGAGGCCTTTTGCCACCAGGCAGGAAAGAAGCAGAAATCATGCATTTCTCACACACAAAAAAAAGTTCTTTGTTTTGATGGGAATAATTACTATTTAGAACATATCAGGTTGGGCTTGTAAAATGACTAGTCTAGCGTTTATAGATATTATCAATGTGGAAAAATCAGACAAGCAATATGTAGATGTCATGATATTGATAAGGAATGGAATATATCTGTATCCATGTAGCATACATACATGTGCATGTGCGCACACATACTCTTTAGGAAGAAAACAGGCTTTGGAAAGTTAATATTTTTTTAAAACCCTTTTTTTTTTAAGAGAAATTTTAGGTTCAGGCAAAATGAGAGGGAAGTACAGAGATTTCTCATAAACCCGTGCTCCCACAAATGCACAGCCTCCCCCACTATCTACATCCCCCACCAGAGTGGTACATTTGTTACAACTGATGAACCTGTGTTGACCCACACAATCACCCAGAGTCCATAGGTTACATTATGGTTCAACTCATAGTGTTGTACATTATATGGATTTGGACAAATGTATAATGACATGATTCCACTGTTATAGCATCATAGAATATTTTCACTGCTGTAAAAATTCTCTATGCTCAGCCTATTCATCACTCTCTTCCCCCATTTCCTGACAAGTAATCTTTTTACTGTCTCCATAGTTTTGCCTTTTTCAAAATGTCGTATAATTGGAATCATACAGTACGTACATTTTTCAGATTCAAAACTAAACATACTCTTATCATATGATCCAGCAATTGCATTTGTTGGTACTCAAAAGAGTTGAAAACATATCCACCCAAAAACCTACATATGGATGTTTATAGAAACATTATTCATAATTGCCAAAATGTTGAACCACCAAGATGTCCTTCAATAGATGAATGGATAATAAACTGTGGTACATTCAGACAATGGAATAACGGGGCTAAAAACAATGAGCTATCAAGTCAAGAAAAGATATGGAGGAAACTTATATGCATAATACTTGTTTTTTATTCTGATTCTTTTAGGTGGTTTTAGTAATGGTGAATAAGACTTGATTGCTATCCTTAGTAAATAGAAATTACTTTTAATTTGGGAAACATTTTATTATTTATTAAAATATTTTCTTTTCCTGACCATTATTAGGATCCATTTTTTTGTATCTACTTTTAGGATCCCTTAGAACAATGGTTATCAATCAGAAGCTATTTTAACCCCTTAAAATTGAAATATCTAGGGAAATATTTAGTTGTCGGGAGTAGGGATGGAAGGAGATGCTACTACTGGTGTTAATTGAGTAGAGGCCAAGGATGCACAGGACAGCCTCTCAAAACAATTATCTGTCCTAAAACGTCAATAATTCCTGGGTTGACAAACCCTGCAGGGAATAGTTGAAGGGATGGGATCTTTAGCATGATGGAGAAAAGACAAAGGAGAAAGCTGATGCTGCTTTCAAGTTTCTGGAGGGCTTTGTGTGTAAGAAGGGTAAAAACTGCTTTGCCTAATTTTTGCTGGACAGTTGAACCAATGGGTGGAAATGATAGAGGCAGATATAGAGAAAAGTTTTCTAATGGATTATCTGTGAGCCTGGAATGTACCTCCTTGAGAACTGGTAAATTTCTCATCCAAGGGTAACTAAAACATAAGTTTGCCTGTCATTAGAGAGAGATGTCCAGTATCTAATTACTATGCAAAATTAGTTTATTGAGAATAATTTTTTTTCCAGATAATGTGCTAGGGATTCAGAGTCTAGTACTACAGAGGCAATGTAAATAAAAGAATCTATGCTACCATTTCCAGATGCAAAACTTGAATGAGTCCATTCTTGATAATTGTGGAGAAAGCTTGGCTCCATATATGGCATTATAAGTATACATAGGTAGCATTTAAGAAAGATATATAGACTTGTTTTAACAAACCTTTTACTTCTGTAAGTTTTTAGGGATATAACATGTTTACATCTTACCTTATATAATTTCCTAGATTAGCAACCACCAAATTTGATTGATTGTATAATCAATCAGTAATTTTTAATCCTTTCCCATAATTTACATATTTATGTAATTTAAAATTTATCACAAATGGAAATCTTTTTTTTAAGATTTTATTTATTTATTTGACACAGCGAGAGGGGGAACACAAGCAGGGAAAGTGGGAGAGGGAGAAGCACGCTCCCCGCAGAGCAGGGAGCCTGATGTGGGACTCAATCCCAGGACCCTGGGATCATGACCTGAGCCAAAGGCAATTGCTTAACCGATTGAGCCACCCAGGCGCCCCACAAATGGAAATCTTAAAAGATGATAAAAAGAAAAATTTTATGTATTTTCCTACATGGAACTGAACCAATGGCTCTAAGTTAATGCTTCCCACCTATGAGAAGTGAAGGACCATTGTTTTATTTTTCAAATTAAAAAAATCCCAATTCGTTATAAAATTCAAATGAATAGCAAAATACATTTTTTAAAAACCTACAAACAAAATACAAGTCCTAATTTTTAAAGTTAACTTTACCAGTGCGCCTGGGTGGCTCAGTCGGTTAAGCGTCTACCTTCGGCTCATGTCATGATCCCAAGGTCCTGGGATTGAGCCCCACATCAGGCTCTCTGCTCGGCGGGGAGCTTGCTTCTCTCTCTCCCCCTGCTGCTACCCCTGCTTGTGTGTACTCCTCTCTCTCTCTCTCTTTCTCTGTCAGATAAATAAATAAAATCTTTAAAAAATAAAAAAATAAAGTTAACTTTACCAGACATAAAATTACCCTCCCAAGTTCCTATAAGAGTTTCTAAATACTTACTCTGAGTTTCTGTTTGTCTCATCGTGAATTAGTGACAGTTTGCAGACTGACCCTCATCTGTAGGCCACTGTGAGTACACTTTTAAAAACAACCATGAGAAGTGGATATTGCTGCCCATAAGAAAATTGTGGCCAGAATTATTAAGTAACATGAACCTACTGATAAAAAAATCCCATAATCTTAGATTGATATCTTGAATTTTCCATCCAGGGCTTGTGTGTGTTATCTTTAATAATTCAGAACCCTTCCCATCTAAAAATAGGATGCTTGATCTGGAATTAGAAGTCTGAGCTTCCACTGCTAGCTTTTACCCTAGTTATTACGTGACAGCAAGTTGTTCACTTATTCCTTCTGTATCTAGTTTTCTTATCTGTCAAATGGGCATAAAAGCATCTTGCATCCTTCCTTTACAAGATTCTTATACCTAGAGCTATCAGCTAGAGGAAAGCACTTTGATAAGGTAGTTATGACACATGAATGAGTCCTAGAGATTCCATGCCCAGGAATGTTCAAGAGATTTCCTAGCTCTAAACCTAAGTGCCTTTTGTGCTACCTCTAAGTTTTTCAAGCAAAAATGCAGTGTTCATCCAAGCCACTAATTAGTTGAAAACTGATCCTCATTGGGTTGCTTAAGATAATCCTTTTCATTACTAATGTACTTGATGTAGTTAAAATGCTAAATTGTATTCTGGCAGTCTGCAAGAATGAAAGTAACTCTGATGGCTAAATTAAACCAAAGGAACAGTTTAGATGTGGAAATAATCTCTATTCTTGTAATCTTCCTTATAGTCAAATCATGTTTAAATGCCTGTTAGAGGAGAAGCCATGGGGCAAAGATGTCTCTTCTCATTTCTTTGGGTTATTATGTGCTTTTACTTAACACCCTTTCCTGAGTCCCTTGTTTGTAACATAGGGATAATCATAGTATCTGCTTCATAGGGCTGTTGTTAAGGAATAAATTAGATAATTCAGTAAGGCACTTAAAAGTGTGTGGCACAAAATAAGGGCTCAATAAATGACAGATATTATTATTATTATTAATTTTACTCATTTTAACAGAAGTGCCTGGCCATTCAGGATATTCTAGAACTTCATACTAAGTGGTACAATCACTTGGTAAAGATAGACTGGATGGAAACTAGAAGATTGTTAAGCTTGACCTTCCTGTTGGCTCCCACCAACCAAAGGCCCTCGGAGTTCTCCCTCTTGTTCTACTTCCTGGTAGAGAGGACATCATCTTTCAGATGGACACATGGCAGTGGCCTGTTATTAACTACTACATGTTAGTGTTGAGCTTTTGCTTCACAGATCCCATGGACCAAGGACTATAAGGACGTGGGTTAAAAGGCCCCCTGTTAAGTGTGTGTTATATGAGAGGGGGAAAAAAAGTAAGAAAAAAAATGATACTCTTAAAGGACTTCGTGTCTTCCATAGACCCAGGAGGCAAACGGGTGTTTACTTGTTGGAAAAGCAACTGTAATTTCTGAGGTATATGTCTAGATAGAGAACCAACTTTGGATAGCAATAGCAATATGGGGAATATTGTCCACTCCCCCTCAATAGACCTTACTGCCATGAACTACGGACATTTAATAACAACACATACAAACTATTAAGACTAAGAATTACATTTGCTAAGATCTTTTCTTAATTTTATTTAATTCAATCAAATAATATTGTTTTTTAGAAATAAAGGCAACAGTCTTCTATCCTTTTGTTGGATGAGATCCTACTGTTTCTCACACAGGTCTATGGAACATCAGTCCGGACCAGAATTATTTCAGGAACACATTGAAATCTAAGTATCTGGGTGTGGGCTTTGCGTAATCCCTCCAATGAGGAAGCTCTAACTCAGAGAGGGTCTTTTTGCCATGTATGGTAGTTACAGAAGAACACTTCCTGGCACTGGTAGGTGGTGGCTGGAAAAGGGATATTTAGAGCAGGGGTCAGCCAACTTTCTGTAAAGGGGCATCTCATATATATTTCAGGCTTTGTGGGCCAGACAGCCTCTGCCACAACTACTCAACTTTGCCATTGTAATATAAAAACGACTCTAGACAATATGTAAAGGAATGAAAATGGCTGTGTTCCAAGAGAACCGTATTTACAAAAAGAGGCAGTGGACTGGCTTTAAGCCAAAGGTGATAGTTTGCTGACCCCTCATTTAGAGGAAGGAATGGTTGCTAGTTCAGAGGCCACCAACTGGCAGCCACTAGCCAAATTCAGCTGAAAGACTTTTTTTGACAGCATAGTATTTGTCTGCATGATGTTCTTATTTTCTATTAGTTAACAATATTTAACAATTAGGAGTTTTTGTTTGTTTGTTTTTACGTACAAATATGGAATCTGACATCTGAAAAACAAAGATCTGGTAACACTCATTTGTCTTCCTCCATGGCAACAATAGAAGTGCCCCCTTCAGAACAGGCATTCTGTTGCTTGTTTACCCCAGTACTCACCATTCTCTGGTGCCTTCCAGAAATTCAGGCTCACTTCCCTCATTTACATTACCTGTCTTACCCTTTCTCTACTTCTTGAAGAACTGGATCCTGTGAACACTTTATTTAGTAGACCCTATCTCTCTTCGTCTTTTATTCTCTATTCCTTTTTTTTTAATTATTTATTTATTTGAGAGAGAGAGAGAGATTGAGTATGAGCAAGTGGGGTGGGGAAGAGCAGAGGGAGAGGGAGAAGCAGACTCCCTGCTGAGCAGGGAGCCAGATGCAGGGCTTGATCCCAGGACCCTGGGGTCATGACCTGAGCCGAAGGCAGCCACTTAACCAACTGAGCCACCCAGGTGCCCTTATTCTCCATTTCTGAAAGCAATTTCATTTTGGCTCACTAAGGCTGAGGGCCAAGGGTACCTTGTAAACTCATATATGGATGTACAACATGATCAGTGTCTCTGGGAAAGCAGCAGACCTGAGATTCAGAAGTAGTGAACTTCTGCTTATTTTCTATTTCCATCCTAAAATAACTCCCAATGTTCAAGACTCTCTTCACTCCTCTTTCTCTTGTCCCCATGCAATGGACCAGAAAGAGTATATGTGTCCCTATTAATGCTCTTCAGTATTTTACACATTTTGATCATATGAGTGTTCAGTCTCGTTGTCCATCTAAAGAATCCTGTTTATTGTACTATATTATTTTTTATAAAAATAGCTTATTTACTGTGCATCAATAATGCTCAGATCTGCACTGGAGGCGGGATTGTTGATTACATGATTTAATTCATTTCATTCCGTTATTTAGTACTTGCTATGTACCAGGCACTGAGACAGGCTTTGAAATGTGAGTGTCTGTCATGGAGGAGGAGAGGAGGCAAGCATGACTTCCAAATGGAGAATCTTATTTCACAGAGATATTGGGACTTATAAATAAGCACATACATGAACTAAGAACAATGGAAAACACAAAGAGCTATCAAAAACTTTTTTTTCAAATGAATAGTGTTTATTTTAGTCTAGGAAACAAAGCTTTAGGATAAATAGAAAATTCTGTGGTTTGATAAATGGGGTCAGTGGTGTTTTATTTAACATGTGCAAAACTAATCTATGCTTGAGAATACATAATGAGACTTCAGTATCTTTTCAAGTCCTACACAGGCTTATACAGGATAGCCAGGTGCTGAGGAAATAAAAATTGACTAAAAAAAAACCTTAAAGCGATATGTAAAGCAAGAAATGAACTTTATCACACAGGTCAATGGAAAGTGGCTACTTGAAGGAAAAACAAACCATTATGAGAAGGTGTCCTTTGGGCTGTCAATAATGCAATATAAAGTGTCTCTGAGGAATGTTCATTGAAAGACATTAGCCCATTATGTTCCATTATGTTGTTGTGAATAAAATATCACTAAGGTATTGGGGACCACAAAGAAATCTATAGAAAAACAAATATCTGCTTTTAAGGTTTTCTTTTTCTTTAAAATTATACTCACTTAAGTTTGGAATTCTGAAGTACTTGTCATCAATACACCTCAAGCAAAATTTGTGATATTGCTTTGTAAGTATACCTATAATAATCAGATGCTCAATAGAGAACAGTTGAGTAAGTTTGTGGACGTCCTTCTTCAGTCCATTAAGGGGCTGACTCTTGATTTTGGCTCAGGTCATGGGATCAAGCCCCTTATCAGGCTGCCTGTGCTCAGCAGGGAGTCTGCTTGAGATTCTCTCCCTTGGCCCCCCTTCAAATAAATAAATCTTTTAAAAAATAAAACAAAATTAGTAATAATAATACATGACTCATAAGGTGGTTAGGCTAAAATAAGGTGTGGTTGAAATATGTGAAACCCTAATGCTTATGGATCAGAAAACACCTCTTGCTCTGGCCCATTGCATAGGAACGGGAGGAAGGGGAGAGAGTAGGAGAGAAATGGAACTGTGGAGAATTGCTGTAGGATAGATATAAGGAACTACTATTTTGTTACCATATAATAAACATGAATCTCCTTGTTCTGTGATAATCTATACACTTATAAAGACAGAAACTGACAGAAGAACAGATACATGAATGATTCTTGAAAATACTTTACAGATTTTTTTTTTTTTGGATAGTATTGCACAATTGTGTGTATGTGTTTGTACTTTCCAAAGTTCTTAAAATAGAAAAGGAATGCGTATGTAGATTCTATTTAATTTTCATCCACTGTCAACACAGCTTCTGTGAAATACCCTAGCATATATATTGTGTATTAGCATATATGTTTTTGGAAAGTAATTGACATCATTCATCTTTTTGACCCAACTGCAATCACTACTCCATGCCAGGAAGGAATCAAAAATACCTTTACTGTTGCATTGATCCTTCCAAGAACTACCCTTCTGATAATTCCATGCAGGGTTTTTCTGAAACTTTCTGTTTCTCTGCATCCCTAACAATTTGAGATTCTATTTAGTGGCCGAATTTTATTCACCCTGGAGCCTGGACCAGGACCTCTAGCCTGACAGCCCCGTTAAGCATCGTGTAAATGGGAATAATGAATGAAAAGGTCAGACGATCTATTTAAGTCATAACATTTTTCAAATTTCAAGATGCCATAGTATTGTGACAGAATCCATATATGTTTCAGGAGAGCAAGAATGAAAGCAAGGTTTTAACCTTTAATTTTAATAAATATTTTCCAATAAAAAATAGAAACATTTTGATACTTTAACCAATGAACTGAAAACAACAACTAAAAAGAAAAAGTCAGCCAGGCCATTTTCTAGTTTCGCAGAATTGGATAAAAGCAATTTAAACATACATCAGTCAATGTACATTCAATCACTATCTATTATTTAGAACAGTGGGTTTGGGTTTTGCTTTAATGGTATTTTATCTTGAATTTCATGGTGGTATTTTGCAAAGCAAGTTAAGCTTTAGGAGTTTAAAATTTGATTTCAATATATTTTGTGTTTGTGTGGTATTATTCATGTTGAATTCAGTCCTATTCTCTTTCCAGCTTCTAATTACACCCTCAGACTCTGTAAAGATGCATTTGTTCCTAAGTGCAATCATGAAGCATATTAGAAGTCAGCTGTACATAGTTAAGCTCTTATAAATGGAAAGTCTATTACATTTGTGTTAGAAACAGAATGTTCATCCTGGAATTCAATTGTAGTTGATAGACACATATCGATTGCTTAGCACATGCAAAGTGCTGCACTAGACATTGTGGGGAATACAGTAATAAATAAAATACCATCCTCCCCCAGGGAACTAAGGATCCAGAAGGCAGTATTATGTAATGACTAATAGTTCAGACTCTGCAATTAGGGCTCATGTTCAAATCTTGTTTTGTTTTGCTACCTACAAGCCCTGTGACTTCTGTAAGATATAATATTCTTCTCCACTAATGGGAACAATAATAGTCATGGAAATACATTATTATACTATATATTTCAGATTATAAAGGCAATACATGTTCATTATTAAAAATTCAATTATGACTGAAATATATAAAATAAAATAAGGTTCACTGCTATCTTTTTTTTTTTCTTGGTTCACTGCTATCTTGTCTCCAATCCTGAAATAACCACTATGAAGAGTTTGGCATATATATTTCAAGAAATTTTTCCTAACTATATAGTTATATACTATTAATTTTTTAGTAAATTCCATTTTTTGTTATTTATACTATTGAGGAATATGCTTGTTTTTAAAATAAACTTTTAACTTCTGGATGATTGTAGATTTACATAAAAGTTGCAAAAATTATGCAGAATCCCATTTACCCTTTGTCCAGTTCCTCTAGTATTACCATCATATATAACCTTGTACATTTACCAAAACAAAGAATTTAACATTAGTACATTCGTATTAAATAAATTCCACACTTTATTTGGATTTCACCCGTTCTTCCACTAATGTCTTTCTTATGCTCCAGGATCCAATCCAGGATTTTACATTGCATTTACTGCTGGTTTGGTTGTCTCTAACAAAGTGTTTTGGACATCTTTTCTTATCGGTACATGGCATTCTGCCATGTTGTTTACAATAAGTACACAGCTTTAATCAATTTAGTCCATATAGATTAATTTATTTACCCCCATTGAGTCTTGATGTTTCTCATATGAATCTTAAATGGAACTCACATGTGACAGGACTCTCCATGCGTTATGTGACTTACCATGATCTGTATCTCCAGGATACCACACTAAGGTTCTTTCATCAATCCTTCAGTGGTTCCCTGTATAATAAATGTCAATTTATTATTTTTGATATAGTTTTCCTCTGACAATGGATCTCTTCAAATTTTAGTTGTGTTCATTTTCATTGCATAGAAGTAAAGTTTTAGTTTTTGAATGATCGAATTTGTAGATCTTTTTATTTGCGATTACCTTTATTGCTTTTAAGCTGAGAAAATTATTTGAGTAACCCAGTTTTAATAGCTAACACAATCATGTGGAATCCTATTCCTTATTTGTGTTTTTCCCATTGTTGACTAAAAATGGCAGTGACCCTCTACTGATGACTGAACTTGTTCTTGGACGAGGGTCAAAAAAGGAGCCATCAGAAGATGGCTTTAATTCCTATGAATACAGTACAGGATTAAAAATCAGGATGCTGTTTCTCAAAGCCTATTTTATTATGTAAATCCTTAAATTTCCAAAAGCGATGATGGGTTTTTTGTTTATTTGTTTTGTTTTGTTTTTCTGCCTGGCCTGGTAATTGGGAATGTGGCTGGTTGTTAGCACCTGTGTCTGGTCAGGAACGATTTCCTGTGTCTCTCAATTTGCTGCAATTTGTGCAGTCTTTCAGGAATCATTCTATGACAGGTGCTGTCA
The DNA here is from genome assembly GCF_011800145.1 of Mirounga leonina. NCBI lineage: Eukaryota > Metazoa > Chordata > Mammalia > Carnivora > Phocidae > Mirounga > Mirounga leonina. The sequence continues at coordinate 36,070,571 of NW_023270305.1, read as the reverse complement.
ATATGATGAGTTAAATTAGAAGCTGAGAGAAAGAAAACATTTCTGCATGAGCTGTGGCTGTGTCTAATGTCCACTGTGAAGTCGAGGGTAGGCAAAGGGTTAAAATCGGCACTGTTTCCCCCTTGGACACACAGAACTGAGCAGGAGCCTGACATAGCCACCTCTCCATTCAGCTTGTTGTTATTCAGCTTCCATTCTAATGTAGTTTCTTCTCTGCTCAATATCAGTTTATAAAAGCATGTTACATGTCCACTGACCCCAGATAACTAAATAAATCCCAGTTTGTAGTCATAGAACTAAGTCCTAGTTTGTATCTGTACAAATGCCTGCCGAGGATGGATACAAGGAATTGAAAATAATTCAACCGTTAAATCCCCATATCTTAGTGGAATAAAAGTAGGAATGAATGAACAGAACAGTCTAGCTCATACACCTTCTGCCCCTCCTCGCCCCCTGCTGGAGTGATACATTATTCATTTTCTTTGCTGGATTCATGTTTTGGGTTTGTTTTTCTTTGGCGGGCATTTATGCAGACTTGGTTGTAGGGTTTTCGAGTCCTAGACCCCAGAGAATGCCATTTACTTATTTATGTCTTTGCATGTGCCTTTGCGACATGTATGTGATAATGTTATGCGAGTCCCATCTCCCCTTTGGATAAGGTGGCAACATCCACCGAGTTATAAGTCCCCGAGATGTACGTTTCTGCAGTTCTTTTCCATATGTTTCCTGCAGAAATCTTTTAAATCATGTTCACAATGAGGCTTAAGACTACTGCTTTCTCCAGAAAAGGGGATATAATCCAGGGGATTTTTAAACTGCATTTGATAGAAATCTTTGGAGAGAAAATAAAAATCAGTTCATTTTAATGATTGGCAATCAAAAAAGATAAACCATCATTCTAAGAAGACCTGGTGTATTGAGTCTGAAAAAAAAAAAAAAAAGCCCACATAAACTACCTTATAGATGCAGAGCTGAATAATGTATTGTAGGTTCTTTCTTTTTCAGTCAATCATCCTGAACATATTAGCCCCAGGTTGCTGGAAATCAAAATAGTGGCATGGTGATTGTTAAGGGACCATGTTATGTAAGGATGTTCTGATATTTAAATGAATACTCCACTTCTTGTTTCTGAAAGTGATGGTTGGTAGGTTGTTTTGAATGTGTTTTGAATATTTTAATAGAACTGGATTCTATCTAGGAGAAAATAAAAGTATCTCTGTGGTAGGTGCCACAGTTCCGCTCCTTGGTTGTAAACCTTCCAGTAGCATCAGTTCAGAACGTATTCCCATTGAAATAAATTTTATTTTAATGTCCTAACATGCTGATCGTGGAAAGACAGGGTAGGAATTCAACCTAAGGGCTCAGTCTGGCAGTGAGAGAAATGTATCCTGTGTTTTTATGTTAAAAAATTTAAGAAAGGTTATCTGTTTGGGGAGACAAATTAGTACTAATCGAATGATTAGTATCAGTGGAGACCAAATGTGAAGTCACACAGGTCCTGATGTCTTCTCAGAAGTAACTCATGACTCATTTCAAGTGACAGGGAACAGGTCCTGGGAGACAGGAGAGAAACTATGGATGAGGTCTAGGTTCAAGTTAGCCTTTTTGGTACCTATGAAAAGTTCCTAAACAAAATAATCATGTGAACAACAACATAAAATGCTGTCTTTACTTAAATGAACCAACTGCTTTGAAGATCCTCATGCCATACTCATTTCCAGACATGTGAATTTGAATGTCAGTTACAAATCATTCTCATCTTTTCACTGGATCAGACCATGGAAGAATTATGAAAGTTATTTGAAAGTAATTAAAGTCAATCTTTAGATTTGGGGCTGGCAAATGTTGTCTATGAAGCATCAGATAACACATATTTTAAGCCTTGTGGGCTGCACAGATCTCTGCCGTGGGTATTCAACTTCACTGTTTTAGTATAAAAACAACCACAGACAATATATAAACTATTGAGTGTGGCTGTGTTCCAATAACACGTTATTTGTGGGCACTGAAATTTGGATTTCATATAATTTTCATGTGTCACAAAATATTCTTCTTCTTTAGATTTTATTTCAACCATTTAAAAATGTCAAGCCGCTCTCGTTTTCAAGATCTTAAAAAAACAGACTTTGACCAGCCAGCAGTAATTTGCTGAGTGTTGTGTTAGATAATTCAAGGTAATTACTAATTCAAGCTGTTTTCCACATTGGTGTAAAGGTTTTCCTATGGTTCCTTCTAAAAATAATTTCTAAAAAATAGTATGTATTTTTTTTAAGGGACAGGATGTTATCCTCCCCCAAAATAATTGGCCACTGATAATTCTTTCTTTCCTTGCCACCAGCTGGATTTGTCAGGGAGTAAGTGCTACTGCTCTGTGCTATGTTCTTTTCTGAAATTTCAGTACTAGAAAGATATTTATTTGGTTTCATGTTAAAATGCAGGTGCCATGTTTTCCAATGAACTACCACTAAAGGTACAGTAGAAAGAATATACATCCCAGGAATCTAGGGGCATAGCTTCAGGCTGGCGGCTGATAAATTTTCTCTGAAATCTAGTGTTTCCTCTTAAAATGTGATGTTATTTCTGCATTCTGTTTCACTACATATCTCTGTTTATTTTAATGTACACAAACTGACCAATTTACTTCCTCTAACCACAACCTTTGAATAATTATCCAGTATTCCTGGACTTCTCATTGCATCAGCATACCCCAGAGGTCTGGACACACTGCAGGCTGAGAAATGCAGCACTGAGTCAAAGTGGTTGTATGTCAGTCTGAATACAGTGGTCCTCTGAGCATGCTTCTAATGGTGAAAGGAGAAGTACATTGAGAATCCAGCTTGTCTTGTATGGTGACCAGAATGGCCTGCATTCCCCTGACTTCTGAGGTTTCTAACTGCAGATCTAACTCTATCTAGCTCAAGGTGGTAGGATGGCATGATCAACATCTTTGAAGACTGACGACATGGTTTTAAATTTTGACTGTTCATGTATGGTTGGGCTAATTCCTGAATTAAGTTTCCTTATCTGAAAAATGAGCGAAGATCACTTATGGTTCTGTGGTTGTAAACTAGAGACTCTGGTTAATATAATCCAAAAAGGGTATAGTAGATGGCTACTGGAAGGCATATAGAAACAAAGGAAATATTAAAATACCTGGTCAGAAGAAGGCAGAAACCAGAGAAATAGACAGGCAATCACCATTCCAGGGCTGATGCTGTGAATAAGGAGCCATCCATTCTCAATCTGCCTGGGAAAGAGCTGGTTTATACCCACTATATTGACATAGTTATTCAAAGCTCCCTTTTCATTCTTGAAAATGGCTTTTTTTTTTTTAAGATTTTGTTTATTTATTTGAGAGAGAGAGAAGGAGAGAGAGCAAGCACATGAGAGGGGGGAGGGTCAGAGGGAGAAGCAGACTCCCGAGCAGGGAGCCCGATGCGGGACTCGATCCAGGGACTCCAGGATCATGACCTGAGCTGAAGGCAGTCACCCAACCAACTGAGCCACCCAGGCGCCCGAAAATGGCTTTGTTTACAAGGGAAATTACATTGTCACTTTAAAGGATGCAACAGTTTAATATCACTTGTGCTGATAGTTGGTCTTGTTCTTCCTTAAACACTTCAAAACCTGGTTTTGTTCACTGTGTCCCAAACCAATCCTTGTACTTCAGTATCAATTCTAGATTGTTCCAGATCCACCTAGTAGGTTCTGGTTGAACTGTCCACTGGTTGAACTGTCCACTAGTGAAGAGATTTCAGGTCTCATTCAGTTCATTTTGCTCCTATTAGTCTGAGAAGGGGATTAGATAGGATAGTTACATTGTATTTCAACATTTGCCACTATCCCTGACACTCCTTGGTCTGTCACTCTCCAGAGTTAACTTTCCTAGGCTAAACCTCCATGCTATAACTGCAGGTGGCTTTCTGAAACACAATTCTTTCTAAAACCCCCTTTGACTGCCCATTTAGTTAGAGGGAAAATAAAGTTTAGATTGACATACGAAACCCTTAGTGACCCATCTCCTGTCTTTTATCTTTATCTTTCCTCATATCCCCCATGTATCCTATCCTGTTGATTCCTGTTGATTCAGCTACTTGTAGTCCTTCTGTTATGCCAGACACTCACCCTTTTGTGGCTGGGCACATACTGTTTCCTCTGCCCAAAATGTCTTCACTAGTGGACAGAGCATTGGGCTGATTTTTCCTTCCAGAAGCAGAGCAAAGTTTGACTTCCTTCTCTAACCCTCCTTTCTCTTCCAGGTTAGTTATTCCTTCATCTTACTCCCTTAATTCCCTAAGTACATTTCAATCCTAAAATTTAGGTCCCTGATTTTTATTCAATACTTTTCCTGTCTGACTCCCTCACTAGGTTACTGGCTTCTTGGAGGCAGAGACCATAATTTTTCCCTCTGCAGAAGTAGAATAGTCTATAGCAGCCAAGTGGTAGTTGGACGGATAAATTAAGTAAGTCTACATGAGAAAAGAGGGTTATCTCTGGAAGAAAAAAAACATAAACATGCAGATAATGACAATCAGGATTTTAATAAGACATAGAAAACTATATAGAAGACATTCTAATTACCTAAATTTATATGGGGAAAATCAGTGTGAGTCTTTATGTCTCAGTGACAGCTGCCTATTCCAGAATGGTGAAAAGAAGGAAGGATTTTCTTTAGCCAGCGAAGAAAGTTCTTACCTTGTTGTCATCAATGAACATTTCTCATTTTCTGAGTACAGGTGTTACCACAATGGTCAGCACCTCTGGTTTCTCTAGGAACTCTCTTAGTCCAATTGAATACAACTCAGAGTATCTAGAGAACTTATAGAATAGAAATTAGTGATCATTGACTAATTGTGGATGGCTTATGTAGTCCAGGAAGATTGAATATAGTTAAATGATGTTCTGAATTTTAAAAATAGTAAGAAAGTGAATTTCCCAACCTATGGGCTTTTGAGGTGGCTGCTAACTGTCACAAGTCTAAAAAGGATTATGAAGTGGATTATTTGAAAGTGTATAGTGGATCCATTGGGTTCCTCATGATCACCTCTCTTATGGGAATCATCTGGACCATGCAAATCTAGTTGTAGTGTAGCCTCTCCTTAGAAAGAATATCTAGTTTGTTGTTTGTGTGCACATCTGTCTCCTCCATTAGGTAAATAATTTTATATACGTTTGAATTCTTGGTTTCTAACACAGAACCTGACACATTGTGATCACAGAGTAGTTGCTGAATGAATAGACTGATGAACATGTGAGGGGGAAAAAAAGTCAAAATGGGTCAAAAGTAGAATATGGCCATCAAAAAAGTTTTCTGATCCAGGACAATGTTCACAGAAGTGAAGTTTGTAGTCAGAGGGGCTTTAGACCTGTTTAATTCTGCCCCTAAAGGACAAGAATAGGAGGGTTGTATTGAATCCATCATACCCCATGTTAAGAGGAACCTGAAAAGTAGGAAATTTTTTAGAGAAGAATGTCTGGGAGGGTGACAGTCTTGGAAAACATAAGTGCAATTTAAAAAACTGGGGCAGTAATAAAAAATGATGTCTACAGAGAGTTGAACTTAAAGTGCCTACAACAAGATTAAGTGAGAACAAAAGGGGAAGTCACTGGAACAGAAGGCACACAGTCCATATCAGGAAATCTGGGGTGGTTGTGGGCCGCAGAACAAACGAGTGTCAGCTGGAAACTGACTCCAAAGATGTTCACCAAAAGATTAACAGTAGCTGTCCCTGATGATGGGAGATGTTTCTTTGATAGTTTGTTTTTTTCTAATTCTCCAATAATGATGTAGCATTAGATGTATGGTGGGGAAACTATGCATTGACTTATTTCTCTTCATTAAAAACAAAACAGAAAGAACAGGGAATTCTTGTGTGAAGAAGACTTAGGGGTAGAGGAGCAGTTAGTAGAATTGTTTTCTAGTATTTATTGGGTCATGATGTGGAAAAGAGATTAGATTAGAATTATTCTGTATGGTTTAGTTAGGACCACTTAAGGAAAAGCTAGAGGAAAATGCATTTTGGCTCATAGTAAGTGTATATTATGGTTCTGTAGTGTTAAAAGATACTTCCTAATAAAAGGCAAATTCATGAATCTCATACAGTAAAAGTGAACATGTGTTAAAAATTTCCTTAATTCATTAATGAGGGAACTGGTGTGATGTTACAACCAGTTCAAAGGCAAATCCAAAGAACAAACAAATTTAGATTTGTAAAATAGCTTCCTTAGAATCAGAATCTGATAAGGCATAATTTTCCCCTGAACTACAAAATTTTCCCTAGAGTCTTCTTTTTTGATTAAAAGTAATATCAAAGAAAGATTATTCTTGATCAGCATTTATGGAATGTGGCGTGTATTGTTTGCCACTAGAGATGATCTAGAAGTATCTGAATGATTACATGGTGGGGATATAATAGAAACCATTTATTTGTAAGACAGTTGCTTTGTCCAGGTGACTGTTAAGATAGCTACGGACCCCAAATTCCTAAGATCTTACCTCACCACCTAGGGAGCCAGATCCTGAATCAGAATCGCTACAGCTAGATTCTTTTACAAAGTCAAGTTCTCTGTAATACAAGCCAACTGCCCTTCCCCAACTAATGCAATTTTTCCCGCGTTTCACACCATGCCTTGATTGTCTACCCGGGCTTTGGATTCTAGCTCTTTTGTTTTTGGTCTGACTTTTACCAACTAAAATCTTTTCCTGTCTTAGCATTTTTGACACAGAAAAAAAAAAGTGTAGAAAATAACAGTATGTGGACTGTTATGGGTTAATGTATCTTCCTCCCCCCACCCCCTACAGAAAAAGAAAAGTTGAGGGGAAAAAAAAGAAATGTCCCAGTATTTCCGAATATGACCTTATTTGGAAATAATGTATAATTAGTTACACGAGGTCGTAGAGGAGTAGGGTGGGCACCTAATTCAATATGACTGTTGTCCTTATAAGAAGATGGCCATGTGAAGACAGTGACACACAAGAATACCATGTGAAAATGAAGACAGAGATTGGAGTAATGCAGCTACACACCAAGGATCACCAAGGATTGTGGGCAAACCATTGGAAACACAGAAGAAGGATTCTCCTTCAGGAGACCATGGCCCTATGAACAGGATGTTGGACTTCTGGCCTCCAGAATTATGAAACAGATTTCTGTTTTTTTAAGCCATCCAGTTTGTGATGCTTTGCTACAGCTGCCCCAGGAAACAAATACAGGGACAGACAAACTCCCCTGCCATGGGCTGGCTCTGTACATTGTTCTAAATGTGAAGAGCCCAGCATAATGTGTTGTAAACATACATTGCCTGGCAAATATAAGGTACTCAATAAATATCAGTTCCCCCTCACAATTTTTTCTTTAATCTTAATACCTTTAATTCATAAATGAAGTGACCCTAGTACCACAGCTCACCATAGTATGCAAGAGCATGAATTGGACTCACAGCTGAGTTTAAATCCCATTTCCACTACTAGCTAGTTTTTCTCTCTGAGCTTTCATCTTCACATATATAGACTGGATGATAAAACCATCTTTCTGCTCAGAGTAAAGATGAGAAACCATGGCTACAGATCATTTGTTACATGGTAAGCACCCAATACTTAGTGACTCATAATTTTATTCTACTTGCATGATTTTTCTTATTATATTAGTTCTTCATGACTTTCATTGCTGCTGGAGTTTTTAATTGTGATATTTGCTCAAACAATTGAATTGATGATCATTGCATATAAATTATAAAGAAAAATCTGACTTCCTTTAAAATTCTCTTTATATCCTAGACATTTTGAGACTTGAAAAATTAGTACTTTCCACTTTTATTTTAAAATTGTTACTAATTTTAGAGGACTATTAATCCCCCATGTTTATGATTCACCAATTCATCATCAACACGATGCCTTTTAAAGCAATATGTGACTCAAGAGAAACATGAACCAAGGACCTTAGAGCACTTGGGGGTGGGGAGATGATTGTGTTGGAGGTGGAGGAAGGATGTTTAGGTTTATTTTTCTTCTGAGAAGTGGAGGCTGAACAGTTTTGCTGAAGATAAAGATATTTTTTCGTGTTTGGAATTTGATTCATTAATTTTCAGTGTATTTTAAACTTAGTTTTGCAACCTTTCCTTGTTTTACGATCACAGGATCCATCAGCAGGAATGCCAAACAATAGTGCCACGGCCTTAATTGCTTTTGATTTAGCTTTTTTCTCTACCTTCCATCAATATTTAAACAGTTAATTCTATATATGTATCTATCAGAGATGGTGCAGATAGTTCTGGAAATTAGCCTAGCTGAGAACTTCACCAGACTACAGAGGCATCCAGGGCAAAAGCCTCTGAGCCAGTGACAGGAGTTACAAAAAGGACAATTTAAAAAATAGAATTTGTAAAAAATCACTGACTATGGGCATGTAGAGTAAAAGGAGTCTTATTTACCTCCATCCTCACTGAAGGTATTCGCTTAAGTGTATGAAGATGATCCCTGGTCATCCAGAAAACAATGCATTATATTGACCCTATAAGAGGTAATGCAGTTTAGGAATTATTTTAATAATATGCTGTTTTCCTTTTAAAATGTGACCACCCAAAGCAGTTAATTTTAATTACCAGAAATATTTATGCAAATGAAATCCGTATTGCCCATGCCCCACTTTTTTTTTAAATGGGATTTTTATTTATTTATTTAATTTATTTATTTACTTTTATTTATCTATTTGACAGAGAGAGAGAGACAGCGAGAGAGGGAACACAAGCAGGGGGAGTGGGAGAGGGAGAAGCAGGCTTCCCGCCAAGTAGGGAGCCCAATGTGGGGCTTGATCCCAGGACCCTGGCATCATGACCTGAGCAGAAGGTAGACGCTTAATGACTGAGCCACCCAGGCGCCCCTCCCATGCCCCACTCTTAAATAAGTAGTGCCCATAGGGACTAAGGGGGATTCACAGGGACATTATTTGCTACCTCCTTTCCATCACCTTATTCCCTCCTAAGGCAAACATGGGCTGACTGTTGATCCATACCTTCAGGTAGCAAATTCTAGAGCTGGAGCCACCTAAAGAATGGGGCTGGGTAGTAAGCTCTGGAGGTAATTTCTCTCTTTAAGCACTTAAAGAGTGGAGTTGGAAGGCAGAAGGCGACAGGGAATGACTTATTACTGAATTACTATATGCACAGAGAGCAGAGTGAAGAGAATCCATGGGTGGGGGTGTACTTACATGTATGTACCCACTTAGTATTCTTTTATGCATATGTGTAGACGTACAGTAGTGAAGACTATGGAACATGACTTTTTCATTCAACAGGCACTCACTAAACAGCTAAACTATGTGAGGCACAGGAGAGTTGAGGACAGTAAGGAAATTCTCCTTTGAGACTGATTTTCTGAAATACCAGATTGGCCACATTTCTGAGTGGCTAATGCAAGGGAGAGAAATCTACCTGTGATGAGGATAGGAAGACAAGTAGCTAGTTCCCTTCTTAGCTCCAGAAATCTCCGAGAGAATCTATCATGGTCAAGATCAATATTTCCTCTTTCTTAAGCTCTATACCTACCAAACAGTGTGGCTGTGCTAACGGGAAGAGATCATATAGAATTCCCCATGGCAGGGGCACCTGGGTGGCTCAGTCGTTAAGCGTCTGCCTTCGGCTCAGGTCATGACCCCAGGGTCCTGGGATCGAGCCCCACATCGGGCTCCCTGCTCCGCAGGAAGCCTGCTTCTCTCTCTGTCCCACTCCCCCTGCTTGTGTTACCTCTCTCGCTGTGTCTCTCTCTGTCAAATAAATAAATAAAATCTTTAGAAAAAAAAAAAAAGAATTCCCCATGGCAAAAGATGAGTTCTGTTTACTCCTTGTAGGCTGAAACCTGCTGGATGTAGGCAGAATTCTGAGATGGCATGCAAAATTTCTGTTCCCTGGTATGTACACCCTGTATAATGCCCTCCCATTGCATGTGGACAGGATTTTTGAATATGATGAGATAGTCACTCCTTTGATTATGTTATGCTATGTTATATTAAACTCCATTGTAGCAGAGAGAGAGAAAGGGAGACAAAGAGAGAATCTCTTGCTGGTCTTAAAGGAGCATGTATGGAGAGGGCCTAGAACAGAAAATAGTGGGAGGCCTCTAAGAGCTAAGAATGGCCCCTGATTGACAGCCAGTAAAAAAGTGAAAAAAAGTATAGAAAGTGTATACTCTTTAAAGTGTAGAACCTTAGCTTTATAACTACAAGGAATGGAATTCTGCCAAAAACCAGTGAGCATGGAAGAGGCCTTAGATAGGATCAGACCCCAACGGATACTTTAATTTCAGCCTGGTGAAACCCTGAACAGAGAGCCCACCTACCCTGTGCTGAACTCCTAGCCTATGGAAACTGAGATAATAAATATGTGTTGCTTTAAGCCACCATGTTTGTGTTTATTTGTTATGCAGCAATAAAAAAGTAATACACTTCTGATTTCCAGGTATGGGATATCCAGTCTCTGAGTAAATTGATAAGCAAGAAAAATGCTCTGTGTACAACCCTATTACCAAATTATCTTTGTTCAAGTAATTCATAAAATGTTCTTCCCCTTCCCACTAACATAGCCATTCACAAGGCAGTAGCAGCCTTCATAGGCTGGACATTGCTGTGGTCTACATGACTTTATAGATTAGTCTACCTGAGCTTTTGCTGACTTACCAGAGCAATTATTTGTGTAATAACCTGTGACTGACTAAATCCCTATTGTTCCCCACTTTTGTTGTATGTCCTAAGAAGTTATTTTCTTAAGGCAAATTACAATCTCCTCTTTCTCCCCCTCAAAAAAAGAACTTGATCTTGAAGCTTCCCCTTTCTCATGTTGTTCCCACCTTTCTCTGAAATGTGAATTCTAAAGGACTCTTTCAGTATATTGCTTATTTGGAGTGAATGTGTGAAGATGCTTTTGTATGTGTGTGGGGAAGGAAAGAGAAGATCATCTAGTAGAAATTTCCCATTGATTTCCCATCTAAGTGGATCTTACTCAGACAAATGGACATCACTGAGGACACTCTGGAATGCCTCCAACATTTCAGCATCCCATGCTCCCATGCCTCATATCTCTCTTAATTGGGAAAATGTTTTCACTAATTTCTTAATATATTTGTTGTTGGTTTGTTTTTGTTTTTGTTTTTTTGAGAGGGAGACAGAGAGAGCATGGGAGCGGGGGGTCAGGGAGGCAGAGGGAGAAAGAGAGAGAGAATCTTAACAGGCTGCACACCTGCACACTGGGCAGGGAGCCTGAAGCAGGGCTTGATCTCACAACCCTGAGATCATGACCTGAGCCAAAACCAAGAGTCCGACGCTTAACTGACTGAGCCACCCAGGTGCCTCTTGTGATGTATTTGAATTAATGTTTTCCACAGCATTCCAGATATGTCTGATAGGTTTGTAGGTGTGAATTTTATGTATATAACATTTTTCTTGCTGAATAGGAAGGGTTGTTGTTTTGTTTTGGCTTGTTTTATTTTGTTTTGTTTTGTTTGTGTGTTTTGTTTTGTTTTGTTTTGCTGGGTGGGGAACAGTGGGGGGGGGGAGCTGGTTTATGACTTATGGACCTGTATTTATAGCTCTGTGAGGTATATAAATTCACACCTTAAAAGAACACCTTTCCAATCTTTCAGGCACTCAGTCAGTTTACATTCGGACATAAGCCAAATGCTCTTAAAATAAAGGTGTTCATCAAGCAGTGAGTTATGTGATTTCTTAACTGCCCTTTCTGTAGATTGAGACAGGTCTATGTGGGGCAATTTTTCAAGAGTGCTGAGAACTGTCTCCCTAATATTCCCCAACTCTCTCTCTCTTTACTGGTTCCCAATATTCCATAATTATATAATGATTCCTCTGACCCCTATAAAAATGAAAGTAAGCCTGGGAAAGGTGTAACACAATATAAACCCAATTTGAGAAACCGTAAACCAGGTCACCATATTTTACAACTATAAAGGGCACAGTTCTCACATTAGTCTATGTGAATAGTGCCCCCTGGTGCTGTGCACCATCTATACTGCAATGAATTTAATGGATGTATTCTCAAGATTCTCCTTTTTTTCCCCTTTAAAGTAGCTTGCAAAATACCCTAGTTAAAAAACAAAAATCATGTGATTCAACCAAATTCTATCAGTCTTTATGTTTTCATGGGAATGATCTTATCAGTTCATCTCTTGAGAACATGTTTGATCAGAGAGAGTGTAAGGATGTAAACGACGGAGGATATCTTGGAATGGACTCCAGGAGAAGGTACAGGAAGAAGAGAAAAGTTTACTTTCCTTACCTATTTGTTGAGATCTCTCTCTCCTACTACTTCATTCAACAACTCTCCACCATTATCCTCCCACTCTTCCATCCATCCATTCATTATTTATCCATCCATTCATCCATCCATCCGCCAGTCTACCCACTCATCCACCCACCCACCACCCAACCGTCCATTCACCCCTTCCTGTATATATCCATCCATTCAACAAACTCTAGTTAAGTGTCTGTCATTTGCCAAGCATTAATGAGTGATTCAGTAGCCATTGTGAATTTCTTTACATAATACCTAAGTGGTACAGAGAGAAGAACCATTAAAACTTGACGATTGTCTGTCATTTAGAGATTGGAGACTGACATACAGCCTAATACAATCCAAACCTTCGAAAATAGCTTTTGCAATTGGGCCTCCCACTCTTCCTTTCCTCATAGAATCCTGAAAGGGTCCCAGACTCATTGATAATGGGCACAATGCACAGGCTATAGCCTCAAGGTATGCAGTGTGGTAGCCCTACAGACTTTAGGAGCTTTGTCTTACAATATAAATTTCTGTTTGTTTCTTTTCCCTTCATAAGCTCTTTTCCGTTAAAACTTAAAGTTTATTCCCTGCTCCAAGAGGCTCATTTTCTAACAAGGTTAGATAATTTTTCTCTCTTCTTTTTTTCTTATTTATTTATTTATTTATTTATTTATTTATTTATTTATTTATTTA
>NW_023270305.1:35944025-36057586 GCF_011800145.1 Mirounga leonina | reverse complement strand
TTATTTATTTATTTATTTATTTATTTATTTATTTATTTATTTATTTATAGAAGAGGAGTGCATGTCTCTATCCTGAGTCAGAGTCACTTTGATTCCTTCTTTCTAAGATGAATTCAAATGTAATGAATCTCATAAGCCAGACAGGGATTCTTGTTAAATATCACATCTTCCATTTCAGTTTAGTCTTCTACTTAATGGAAAACTGAATAGGTCCAAAGACTGCAATTCCTGCTTTATTTGGAGCAATGCCGATATAAAGATCAATTACATCTTGATTATTGTATCCCTTACACACTTGATTGCTTAGGCCAGTGTCAGTCCCATTATTTGAAGCCATCAGAATGCTTTCACCATCTCAGAAAGAGAATAACTTGGTTCTGCACAATCAAAAATATGTCGTTGTTACTCTTGCCTTCTGAAAGATAGAGCCATATTCTTTTGACCAGATGACTGAAATGAGAAAAGCTGACATTGTATTATTAACCGATCCCCTAGGCGTTTGCTATAGAATTAAGTATGACACATTGAAAGACATGGTTAGAGAACTGCTTTAGTTCTCTGCCAGCTCAAGAACATAAACAATGTGAACTGGGGCTAGAAACTCCCTAAAGAACTGATGGAAGAGAAATTCATTAAATAAGGTAAAATAGTGGGGGAGGGGAAACTGCAATAGCATTCATTTAAAATGCTCTCAAAAAGTTGTATCTTGGTGTTTCCAAGAAAGCAGCCCTAAGTCAAGGGGTTGGGTGTAAGGGATTTATTCTGAAAGTGCTTTCAGGAGGAAGCCCTAAAGGAGTGGGGAAAGCAAAACAGGAAAGGGGAAAAGGCCAAGCAAAGGTAGGATTTGACCCAAACAGCCTGGCCCCGAAAAGAAACCTCTGAAGCCTAAGTTCCAACAGACCATCCTTAGAAAGTTGTAGGGACCAAGCATGCAGAAGATAGGTGATGAGCACATCAAGCTTGGTTAGAAGGGATCTGCGGTGACTTGGATAGGCTACCACGAGTGTACACTGCACTCAAATACTGAACTCGAGACTGGAGAGTTTCATTAGAGGTTGGTTTCTGTGAAATTGTCCAATTTTGTCACAGCTCATTTTTTTCCTTTAGAATAGTAGTACAAAAGAAAACATATCTGTGGAGTCAGAGACACCTAGGTTTGAATCCTAACCCTGTTATTTACTAGCAAAGAGGAAATGCCTGGTCTAGAGTAAATTGCTCTACCACCAAATACACATACAGGCAAATGAGCAATGCCCCTCCTCAAGCACAGCTGCTTCCTCTAAAGGTTGACATTTGGAACTTTTCCACCAGAAGTCATTTAAACCTTAGTTTTTGACTTCTCTTCTCCAGGGATATTTTAATTTTCAAACTTATTTCTCATTGCAAAATGATGGGATTTAACCCAATTTAAAAGGATTCCTGGCATCTGAGAAATGGTTACGGCATGCTTATTTGTGGAAACAGAATGTCCTTCATCTTCCCAGAATCCTCTCTGCAGATGCATCTGCCCACTCAGCCTGCCCACAATGCTGGCCCCGTTTTCATACCCCCTTGGAAGAAAATTCACCTAAACTCAAACACAAATTATAAGAAGACATTGCACTTATTTTCATTGTTTTTCTAATCAGGCTCCTGACCTACAGTTATTAGTATTGTTATTTTTATTTTTCTCCTCCCACGAAGATGACTCTCTTTTCCCACTGCATTCCCTGATCCAAGGATATTTGGCAGTTAGAGGCCAGCAACTTGCCATTTGGGTCAGAATCCAGGTTACCCCTGGACCTCTCTGCTGAAGCCCTCCATATGTAACCTGGTGGTTTTGGAGGGAAGGTAAATGTCCCTCTGGGAACCAGGCAGCCAGATGGGAAGGTATGGCCCTTCTTGGTCTTGGGTGGGGTGAGACTCTTACTCCTGAGTCAGTCATTAGGTCAACAGGTCAAGAGATTCTACCAACTGCACAATGTTAGGCATAAAAATCTTTTACTCATAAGATATTACAGCTGTAAGGGGTTTTTGATCTTATCTTTCCCAATCTATTCATTTCAGAGAGGAATGGCCTGAAGCCTGTAGAGCCTAATGTCTTTCTCATGAACACATAGTACACAGTGCTGGAACAACTCTCCCATGACACCAATGGTTGCCAAACTTTTGTTTATTTATTTGCACTATAACCTTTGTTTGGAACAAGACCTTGATATACTGGCAGGAGCTGACACGTATGAAGTTGGGGACAGGGAGATTGGAACCTTGTCTGCATCGTTTTCTCTTTTTCTGCAGCTCTGTGCCCACCCCACCCCCAAACAAAACCATTTGGTGGCTTGTAGAGACCTTAGCCAGAGCTCTACATGTCTTCTTAATATTGTTTAGAGGGGCGCCTGGGTGGCTCAGTCGGTTAAGCGGCTGCCTTTGGCTCAGGTCATAATCCCAGGGTCCTGGGATCGAGCCCCGCATCGGGCTCCTTGTTCAGCAGTGAGTCTGTTTCTCCCTCTCCCTCTGCCTGCCTCTCTGCCTACTTGTGCTCTCTATCTCTCTGTCAAATAAATAAATAAAATCTTAAAAAAATATATTGTTTAGAAAGTCCAGCACTTAACATATTTCCAGCTTGGAATGTTCCTTCAGAGAGGGAAGCCCTGGTCACACAGGTGAGTGCCAGAGCCTGGTGGGAGGATAAAGGAAGCAGGAGAAGGACCCATCTAGTGGCTGATTTGAGCCCAGTTCTTCCAAACCTAGAAGTTGGAGTCCAGGGAGCAGTTTATAAGGCCAAGGAGAGGTGGCTGACCTGAAATCAGGATGATGGAACAAAGTTGAGGAGCTGGGTTGGAACTGAATGGAAGGAAAGGTAGGGGAATTGTATTAGTTTTCAATGCTATTTTTTGTTGAAATTACTATAATTATTCAAACTGCTATAATCTTCATGGCTTAAAATGATATAAATTAATCCTATCAAAGTTTCTGTAGGTCCATAGTCCAAGCATGGTTGAGCGTAGGTTTTCTGCTCAGGGCCTCACAAAACTTAAATCCAGGCATTGCCCAAGCTGAGCTACTTTCTTGAGCTCAGGGTCCTTTTCCTAGCCTGTGTGATTGTTAGAAGAATTCAGTACCTTGTGGTTGTAGGATTGCTATTTCTTCTTTCTTGCTGGCCATCAGCCATGGGCCACTCTCAGCTACTAGAAGTCACTTGCTGCCCTCTCTACAACATGACAGTTTTCTTCTTCCTTCAGGTCACCACAAGAGCAGGTCTTTGATGTTCTACCTTCTTTGAAAAGACTGCACTGTTAGGTCAGACTCACCTAGGATATCTTTTTTTTATTAAATCAGAATGGACTGATTAACAAGGGAGTAGCAAACTCATCATATTCACAGATCTCTCCCACTCTGAAGGGGATGGGATTATATAGGGCATGCCCATTTTAGAATTATGCATACAATAGGAATGAAGCAAGGAAAGTAAGTGCAGATTTTTACTTGAAATCCAGGCTGTACAACATAGAACCTATAAGGCCTTTATTAGGGAGCTCTCCTCTCTAGATCTCCTTTATTTTGTTTTGTTTTGTTTTGTTTTGATCTCCTTTATTTTGTACTAGTAAAATAGGACTAGTAATCACACTTATGTCTGAGGATTATAGTGCATATTCAGTGGAATTATGCACAAAAGCCCTTAGATCAGTGTCTGGCCTAGGGCCAGTGCTTAACGAATCCCAGCTTTTCAAACAGGTGGCCCATGACTCACCTTCTGAGAGCCATCCGTACTCTGGTGGATGTATTGGCTAAAGGGTCCAGGATCAGGGCAGAATTAGGAAGTCACAAAGCAGCTCAGAACCTAGTTGAGAGAGTATGTCTGCCAGGACTGTCATTCCTAATTCCCCACAAATCCTCGACAGGATGGACTGAGTCCTCGTCAGATGGTGTCCTGAGTGGATACCTTATGGAGGTTAGATGCAGAGTAAAATATTAAGTCTCAGCCCCAAGCCCAAAAGGGAACATCAGAGTTAGCTGGAGTTTCCTGATGGCAGGAGGTTTGGGTTGCGACCTGAAGGTGGATAGGATTTGGATTGTCAGAGAGGCAGGAAGAAGGTTTTCTTGATAACTGGATAAAAGTACCAGCACTTGGCCTCTCATGCACCAATGGTGGCTTATTTTCCTCCTCTCACGCCAAAGAAGAAAGTAGCTAACATATATCGTGTTAAGGTCTTATTTCCTTTTAAAATTAATTAAAACCTAATTGTCTAATTTGAATATCCCTTAAGTCTTCCCATGGTCTCTAATGTGTGTGCACCATAGTTAAAGTGTAAGTGGAGACCAAGCATATCAACAACTGTCACCTCCTTTCCTGAAACTGAAGTTATATGTCTTACACTGATTCAAAGGCTATGGGTTAATTCAGCAGGGAGGATGAAGGATGATAATCATGGGGCATGATCCCTGAAGCCGCTTAATGGTGGGCACTTGCACAATGCAAATGTAGAGGAAGACAATTCAAGTTGTTCCTGAAGTCCAGTGAGTCATGTACATTTCCATTTGTTGCACAAAATGCAACTGCACAACTTTGCAGATATCTTGCTAACTCACTTCCTGCCCCACAAATGTTCCTGGATGTGAGAATTTCCAGGTGCTTTCTTTCTTTAGTTGTTTGTGCTATTAAAGTTAGTTAAAAAAGTTAACTGTAAGTGCTATACCTTTTTTGAGAATGCTGCAGCTGTTTGAGCCAGTTATAAAAGATCTGTAAAGCAGTCTCAAGGGATATATGGAGGATTTTCATCAGCTAGGTAATTTATAGTTCTATTTGGTTCCTGCTAGATGTCATGTATTCCCAAAAAAGTGACAATAGCGTCAGCTTCAGCCTTATTATTAGTGCACAACTGAAAACATTTTGGAAACAAAGAGCCATCAAAAGACTTTCAGTGGGATTTTATAGGCACAGTGCATTTGCTGCGGAAGAGTTAACATCAAAGCACCAGTGGTCACTAATGGACTTTGTCTCACCTGAGTGACCAGGGGAGTCAATCAGACAACTATTAGCATCAGTTATTGGTTAGAAGAGCTGGGGGGGTGGCGGGAGCTTCCTGGAGGAGACAGTGCTTGAGCTGATTCTTTAAAGCATGGGTAGAAACCAGTCAAAATGGAAGATGATCCTGGGGAAATTCATTCTACACAGGAAGACCAGTGGGAACACAGGTGATCAGGCAAGAAACAGAGCCTTAGGGGGAACTTCCAGTAGTTCAGAGTTGTTTGGAGGCTGAACTGTGAGGAAGTGAGAAAGGAGCGTGGGGAAGTAAAGCCAAAGAAGAAGAAAGGGTCTGGATAGATCATCAACAGCCTGGTAGGCAACATTAGGAGTTTGGGAATTTGCCGTGGGCAGTGGGAAACCACTGAAGGGTTTTAGTCAGGGCAGTGTTAAAGGTAGAACTGCTTTTAAGATGGGTCCTGAGCAGAGTCCAGCTTGCATGTCCTGTGGGGGGCAGGGATTGGGAGGGACAAGGCTGGAAGTAGGAGGCCAGTTAGGAGGTAGCTGAAGGAATTCAGACTGGAGAGGAGGAACTCCTCAGGAGATCTAAAGTGGAAGAGATGGGCAAGCGTTAGCACAGCTTTTTCACTTGTTTCCCTGTTCTGGAGAAGACTAGAACATACCAGTTACAAGGATGGGTGCAGAAACCAGACTGCTCAGTGTGCGTCCTAGCTCCATTACTGTCTGGGTGACCTGTGCAAACTTCTCGGCCTCTTAGAGCTTTAGTTTCCTCCTCTGTAAACAGAGATGAGAATGTCAAATCGCCCCAGTTAATATACATAAATGCACTTAGAATAATTCTGGAAGAGTGGCACGTTTTACATGTCCAATATATGTTCATGATTGTTGTCATGAAAGAGATTAGCCTGGGAACGTGTAGTTCTCAGTCAGGCTCCGTGATTTGGAGTCCTGGATCATAAACTTGTTAGGTTAACCATTCCGTGACTCAGTCTCTCCCACTACAAACATGAAGAACAGTAATATTTACCTCTTAGGGTTGCTGTAAGGATTAAACTTGGAAATAAGGGTAAAGCGCTTAGCAAGTTCGTGACATGTCATAAATGCCAGTGACTTTTTTTTGTTTTTTTAATCGTCATCAGCAGAAGCATCTAGGCAACTCTTTCATTTCTGCCTTTTACTTTTCTTTGCAGGTGGTAAATTGAGAATTGATGTTTATTAGTTATATATAAAATGAAATGTTCCCTGCATACTTTGATTTTTTGTATGTATTTAAAATTTCTCATAATATAAAACTACTTAGCCTGCTAAATTAACTGTAATGCTTCAAGAAAAAAAATGTATAACAAGTTTGCTAATCTTATAATTTTGTATTTGTGTAGCACCTTTGACCCATAAGAGATGAAGGTGAAAGTAAAAGTGCTAATGTTTTCTTAATTCTGGCTGCAGTTTTATTGAAAAATATCACTTGGCTCTGGTATTTACATAATCTATTTTGTAGGAAATGTCATTGCTGCTCTCCAGTAGGTTTGCTCCCTGCCAGGAACTGAGGGACAGACTGGAATTTGGCACTTGGGCTGGGTCTTCAAATATTAATGGAAAGTGCTCAATTTATTTCTACTCCTACCCATTACTCAGGCAACATTAAGCACCTACTATGTTGCCAGCTCTGGGCTTCGTGTGAAGATGGAAATGAATATGCTGTCTAGGTTGGGAGACCCAACTGGCAGTGACAGGGTGCTGAATGGGCATTGTGGCCTGTGATGGCAGAGAGGCTAAGCACTATGATTTCTGAGAGGTGGGGAGACGAGCAGTTTCCTGCACCCTAGAGAGGGCTGGACCTGAAATCAGTCCTGGCAATGAAGGCTTTTGTCACTTTAGAAAAGATGTTTCTCATGTGGTGGCCTCAGTTTTGTTCTCAGTAAAATGGGGGTGGCACTAACTGATACCCATCTGGTTAAATGTGAGCTGGGAATTTTCTAGAAGCTTTCTGATGAAGTGGGACTTCAGGATGTGAAGATTTGTTTGTGTGTATATGTGAGGATTCATATCTCTACCCTTTCCCTGCTCTGTATTTTAACCCTGGATCAACTCTGATCAGGCTGTGATTGCTAGGTCCTCTATGGAATAGAGTTCCTTGAACTGAGCTATGGGGGTTATGCTGAGAAACTCAAGGTTACATTTATGGTGGATTTTTTTTTTTTTTTAAATTTGAGACAGAGAGAATGAGAGAGAGAGCACATGAGAGGGGGGAGGGTCAGAGGGAGAAGCAGGTTCCTTGCTGAGCAGGGAGCCCGATGCGGGACTCGATCCAGGGACTCCAGGATCATGACCTGAGCCGAAGGCAGTTGCTTAACCAACTGAGCCACCCAGGCGCCCCAGTGGATTTTGGTGGAGGAAACCATTGATCTGTTCACACAGAATTCCCACCATGAGAGCCCATTTCCCTTAAGGGACTGATAGGTTTCTTTCCTGCTGCCAATGGCAAGCATGTATCAGACATGCTTCCCCTTGACTTTGCATGCCAGGAAAATCTAGGCCAGTCTAGTGACTGCCACATCCACATTTTAATGCTCCTGTTTACTCTCATTTCTCTGATTTTTATTTTTGCCTTTTGTTATTTTTCCGTGTTATTGTGTATATGCATCTAATCCACCTTTATGTATCTATGGATCAAGCAGCAGTGTGGTAAACAGAAGGTTTGGCTAACAATAGCAGAGTTTGTGCTGGGGACACTGTTCACTCTTCCATGAGAAAAGTAACCTTTCACGTGGGGATAGCACTCTTCAATTTAGAAAGTACTCCTCGAATTTTCATTATTACCTCTGAAGTGGGTGGGGAAGGTCTTTATTTTCCTCATTTTTTAGGTGTAAAAACCGAGGCCTGGCGAGGTCAGGTGATTTACTGCATGTTGCTCCATCTGGCAAGGGTGTGAGGTCTGGATTTAGGAACAAGCTTAAGTGGACACATTTGCGAGCCAAGGTTCAGCAAGAGGAGGTTCACAGTCTCCTGTTCCCTCATTATCCCTCAGAGAGGTGTGCTGAGGCCAGGGCAACACTGACACCATGCAGAAGAAGTACCCTGGTGTGAGAAACTGTCCTACGGATGCTTCTCTTATGGGATAGGCGTGAGGACAGTCTTCTCTAGGGAATCACCATATCGGGCTCAGGAAAAAAGGCAGACAAGTTTCTTCTGTTTAAGAAAGTGCTAGGAAATGCCAGCTGCTGGGCACCTGGAGATCCTGACCCCCCCACCCAGGTGTTTGATATCAAGTTTAACATAGTACCACCAATGTAGGGAAGTGGAACCCAGGCCCCTGGGGAGATACGGTCCTTTCTCCTGGGAAAATGAGTGCCATTAGCCCATCTAGCTCATTGAAGGGCAACA
This sequence comes from Mirounga leonina, assembly GCF_011800145.1. Classification (NCBI taxonomy): domain Eukaryota; kingdom Metazoa; phylum Chordata; class Mammalia; order Carnivora; family Phocidae; genus Mirounga; species Mirounga leonina. Next base: position 36,049,236 of record NW_023270305.1, on the reverse strand, counting down.
CCACAGGACACACTAGGTCAATTATTGGATAGTCCTATTGTCTCCACATATGGGTAATATAATATATAATATACAATGGGTTATAGAGCCTGGACTGGAAGCTAAGCCTTCTGGCCTCAGATCTACAATTCTCTCCATTATCACATTAGTTTGGTTATAAAGCTGGGGAATGCAGCCATCCAAAGCAGTATCCCTTGTGCAGTTTCTCAGGATGGAAATAATGGCTTCTTCTGTTTTGCTCATTGTACTTAATCCTTTATTAGATTTGTTGACCCACCTGTACTTCTTCTTTTTTTTTTTTTTTTATTTGAGACAGAGAGAAAGAGAGAGAGAGAGCACATGAGAGGGGGGAGGGTCAGAGGGAGAAGCAGGCTCCTTGCTGAGCAGGGAGCCCGATGCGGAACTCGATCCAGGGACTCCAGGATCATGACCTGAGCCGAAGGCAGTCGCTTAACCAACTGAGCCACCCAGGCGCCCAACCCCACCTGTACTTCTTACCCTCTCCATTCCTGATGACCCTATTGTGAGTCTGTATAGGGCAATGTCTATGTTCTATTAAATTTACTAGCCTGCAGAGTTTACTATAGTTTATGGCACACAATAGACACTTAAGAAAAAAATTATTTAGCATATGAATTCAATAACTCCTTTTTAACTTTTTCAAAATAAATTTCCTGGTATGCTTCAGGTTTTTTTTGTGTGTCCATAACTCATTGATCTTTGTCACAAAACACCAAATTGGATACATCTTGTTGATGATTAAGATCTATTGAGATGCCCTTCCAGTTTCTCAGGAAGCTATTCTCTTCTCTATATCCCTCTTGCTTCAGACCTCATCATCTGTCCTTTGAGATATTATACTTTTATCTGAAGTCTCCTTACTGATTTTTCTCTCCCCTTTTCCAACTGGTCCCATCTTCCACCTTGTATCCTACCCTTATGACCTACCTATCAGACCCTAAAGACATCTGAAGAAGTCTTCCCATTCATTCCTCAAGACTCAACAATCAAAGCACCTTGTTTTGTACCACACTTACAGGTGGTTTTCTAGGTCACCTCTCAGGAGGAGTTCTGGGCTTTAGTTTTTGCTTCTGGATGTCTGCTGTAAAATTGGTCATATACTCTGCAATTTATTGATGATCACCAGTTATAATGGCATTTGAATCATTAAAAAATAAATTAACTTTCAGGCAAGAAACCTGAGAAGGCATAACTTTTAGGGTTCAGGGCAAGAGCATAGGGTTATTATGGAATTAGAGTTATAAAATAAAACAGTTGTCTGGAGCAGACCACCTGGTTCCTCACTATCTAGCAGAGGATTCTGGTCTATATGTTCTTTATCAGATCTACTCAGAGAATTGGATCTTCTCATGGTTAGTTGTATTATTGTTAGCAAAGAGCCACTGTGTTGTCTTTCCCAGAACATTTGCATTTTAGTATCATCCCTCATCATGGAAATAAAGGCTTTGGTGGCTACTTATAAAATAATTGCAAAGAATCAGTGAGCAAGCATAGAAGTTAATATGGAAAGCCACCATTTTTGCTTTGGCTATCCAGTCATTTGCTGGGAAGTAGACTCATAAGCACCCGTCATACCCCTTCCTCCTTTTTTATGCCTGCTGAACTATATGTGGATCCTCAGTGTGCATCTAGTTGGGCCAGCCTAGGGCAAAAATGTAATGTATAATCACAGTTTCACAGATGGAAAGATATTAGAGATCTCTCTTCTGTGATAAATTTTACCTTGTCTACTAACATTAGTTGTAGGGATTTGAAGCCTTTTGTCCAAAATAATTGTGAAGCCAAGACTAGGCACTGTGGCCAAGATGTCATTGTCTGCCACGGTCATAGGTGAGTGCAAAGCACGCCTGCTGTTTCTTATACAACTTCTTTTCAGTATAGGGAGCACTCCTACCACTTTCTTAACACACTCATGGGTCAAGACTCTCTATTTTATAACATGAGCTTGTAGCATTATATATTGACAAAATATGTATCATTGTCAAACTCTCTGAATCTCCAGATGGGAACATACTGAATAAAATCTGAGTAAGGATTAAAAGGAGAGTTGAAGTCAGTTGGTATCTATAGTTTGTTCACCCTGGTAGAGGATAGAGTACTGAATTCCTAATACGAATTACAGAATTGTAAATTTAACCAAGGTTAAATTTAATAGTGTTAGGATATTTCAACTTCTCCTATACCAACTGTATAACCATATCTTTCAGAAATATAGCATCTGTTACAGTCTAGAATGATTTTGTCAAAATGGCTTTGTTGAGAGTATGTAGGAAGCCATAATGATGACTTTTGCTCTGGATTTAATTCTCATCTGTTAGATAATGTTGAAATTAAATATAAATAAAGGGCCTTGGAAAAATCTGACCACTTAGAGTTCATAATAGTGAAGGAAAAGAAAATAGGGCACAGAACCGTACACACAGGAGAGTTCACAAAAGCAAGTTTAAAAATAAAAGTTCAAAGAAAAAAATGGTAATAAATCTATGGCTGAGGCTCTGTAGGTTTAGAATATAAATGTTTGGACTACATTGCTGCAAAGACTTTGAGGGAATATGGGGTGGGCATTCTCTGATGAGCTTCTAGGGCATATACAGAAGATGGAAGAAGGGACTCTTGGTTCTTTTCCACCAAGACTCAGAGTACATTTTAAAGTTGTCTTACCATTTCAGAGTGACCTGATTTCTCTTATACACATTTTCTGTTTTGGTGTATATAAATGGCTATAAATATTTATCTTCATCTTTTTCCCTTTATATTTTTTCCCTCTGAAAATCACATTTGTATACCTATGCCAGTGTTTCTTAATCTTTTTTTTTTATATTACTGTCCCCTAAGGAACTTTTTTAAAACTTTTTTCCTAATCACTTTTACATAAAATGTTAATACCACATTTATACTGTATATCTGCTTATGCACTGTGGTCTTTTGGAAGGCCATGTACCATTGTAGTATCTAAGATTGCTTTGCTCCACCTTCCAGGAACTAATTTTTGCCCCTCTGAGAATGCATGGTTTATGCCACAATTGTTTTCCTCTATAGACAGCATATAGAGATTTGAGCTATTTTTTTTTTGACATTTTTCTCTTTCCCTTAACATTTTGCTTTGCAACTCCCTTGTCTACATAAGAGACATGTACTCCTTTTTCAGTCAGTTGCAGTTGCATCCCTTGCTTTGCAGTTTCCTGTGGTTCTCTCAACAAAAAACGGTGATGCCCTCTGCATAACCTTGAAATTCCCCTTTGCTCCTCTTTCAGAAACATAAATGTAAAATGGAGAGAAAAAAAAAATACTACCTGGCCTCTTCTTTTCTTTCAGTTTTCTTTCAGCCCAGGTTTCTTTATTTTTCTGATGATGACAGTTACTTAGCTGTGTTTCTGCAAATGCTGGTGAGCTCGTTCTTGGCAGAGTCTTTGTACTACCTCAGGTGTATACTCCAGGAAGACAAGGACTCCTGTATCAGTTTTACATGATTTCTTTCATTTTCCTCAAGAAAGATTTTTTTGGGGTCACCATACAGCTTTGTATTTATTTTATGAAAGCTGTGGTTGTATATCAGTCAGGATAAATTAGGTTATGCTGCATTAACAAAACACCCTCCAAAAAAATCAGCATCATTAGCTAGAACTAGTCATATGGTTCCATCTCACCATAAGGAAGGAGGAAATGCAACCCAGTGTGCTCTGAAACAAGAGGGACTCAGATCTTGGTGAGCAGAACTAATGAGTACCCTAGGCTAGGACTAGAATTCTCTCTCTCTCTCTCTTTTTTTTTTTTTGTATTTTCCCTTCCATAAATTAGATAGGTACTCACTCTTCAGTATTTATACATTATTTATAATTATTCCATAACACAAAGCCTCCTTTTCTTTCTCTTCTGAATCACATTCTTTTCTTCATCATCTCCTGGCCCCTTGTTTTCATAATCTTTATTTCTGCCTTGTTTGTTTTTGTAAATTTAAACTTGACTTTCCAGCTAGATTTGTGTATTTCTAGCCTGTATCTACACTCACTCTGTAAGGTGGATTATGGGGAAAGGTGCCTCAAGACCTTTGGTTTCTCCTTCCACAGGGCGTTTTGTAGCATACATTCTTAGGGAAACTAAAAGCCTTCAACTATATGAAATGAATCTCATGGTACCTATCATTTCTAGGTGAACTGCCTTCTTTTTACTGTTTCCACTTGGAAACTGTTCATTTTCTGGCCCATTCTTATGAGTTTCATAAGATTTCCCCTCCTTAGAGTTCTACCCAGTGCTTCCCCATCAGCAAGGGAATGCTCAGTTCTACTTTGATAGAAATTTCTCTTCCTGTGTCTTAGGGCTTCCAATGTGAAAAAGGAGATAAGATGATAAATTAATTGCTAATGGGACAGAACAAAAGGAAGATTTGACAGTCACCTTCTTTATACCTTTGGATGGGTCAGAAAAGCGTAATAGTACTTCTGACTCAGAAGCTGAAGATGAGACTCAAAAACAAGTACTGGGGCCTTAGATAACTTTTTGACACCTCGATGATATCGTTGCCTCTTTATTTCTCTAGAAATTGATTATTTCAGTTGCCAGGGGCTGACTTTGGAACCTTTTCTCTTGAGCTGCATTAGGGTGAGAAAGCATTTATCCTTCTCTAATGCTTAAAAGAAACTTTCGTTATGTATCCTATAAATTTGAAATGTGTTTTCCATTATTCACCACATGAGCTCAGATTTGTAAAGAAACATAGAAACCGAAGACCTAATTTACTCTTTGTTCTGCTTTGTGGGAAACAAAACAGAAAAGGATAATAGCCAAGGTCTGGTGGCTTCAGCAGAAATCAATCGGGGCTTTGGATTCTGTATGAATGGCAAAAGCCTTGGTACCGTTAAAATGCGCCTCTGTTTCATCTTCATAGTTATGTGCAAAAACATCCCCAAGTCCAGATAAAAGGAACCAGATCTGATGTGTTTTTTGTTTGTTTGTTTGTTTGTTTTTTCTAAGGTCTGACTGTGCTTTCTTCCTTATCACCTTTCCACTTTTCTGTGTCTTCTCTCCCCTCCTCTTTCCCACTCTATGCCTTTCACCTTAGGTGTTTGGATGACCTTCTCATAAGAGACAGCCAATGGAGTTCATTAAGCACAGCGTGTCACCCTAAGGCAGAGTGCAGAGGGCAGGAGGGGGCCTGCCTTTCTTCCCCTGACAGAGCCTTGCTCAAGCCACATTCAGCTGATTGGCTAATATGGAGCCCCTTTGACGACTTCATACCATGAGTATCTGGACAACATTAGAATATTTTCTCAGAGCAGGAGCAGAGAGAGTGGACGATACCAGGAAGGTGTTGGACACCTGTTTGAAAGATGCCATTTAGGTCAAAGAAGCAAGCAAGAACTCAATGGCCAAAACACAGACTTGGTTTCCATTACGATTTTGTCTTGGTTATGCACTTGTGGCAAGGGCAGGGTGGCTCTCTCCAATGAACTGCCTGCTTGCCTCACACCACAAGGCTTTGTCCCTTCCTATTAATGCCACCCCTCTGGCCCTAACAGCTCCTTAACTATGTCCACGATTAACTCCAGCTGACAGGAGTAGGTCATCTGTCACACATGGCTGAGCAAGTCGTGGGCACTGAGTGAACATCAGCTTTTCTTTCTCAGGGACGTGTGAACTTTTTTAGTGTTGAAGTAAAAGCTGAAAAATATTCATCTTTAATGAAGAGTTTGTTTATACTCTCAGAAAATAGAATTAACCATTTTTAGTTCCGATCATGCATGTTTAGTTCCCTCTGCAGTCTTTGGAAGTTACCTGCCAAGGACAGAATTTGGTCTCAAGAGAGCAAGAAATACAGACAAATTAGGTGCCAGATTCCACTTGTCTAAAAATGGTAAATTAATAGTCCTTACCTAATGGTGTTCTTTTTACTTGAGTTAGGGCATAACTGAAATTTTCTCTTCTATATAAAAACAGAAGAGATTCTTATGTCTTTGCTTCATCCCTCTCATGGGGGGTATGCTAAGTTTTATTTTCAGTAGAAAACTCCTAAGTTCTAGTTGCTCTCTTTCTGTCACCCCAGCCCCTCCCCAGAAACCAATCCTCCCTTTAGTCTGAAATTAAAAAGGAAAACCAGTTGGTGCTGCTCAGAATGGTAAAGGGAGATGGATGGGAACATTTGTTTCTGACCTTCAGCAAAAGAATTCGGTTAGTTAGGCACTATAAATTTGTTTTCTGAGAATGGGAGAGCATAAATGTGCTCTATCCGGATAAAGAAAGCATTTGTACCCGAAATGTGAAACACACAAAATAAATCGATCAAATTAATTTCTAGCTGTCAGCCATGGAGGCTCATTTCCCATCAGCCACATCAGAAGGCAAAGGAGCAGTTAACTTGCAATGATTGGGAAAGGTAGGGATCACTGATGGATTTGCTCACCAGTGATGGCACGTTCTTTTTTTCATGTTCCCACCATGGATATGCTTTGTCTGTAATCACAGTCATCCACTGCTGCCAGGTGAGAGTGGGTAAGATGCCCCAAGGCCCACCTGCTCTCTAGCCTGCCACCCTAGTCTTTGGAATTGTCAGCAGGAATTACTTCTTTGAGTTAAAGAATGACAGGACCACCCAGGTACCATCCATTCTCTAACTGCTCAATCACCAGGCAAAGAAAAGACTCCTAGGGAATGAGTAATGTCAAGTTATGTGGAGAAAATTTCTAAAGCTGTGGGTAGCATTGGGGAATTCTGCCACAAAAGGGTGCTCAGGTTAAGCCTTGGGCCATATAACCCCAAATCATTCATAACACTTAAAGTTTTATGCATTGCATTAACAGAGTCACTTTCTGGACAATATTTTGTTTACTCTTTGTTGCTTAAAATTGGTTCTGGATTGCTACTTTACTGATCCAGATAACTGAACTATTTTATGATCAGGGTGTATTGCAAAATTTGGCCTGTCTGTATGGATCACACTACCCAGATATTTGCCAGAATTCACTTCCCTAAAGTAGGTCATTTCTAGGAATTACACGTAAAAAAACTTCAGGTGACAGATAGTCAATGATTGAATTGGTTCTAAAGCAAGGTATTAGAGAATGGTTGAGACAGTGGGGCTAAAAGTGCTACACTTTGCTTAAAGCTATTCGTATTAAAAGCATTGATTCTGACCTGTGGTTTAATAGTTTAAGACCCCAGTGGATTACTGTAGTGACTCTTGAAGAATGTCTTATATATTTAGTTTAATGATGAAATATTACTCAGTTAAAAGCAGAGTGAGCTGGTGATCTCTTGGTAGGTGTGGAATGTCATGATGGAATAATTGGATCAATCTGGTCTTCTGGTTTTGGAACATCATTTGCCCAATCTGTCAAATTTTCCCCTCTTCCTACACCCACAGAAGCACAGATTTTGGTTATTACACAGGGAAGTCTCCAACTGTCCAAGAACATTCCATGCCCTTCTTGTCTTTCTGGAGGATAATACTCCTGCCATAACACACACACACACACACACACACACACCATGAATATTGGGCATATATATATATATATATTTTTTTTTTTAAGATTTTATTTTTAAGTAATCTCCACACCCAATGTGGGGCTTGAACTCGGAACCCTGAGATCAAGAGTTGCATGCTCTACCTACTGAGCCAGTCAGGTGCCCCAAATATTGGGCATATTGGAATATATGGAAGCTATTCTTGAGTTTCTGCCTAAACCTAGAACTCTGTTGGTTCTACTTCCTGGTTGTAATTACTCCTCAGTCTTTTGTTACCTCTCAGTGCCTTTTGTTCTTATTGTTGGTGATAATAATAACAATAGTCATTATCTGGAGTGGAATGTTTTAATCATAAAAATACAGTGGGGTTTTTCTATTAGATTCTTAAACATACTTGCCTTGACTATCAAAGTGAATAAATGCCATTTAATTTCAGGAAAAGTTTAGTTCCCAAAGCTGCATCTGTAATCATCTTTTTGTTGATTAAAACCCCCCAAACTGGGGTGCCTGGGTGGCTCAGTTGGTTAAGCGTCCGACTCTTGGTTTTGGCTCAGGTCATGATCTCAGGGTCCTGGGATCAAGCCCCTTGTTGGGCTCCACACTTGGCGGGGGAGTCTGCTTGAGGATTTTCCCTGCCTCTGCCTTTCCCCCCAACTCACACACACGCACTCTCTCTCTCAAATAAATAAATAAGTAAATCTTTAAAAAAAAAACAAAACCCAAAACTTATGCAACCCAATATTTGTCTGTTTGGCCTTAGTTCTCAAGAAAGTACATCTGAATTTGGTACCCAATATAGGTGATAGATTTATCTGTGAACTTGCTCATCTGGGTTTTTGTTTATTTCTGGCCCTAAGTAATTGAGAGTGTGAGATAATTTACTTACTAGTAGACATAGGAATTTTTTTTTTTCTCTTGAACCCATAAGCATCATTTGTTGTCACATAGAGAGAAGGGAACTCATAATTTTTAGGTTCAACTGGGGCAGTGGAAAATATGAAAGAAATATCTGAAGGTTGAGTCGAGGAGGGATTACAAAAATAGCAGTGTGTTTGTGTGCCCTTTACAACATGTACAAAATCAGGGAGACCCAAGATGGAGAAGAATGTGTGGCTGACAAGGCTCAGGAAAGGAACATGCAGAAGGAAAACAAATTAGCATTGGCAAGTCCTAGAAACACTTTTTGAACACTGCCATGCATCATGCTTTGTGCTGCTGAAACAGGGAAACACAGAAACCCATTGCCAAGTCCAGACTAAAAGAGTAGCAAGATCATTAGATTGGTAGTTGTGGTGCCTGCTTTTAAGCCCTGGCTTGGTCGCTAACTAATAGATCATCTTTGAGAGAATCGCACTCTCTCTAGGACTCTGTTTCTTCATCTTAACACGAGAGGTAGGGATTAGATGCTCTCTAAATCCCCTTCTAGATTTAACATCATACGTCATTTAAAAAGTGCTTCCATATTGCACAAGTATTGGGAACAGCATTGTCACTCCCCAGCAGGTGGCCTGACCACAGCTCTGAGCTATAGATAATAATAGGTTGGAACTGATCTCTTGACCTGGTCTGTTCTGACCTCCTCTGGATTCTGTGTCCCAGAAATTTTTATACTTATTCAAAGGGTGACATGTCTGTTTGGTAATGTTTCCTTTAAATTATAGGAAACAACTACATGCTGGCATATTTCCTGCCCTGCCAAAATAGCACAGTAGTCCCATAGCACAGTAGTCTCAGAATAGCTCTCATGGATTTATTGAAATAGCTGAGTCCCAAAAGGCCCGGCTGCTCATCAGACCAGTCACATAAAGGACAGGAGACACCCATGAGACCACCCTATGGAACAACACATACTGGACCACTCCAAGATACTGGCCATGTCTTTCACTGACCACACTCTCTCTAGGGTGGAGTCTCAGTATTGATCTACTATTGCTTAGAAGCCCTTTCTCTTTCACCCCACAGAGGGGGACCATCTCCTGTGTTTCCCTGATTCCCTCATTCTTCCTCCCCCAGCAATGCTAATGAAATAGAAATTCCAACTGTCACTTGCCAAATTAAGGTGTAAGACCCAGAGGTGTGTTTTTCTGAGCAGCTGCCTGAAAGCTAGTTAGCAAACTCTTAGTACCCTCCCCCACTCTAGAGGTATAAAGAGATGCATACATAGATATTAGAGGGAAGACACTTTTGGAGAGGGCCGTTGGTATGCTGTGTCAGCCCCGATCTTTGGCAAAGGGAAACAGGTTTGGACAAAAGCACTGGAGAGCCCGGTAAGTCCTGCACGTGCCAGTGGAGAACACAGGTGAATGGGGTCTCATCACGTTGGGAGACTCTAACGAGTAAGAATCAGGCTGCAGCTGCTTCCACAGTGAAGCAATAAAAAGTCAGTTGCAGTGGCACTGGCCTACACTCCCAGAGTTTGTCCATGAAAAGAACTGGTATTTCCTGTGGGTTTGAGATTCGGCGTGCAGTGATCCAAGCTCCTATTCAAGATGGCCGCTTGGAGAGGGGATAAAAGCCAGTGGGAAAACAGGAGGCATTCTAGATTCCTAGGGACTGAGGCCGGGGTCAAGGGCCTGCGTGGAGAAGATGCAATAGCCCCCAGCAAGGGAAAGCCACGATGATGGAGCCGTTGTGAACAGCTGCTAAGCCCAGACAAGCTGTGTTGGGGCAGCTTCATTGTGCAGTGAGAGGGGGCATTCCTGTTTCCCCTTTCTCTTCTCCCAGCGCTTGCCCCACCCTGGAGCCCTTGAAAACTCTTGTGAGTGAGCAGGAGTTGAAGCTGCCACGTGAGGAAACAGAAGAGAAACGAGCCAAGTGCCTCCTGATACTTATTACAGTCCCATCAGGGGAAGGAGAGGAACTTTAAAGCAAGATTTAAGCTTTAACTTTTACACAGGGTTGTATGCAGTAGGCAGACTCCTGCTCCCACCCTGCAAAGAGCACCACATCCTAATCCCAGGCACCTGTGAATGTTAGTTTACATGGCAAAAGGCCATTGAGGTTATGGATGGAAAAGAGGTTGCTAATCAGCTGACGCTAAAATAAGGAGATTAGCCTGGAGCTTCCAGGTGGGCCCAGTGTAATCACTCGCATCCTTACCAGTGAAGGAGGGAGGCAGGAGAGGCGGAGGCAGAGTGAGGCGCCTGGAGAAGGACTCAACTGGATGGTGCTGGTTTTGAAGATGGAAAGGAAGCACGAGCTAATGGACCCATAGCCTCGAGAAGACAGAGAAGGCAAGGAAGTGGATTCTCCCGTGGAGCCTCCAGAAAAGAGCACAGCCCTGCTGACTCCTTGATTTGAGCCCAGTGAGACCCACTTCAGACTTCTGACCTTCAGAAATGTAAGATATTAAGTTCGTGCTGTCTTAAGCCACTAATTTTGTGGAAATTTGTTACAGCAGCTATAGGAAAGTAATACACTAAATAACTGAATTATAACTGTATTGCTTCAGAATGGCTAGAAAAGTCATGGAGAGGGAAGAACTAGCCCTAGGGAATAAATTAAATGAAGAGAGGGAAACCAAAAAATAAAGTTGCTTTAAAAATATATGCCCCACAACATGATTGCTTGCCATAACAATTTCATTACTAAATTGTGTTATCTGTTGGTCTTTCTGGAAGTTCCCTACAAGGCAGACCTGGAACCTGGGTCCTGTGTTTCTGCCGAGGGAGTCGTGCAGTCTCTGGTTCTGGATGGAGGTCATGTCTAAAGTCCAAATCCGGAGATGTTTTTTGTGGGGATTCCTTTAATTGTAGAAACAGTTCCATCAGGTGATTGGTTGTTAATGCGAGCCTCTGCAGTTTTGGAAGCATACTTGAAACAGAGGACTGAAAAGGCAGGTCTCAGTGAAGGCTGTATTCTCTTGTGGCAAGAAGATTGAAGCTGGAGATCCAGGTTGGGGCAAGCTTGAAGGGCTTTGGATACTATAAGATATAGATAGCATTTTTATCCCAGTAATCAGAGTGAGAGTTGATGAAGATTTGAACTAGGGCAGTGGCAAAGGGATTATGAAGGAAGCAGACTGTAGACATTTTGCAGTTAAAGGTGACAGTGTTTCGGGGCGCCTGGGTGGCTCAGTCGGTTAAGTGTCTGCCTTCAGCTCAGGTCATGATCCTGGGGTCTTGGGATCCAGCCCTGCATGGGCTCCCTGCTCAGTGGGGAGTCTGCTTCTCCTTTCTCTGCCCCTCCCCCTGCTCATGCGTGCACATGCTCTCTCTTTCAAATAAGTAAAATCTTAGAAATAAAAGGTGACAAAAAAAAAAAGAAAAGGTGACAGGACTGTGTTTAAACTGAATAAGACTCTTAGTTTTCTATCCCATGTAATTAAGAGACCAGGCGTGTCCTTACTGAAACTAAGCAGGAGAAAATGGGAGGGGAGCATAGTTTTTGGTGGAATCATACCTTTGAGGTGAGTGTGGGCCACCTTTTTAGAGCAATCCAACCAACTCAGAAAATTACATCAAGAGTGTAAGAAGGCATTCGGAGATTGCGATGATGATTTGGGTATTTTCAACTCAAAGATGAAAATAGTGAAGGTCACAGGAGTGAATGAGATCACCTAAGAGAGTGTTGAGAATCATCTAGATACCATACCTGTGCAGTAGCAGGAAGAGTTTTTTAATGAAAAAACCATTTATAGCAATCTTGAACATCTCAAGCAGACTGAATGGGAGAGCAGAATTGAGAGAAATTGGTGAGCAGAAATGAAAGCTGAGATGTAAACGTGACAAAGGCTGAGTAAATATTAGGTTGGTGCTGGTGAGTGGAGAGAAGCAACTTTTAACAGAATCAAAAAAGATGTATAAATCTGAGCTGTAAATTGAGAGGAGAAACTCAATGTGAATGACGAGCGTGGGAAAGGGAAGCAAAAGGAGGAAAATGTTAGTGATTTGGTGATAATGGCAGACCTGTGTGAAGAGAAAGTTATAAGGTAGAAGATGGAGTGAAGAAGATAGGCTATGTCAATTCCTATTGCTGAAATTAAACTTCAGTGACAGTATTTATGCCACAGCGGGGCTTTTTATATTGCAGTATATTGCAGTTGTGAGCATGTGAAGGGGGCTAGGCTCCAAGGTGAATTCCTCTTCCCTGTCGTGAGGAGTGAGTGGCAAAGGGACCCACTGAGGAAGGTTGCTTGCAGGAGGGTTTGGTATCTTTTGTGTTCTCAACATATTTCATATTGAGATTAGTGGAGAGGGGCAGTCCCTGCCTTTGAGAAGCAGATGATCTAATTGGGAAGGCAAGCTCTTCACAGAGAAGAACAGTTTTAAGATAATCAAATCTGAGACGGTATTTTTAAATTAGTATGGTAAGATTTCAGAGTCCTGGGAAGATTATATTAGCCTATGTGGAGTTGGTCAGGGAAGACTTCCTGGATTACGTGGGGCTTGAACTTGACCTCTGGCTAGGTGGGTGGGGGGAGGTAAGCAAAAGCATAGAACAGGGCCTTTTGGTCTTGGCCCCCAGGAGTTGCCAATCCCTGTCGATGTTGTCTCAACTAAAAGGTCGCTATTGGTGGGGAGTGCCAGACTTCAGGTGGAGAAGGGGTACATAGTGGGGCAAGCACAGGTTTGGGAGACAGACCATGGATTAGCCTTGGCTCTGAATCTGACCGACTGGGTGATTATGGGAGATGTATGTAACCTCTGAGTCCCAATGTCCTCATCTGTAAAATAGGGGTCAGAAGGGGTACCTTTAGAAAACTATCTTGTGCATTGGCCTCCATGCACCTTGTTCTTTCTTACCTTGTGTAATAGGTGCATGTTTCTTTCCATGAGAATCTGACTCTGTAAGCATGACCTTGCTCTGTCTCATTCTCTTCCACTTCCAAACAGATGTGCAAGTGCTTTTCCTAAAACATCTGTCCAATCATCACTCTCCTGCTTAAAGCTCTCACCATTGCCTACTTGGAAAGTAAAAGTTCTACCATCTCTACCTCTGACTTCTATCCCCAGTTGTATTACCTGCTGTCCTTTCCTACACACCCAGTCTTAAAGCTTGCTTCCAATCTCCAAATACCCTAGGTTCTTTGGACCTGGCTCACATTAATTTTTTTCTCCCTCGAATGCCCTCCCTATGCTCCCAGCCTCTACTTTTGACCTTAACCTTCTGCCCCACCTTAGAGTCTGCCATATGCCTGACCTGGGACTTGTATCATTGAAGCAACCTCTGAATAACCCCTGCCCTGCAAGCCCTCTGCTCCCTTCCATTCCAGCCAACGTAGACTTCTACTGCAGCACATTTTATATCTCCCTGCATTCGCTCCTCTCAGCGCTGGCCCACCCAATGGCATTGGAGGCTCTGTGAAGGCAGAGATGATGTTGCTTGCTTTTGCTTGACTTCACAGAGCCTACCATGGTGATTGTGTTCAGTGAGTGAATGAATGAAGCCAAAGCCAAGCAGTGTTCTCTCATTAACTCTCCTTTTCTGGTGGTCCCTGGTTAGCCTGGGATAGAATTACACAGCTGGATTTTCTCTTAGGACAACTTTTGCTATCTTCTTTCTTGTCGCTTAGAGAGTCAGGAGGCAGGAAGCTAGCCCAAGACATGCTTTTAGGCTGAATTTTACTTTGGAACCCCCACTCAGGAACCCTCCCCTGCTATCTTGGTAAGATGAGCTCAGTGTGCCGCAGGAATGTCCTTGCCTGGGAGCGGGAATCTGGTAAGGCAGGTCCCTGAAGGCTTCGTTTGAGGACTGGATTGGTCAATGCCTTTTCGATTCCAAATGAGCAGCATTCATGCCAACCCCTCCATTTGGTGGAGACCCCTTCCCTCATGTTTGTGAGGTAAGAGGAAAATGATACCATGGTCAAGTTAGGGCAATTTGAATCTGACAGCCCTTGGGTCTGGGTAAACCTCAGGAGCAAGACTAGCCTCAGGCTAAAAACAAAAACAAAAACAACTGTAGCAACCAAGGCTGACTCTCCACTCCCTTTCTCCAGTCTGCTCTCCACTGTCAGTTTCGGATTGCCTCCTTCATGGCGTTGTGTTCTCTCTCCTATTGAAGCCTGTTCCTTGGAAAGTGTATTTTCTGCTAAAGGTCTTACTCTAGAGGGGCATTCATCTCCCTTACCATGTCGGCTCTTCCTAAATTCCTCTTAAGAAAGTGACTTTAAGTTAAAGGTGAGAGGCAACCTCGTTGGCTCTTAACTATCTATAAAGACAATGCCTGCCTTCCCCACTGGCAGGGTTACGGGCGGTGCAGTTGTGCTATATATAGTATTAGACGCATTACATGTCTATGTATTACATACACACATGGGGCCTGGAAACAGACTCTGGGTTCAAATCCTGGCTCTGCCACTTACTAGCTTGTATGATCCAGGCAAGCTACTTACCCTCTCTTAGCTTCTGTTTTGTTATCTGTAAAATGAAATACAGCCTGTTTTCAAGGTTTGTGGTGAGTAATAAATGAGGATCACGTAGGAGTTTGGAGAATATGCTTTGGAGTTAGTGTGGAGTTCAAACCTGACCTGTCTGCTTATTTTTGTGTGATCTTAAGAAGCTACTAACCACTTTGCCTCAATTTGCTCATCTACAGTATGGGGATGATAATAATAGTACTTACCTCATAGGATTTTATATAACAAGAAAATATACATGAAGCTTCCTCAGAAAGTGCACAATTACTACACATTCCAAGTCGTCTTATTTCAAGTGTTGTGAGCATTGAGTGAAAAAGTGAGTCTAAAAGAGTCTTAAGCACACTGTATACATATCCAGGAATCCCTTGAACATAAACTTCTCTAAAAATCCTGGAAATAAAGAACTACATGGATTTTTATCCTCCTCTTGTCACTCTTATAACATTGGGGGTGTGTGGGGAGTGGGTAATAAAGGTGATCATTGTGTGTGCACACATCTACATTTCAGTGGAAGAAAAAAATGAGCAATGTGACCCAGTTGACTTCACCACCCTGAATGCCCAAAAGTGCTTTGTGTCACATCACACGGTTTCACTCCTACCCAGAATATTCATGAATAATTAGAGGCCTAATAATTAGGCCTCTCTAACTTAGGTGTTAAAAAAAAAAAAAAAACACCACTTCTCAAATGGCTTCCTTTTATAGATAAAAATGTGATTTGGATCTCTCTCTCTCTCTCTCCCCTTTTTTTTTTTTTTTTTCAGAAAGTAAAACAGGTACAGTGTGGAGGAAATTCCTATTGGCTAGAGATTAGAAGAGGGGCATGGCTGGGCCCCACTCTGAGTTTCTGATTTAACAGGTCTGGGGGTGGGAGGCATTGAGAATATGCATTTCTAATGAATCCCCAGGGATGCTGATACTAGCCCTGGGTTAGATCAGCTTTATCTGAAATTTGCCTTAATCTTAGGCACCACCTTGGGAGTCCTTTAGAAACAGGAATTGTCAGGCCCAGTGCAGACCTCCAGAATCAGAATCTCCTTTGGTGAAATGTTTAGTCCACACCCAAGAAGTACATCAGAATCTGTGAGAGTAAATCCCTGGCGTCACATTTTGTTGTTGTTGTTGTTAGTACTTCTTGGGAGTTTTCAATGTGCATCCAAAGTTTAAAATGACAGAAATCGAAAGACCTGAATCCTGGCCTCCGTTTGACAGCAAATTAGCTGCATGACCATGGGAAGGTTTTCTAAGACCTTTAGAATAAATTTTCTTTTTGTAAAATGGCTGAAGGTGGGGCACATGGGAAAGGGAATAAGAGTTTGTTTGGACAAATCAGTAATTTTCAACCCTAGCTGTACACTTGAATCATCTAGGGGATTAAAAAAAAATGAAAATCTGAAAAAAAAAAAAAAATGAAAATCTGATGTGTGAGCTCCACTCCAGAATCTCTGTGGTAAGGCCTGGGCATTGAAAAAAATTTATTTATTTTTTTTAACTCTAGATGATTAGAATGTGCATCTAAGGCTAGGTCCATTGGATTAGAAGATTTCTAAAGTCCCTTCTGAGTCCTACATCATATGTTCCTGTGTGAGTTGGTCACCAACTTCCTAAGCCAGTGTCAAGTCTCTTGCTGTGAAGAGAACTGAGGCTCAATTTTTGTGTCCAACATCTTCTATCAAGTCACTCCCACCATGCTTTCATATTTACTGCCTTGTAGTAGCTCACCTAATCATATAACAGGATTTAACCTTTTGTGGAACACTATTTGACACCATGACAACCTTATGATGGAGGAGGACATGCCAAATTAAAGAGAACAACTTACTTTCCCATCTGGAAAAACGATCCAGTTTCACATCTGATGCTGGTTGCATTAGGCCAATACTTTTTTTTTTTTTTTTTTTTTTAAGATTTTATTTATTT
Organism: Mirounga leonina; assembly: GCF_011800145.1. Taxonomy (NCBI): domain Eukaryota; kingdom Metazoa; phylum Chordata; class Mammalia; order Carnivora; family Phocidae; genus Mirounga; species Mirounga leonina. Next base: position 36,032,471 of record NW_023270305.1, on the reverse strand, counting down.
GACAGAGAGAGACACAGCGAGAGAGGGAACACAAGCAGGGGGAGTGGGAGAGGGAGAAGCAGGCTTCCCACAGAGCAGGAAGCTCGTAGCTCGATCCCAGGACCCTGGGATCATGACCCGAGCTGAAGGCAGACGCCCAACGACTGAGCCACCCAGGCGCCCCCTAGGCCAATACTTTTTAACTGCAGCGTGCCTGGGGGATTACCTGAGGAGTCTATAAAATGTGGACTGTGATTTAGCTGGTCTAGGACAGACTCAGAATTCTGGGTTTCTAACTATCCCCCAGGAGATGGCTCTCCTACTAGCCTGTGGACAATGCTTTGAGTCAAAGTTCTTCCCCATATTCTATCGCTGTGAAACAGTGAGCCAGACTCCGATCTTTGGATGGACCTAATATGTCCTGGTACCTACAAGGTACAACATCTACATACAACAGACTCCTCCAAAAAAGTACTGTTTTCTTCAAAGTGGACCCTTTGTAAGTTTTAATTCTCTTTTTTTAAGATTTTATTTATTTGAGAGAGAGCATGGTGGGGGGGAAGGGACAGAGGCAAAGGGAGAGGGAGAAGCGGACACCCTGCTGAGCAGGGAGCCAGACATGGTGCTCTATCCCAGGACCCTGAGATTGTGACCTGAGCTAAAAGCAGACACTTAACTGACTGAGCCACCCAGGCACCCCGACCCTTTGTAAGTTTTGCCCGTTTTCTAGAGATACTGTCTCCAACATGATTTTTGTACTGATTCTCTGTGATTTCTCTTAAAAGCCCTAGACATATTCTTTGCAACGTTCCTTTTTTTTTTTTTAAGATTTTATTTACTAGAGAGCGCATGAGAAAGCACAAACAGGGGCAGGGGCAGGACAAGCACACTCCCCACTGAGCAGGGAGCTAGGTGCCAGGCTCCATCCCAGGACCCTGAGAGCATGACCTGAGCTGAAGTTAGACACTTAACCAGCTGAGCCCAGGGGACCCTCTTTGCAACATTCTTAAACTTGGCAGCTTTCAGTCCCTGAGGATAGATCAGATTTTTAGGGAAGCTATATCTGGTGAATTGTTGAGTGATATAATAGGGTTTAGATAAATAAATATAAAGGAATGAGGAATAAAAAGATCCTTGCCTTTGAAGAACATTTCCCCATGCTCTTTTCTGGTATAGTATAAGCACAGAGGGCTTCATTGAACAGAGGCAAGGACATCCAGGACAGAAGCATTTGGAAAAACTCCTACCCTGGTCTGTGAGCAGACAGACACTAGAGAAGTCTTCATATTTATAAGCTTACCATACTGAGGGGGTTAGCAGACTTTTATTGTTCAAAGTACTAAATATTTTAGGTTTTGTGGGTCATATAGGCTCTTGCATACTTTTCTGTATGTTTTATTGAAGTATAATTGACATACAATGTTATTTTAGTTTCAGGTGTACAACACAGTGATTCAACAATTTTGCACGTTAGTCAGTGCCCACCACGATAAGTATAGTTACCATCTGTCACCACACAATGTTATTACAATATTACTATATTTTCTATGCTGTACTTTTCATCTCCGTGACTTATTTGTTTTGTAACTGGAAGTTTGTTCCTCTTAATCTCCTTTATCTATTTTACCCATCCCCCACCCACCTCCCCTCTGGCAAACACCAGCTCTCTGTATTTAAGAGTCTGTTTATTCGCTTGTTTTTGTTTTTTAGATTCCAAATACATGTGAAATCATACAGTATCTGTCTTTCTCTGGCTGACTTATTTCACTCTAGGTCTATCCACATCACAAATGGCAAGATCTCATTTTTTTTTTTAAATGGCTGAGTAATATTTTGTTGTATATGATTGTGTGCATGTGTATGTGCATAAAAAGATGTGATGTGATAGGGGCACCTGGGTGACTCAGTCGTTAGGCGTCTGCCTTCGGCTCGGGTCATGATCCCAGGGTCTTGGGATCGAGTCCTGCGTCGGGCTCCCTGCTCGGCGGGAAGCCTGCTTTTCCCTCTCCCACTCCCCCTGCTTGTGTTCCCTCTCTCTCTGTGTCTCTGTCAAATAAATAAATAAAATATTTAAAAAAAAAAAGATGTGATGTGATATATAGATAGACACTTAGGATGCTTCCATATTTGGCTATTGTAAATAATGTTGCAATGAACATAGGGTGCATACATCTTTTTGAAATAGTATTTTCGTTTTCATGTAAATACCCAGTAGTGGGATTACTAGATCATATGGTATTTCTATTTTTAATTTTTTGAGGAACCTCCTTACTGTTTTCCACAGTGGCTGCACCAATTTATATTCCCACCAACAGTACACGAGGGTTCCCTTTTCTCCACATTCTCACCAAAACTTATTTCTTGTCTTCTTGATACTAGCCATTCTGACTGGTGTGAGGTAATATCTCATTGTTTTGATCGCATTTGCTTGATGATGAGTGATGTTGACTGTCTTTTCATGTGTCTGTTGGCCATCTGTATGTCTGCTTTGGAAAAATGTCCAAGTTCTCTGCCTATTTTTTAATCAGATTGTCTGGTGTTGAGGTGTATGTGTATGTTTTAACGCTCTTTTATAAATGTAAAAACCATTCTTAGCTTGAAGATCATACAGAAACAAGCCACTAGTTATATTTGGCCCATGGACATAGTGTGTTACTCCTATTTCATCAGCAAATAATGCCAACTAAAAAATAGACCTCTGTGTCTGCATAGTATTCTGTTGTGAAATAATAGGTATGAAGCCCCGTGAGAGTTAGAAGTTTACTCAGGCTTCAGGGGAATGTTAAAATAATTCTATCTTTTTTAGCTAAGAACATTTATATTGACAGATATCCTCGAATATCTTTATAGACCTCTTTCGCTCCCCTCCTCTATGTGTACACACAATATTATTGGTGTTCCCACAACAAGTGTACTTGCTACACCTGGATCCCATGGAGGAAAAAAATGCAAAGTTTATTCCAGGCAAAAGGCCACAGTTAAACAGGTAGGCTGGAGAGCGCAAAGCTAAACAGAAGCAAGATGTATAGAATTTCCTCATTACGTGCTTCTCTCTGGGACTATTAGTCAGAACACCATCTTTAGCTTTATTTCACATAGCAGATTGAAAGGTCAAGCTGACTGGCCATTCACTCAGATGACTGATTCAGCTAGGAGGGAAAAAAAAATGACCCACTGAGAATGACAGCAAAAACGGTTCTGTTGTAGAAAGTTGCCAAGCTGTGGCACATTTGAAGGGTATTGTGGGGCTTGGCCTATTGCTGTGAGCATTGGTTATGAACGTAATCATGGCTGGGAGTTGACCTGAGCTTTTGCAGGCCCAGCTGTTCCTTCCATCTAGACCTGGCCATGGTCTCCTGAGGGCCTGCTGATGAAACCAGGATGCATCTGGGTCCAAACCTGGCCATGGCTCTGGACTGTGATGTTGGGCAACATCTGTTGCCCAATAAGGTGGAAGTGGCTACTTGAAGGTCACCTAAGAAGAACAGGAGTTCCATGAGGCAGAGCCCATTTGGACATGGCTCCCAGGTGACATGGACTAACCCTGCTGCATACTCTGGGGCACAGCTCTGCCCTGCTCTTTGAGCCACATGGAAATGTGACAGATTTCAGAGCTGAGCAAGGCTCTGGAACATTTGCAGGCATCAGTAGGGGAAGTGGGGCAGTCAACAAGGGAGTTTCTAGCTTGGGAGAGATTTGTAAAAGCATTGGTTATCAATGAAATCAGGAGGCTTTGGCTGGCTGTGTTCTTACAGGAAAGAGCTCTAATAGCTACAGGTAATGATAGAAGTGAGGGAGAGGGTGCCCACTGGTATGATGATGCTAGATAGCCAGGCAAAAGCACTCATATGTATTAAGCAAAGGAGAACTTGAAGCAGGATTGAGAATATGAAGGCAGGTCAAGCGAGCAGAACTGTGCTGAGAATGGACACACATGACCGGGGATTGGAGAGTATTAATGTTGCTACACATGGATGGTTTTATTGGCAATGTTTCATGAGCCTGCGATGCAGCAGACCCTGACAGCTCCCTCTCCACCTTGTCACTGAGGGACCCGGACTACCACCACCTCTGGATGTGCGAATGGGTGGGCTTGCCCTTAGGGGAAGCCCTAGAGAAGGGGAGCTGTGCTCTGTATTCACACAAGCTTGGATTCAGACTAAGGGGAGAACTGAAATTTGATGAGAGAACTGGGGGAAGAATGAAATGAGAGATCTGAAATGAAAAAAGAAAGAGCTGACAATCAAGTACAGATGAGATGGAGCAAGGAGATCTGAGGGACCAAGCCTGGAAAGATTCTGAGAGGTAATAAAGAGAAAAAAGAATATATAGGTGCCTGAGGGCTGGGAAGGTGGCTGTTAAGGGATGGAGCTTGTTTGAAGGTCATTTCAGTTTCTTCCCTTGTGTGGCCTAGGATCAGAGTCGAGTTACCTCCTGTACCCCCTTGCTCTGGTCCACTTAGAGCCCTCCAAACTGTAATAAGACAGGGTCCCAGGATTTTTCCTCAGAACAATGCCCATTGCAGTGACAGGCACATGCTTCTGCCAAAGAGCCACTGGGGGACCAGCATCTTCTGTTAGCTATACTCCAGGTTTTTGTCTTGAGCTCCCTGTGCAGACTGCTAAAGTTCAGGGGGAGACAGAGTTTCAGGGGGGTTAGGTGGAGTAGAGAGTAGTGAAAGATAAAGTGTATATCCAAGGAGGATGTGAGTACAAATGGAAGGCTGCAAAAATTGACCATGTTGGCTTATCCAAAGAAGCCCAGAAGGTAGAGAGTGATCCTCCTATTTCAGGAAGGGGTGGTTGATGGGGCTATACTGTGAGATAAGCCCAGGGCATTATTGACTCCTATTTGCTTCTCTTGACTGCTCACCGGCAAACCTCTTGTGTAAATGGTTGGGGCAGTGGAGAATATCCTTAAGGTCCTTCCAGGTGTCCCACCACTGCCCCCCTCTCAGCCCTCCTGTCCCCCCACCCCTTGCCCCAATCTTCTTTTTTTTTTTTTCTTTTAGAACTTACTGTTAGTAGATCTGGGAGGGGCACATATTTTTGTAGGCTAAGAATGTGAGTCCCTCTCTAATCTACTTGATTTTGTTAAATGCACTTGTGTCATAAATATAATACCTTTCCCAGAAGATGCATTGGCATATTTGACAGTTCTGACAAAAATGACTGGTTGATTCTACCCAATTTTTCATCTAAGCCAGGAGTTTGCGATCTTCTTCTATAAAGGGCTAGATAGGAAATATTCGTAGCCTATGGGTATGTGAACCCTGTTGTAGCTACTCAAGTCCTCCCTAATAGAGCAAAAGCAGTCACAGGCAACATGCAAGTGAATGGGCAAAAATGTGCTCCAATACTACTTTATCTGTCAAAACAGGTGGCCAGAGAAAGGAAAGACAGAAGAAATTTTAGATAAAGATGACAGAGCTTAAAGAAAGCTCCCTGTCCTTACATATTTCTCCAATAGTTTGCATGGGGGGCCTGAAGTTTCTGCAATGTACATTTTTCCTTAAAATTCTTAAGGACTTGAACATCTTAATTGGGTTAAGGTGTTATAGTGGGAGGAATGTATTAGAGAATGTTACATCTTCTCTAGGAGAAGAAAATAACTACCTTTGTGGATAGTTACTTTGATTAATCAATTAGCATCCTTTTTCTGGGTAAACTGTGATAAGAGGGAGTAGGATTCATTAGAGGTAAGTGCAGGTGGGGCAGAAGGTAGGAAAACATCCAGGATAGGGAGCCTGCCTTGGAACCACAAGATCTTGTATAGGGAGCTGTAGGGGCCATAAGGATGAATAAAACACAACCATTCTCAAGAAGGTTGAAATTTAACCAAAGATGCATGATATCTATATTCCTGTATATCTAATTGCGCAGGTATGTATTTATCCATCGATCCGCACACATCACAAATAATAAATAAAACAAATAGCATGCAGGGGAGCCTGGGTGGCTCAGTCATTAAGCGTCTGCCTTCGGCTCAGGTCATGATCCCAGGGTCCTGGGATCGAGCCCTGCATTGGTCTCCCTGCTCCGCGGGAAGCCTGCTTCTCCCTCTCCCACTCCCCCTGCTTGTGTTCCCTCTCTCGCTGTGTCTCCCTCTGTCAAATAAATAGAATTAAAACAAAACAAAACAATAGCATGTGGTAAATAGTCACTAGTGCTATAGGCAGTAAGCCTGAAGAGCTTTAGAAGAGAGATCTATTCCTATTGGCCAATGTGAATGAGAGATCTTCAGGGACATGTGGACTGTGAATTAAACCTTGGCCAGTTACTAAGAATTTAACTGATGGAGGCACCTTCACCAACCCCCCCCCAAAAAAAAACCCAGAGGCATAAAGTAGAGGAAATAGGGACTTCTCTCTTATCAAGATGGAATTCTGTACAAAGGGGACTGAAGTCATAGAGTCAGTATCGGTTTGGATAGTTAGATTCCCTCTGAACTCTGGGTATGGCCTTGATTCCACACGTCCACCTGTCATCTTGAAATGGATGACCAAGCTATACAGAGTAGATGCACTCATTTATTCATCTGGATCTTTTGTTCAAGTTCTTTGACTTCTGCTAAAAGCAAAGCGCTGGATGGTTCCAGCCTTCTCCACTGCCAGAGACAGATCCGGGCCCTCTGGTACACAGAGGGGCATTCATCTCACATAGATTAAGGTCAACATGTTCTGTTCACATGAAATCAGAGAAAATTACATTTATTACATGGGACTCTGAGAAACTAAATACAAGTGGACCATAATAACTCCTTTCCACAAGGAAAGGTTGGTGAAAACAGAATCCCAGGAGGCCTTCAGTAATTAAAATGGCATTATATTCGCTGTATGATTTTAGATAATATATTCTCAGTCTCTCCTATCCTTTTCACAGAACTGATGAACAGGCATCAAGAAAGCATTAGGTGATATTTTATTGCATTATTTTAAGCCACAGAGGTTTTTATATATGAAGGCTATAGATTTATGCTGATGATTCAGCTATGAAGCAAGCACATCAATTTGTTCATGAATGTGAACTGGTGATTACCTCCATTAAAGTCAACAGGGCAGACTGATCACTTTAATTTGGGTAGAGACATGCAAACAGCATTTGCTAGTGGTATATCTACCTAAGAACACAAGCAAAAGAGCTGTTCTGCATCCCCGAGGAGCCCTAGGAGTGCAGATTTGTGTTCTTATAGGTTGTAAGTATAGGCCACGGTATGAAGCGTAGTGGGATCAGGAAGAAATTGCTGCCCAGTATCGGGTGGCAGGATTTTGTATAAATTTCATTAAGTATTAACTTCTCAATGCTGACTGGATGATGAACTGCCAAAAGGATGGCACAGAGAACGTACACTTGCTCCCAATTTCAGATCCTAGAACTCAGGGCCCTCCTAGGTACGACTAGGTTATGACAAGTTGAATGGTGCTCTGCTTTATACAGAGTGGAGGGAACCTGTGGGATTTAGTAAATTAAAAATTGGAATTAAGTATCTGTGGTCCCAGCTATGTGCTAGGTGTAGTGAAGGCTTCTGTCCTGCAAGAATTCACGGTCTTACTGGGGAAACGTGGAGTGACTTTTTAAGCAGTGCCGATTTACGTTTGTACTGTGTAACTGGTTTAGAGAAGGAAGGCTGGAGAGGCGTTCAGATGATGTGGTTATGGCCAAGAAGGCAAGGAAAAACAGTTTCAGAGTCTGGGACTTGATGTTAGTGACACTGGAGAATTAGCAATTCATTTGTTGCTAGTAGGGGGGCTTTCGGCAAGCACTGTGGCCATACGTAGGACGTGCTGTAACGGTTTCCCTGACCCAGAAAGTCTACTTCTGACAGGGGCAAAAACTGGATGTCTAAAGATGTCTGCTACTTTGTTCTTGATAATAGCAAACACTGGAAACTCCTTTAAATGTATGATAACAGAGAATTGACTTAACCAAATAATGAAGCACAAATGTATGATAACAGAGAATTGACTTAACCAAATAATGAAGCACAAATACTCAGGGGTCTTATTCAATCATTAAAAAAATAATTACAAGTATATACAGAATCTGGAAAATATCTGTGATATAATAGATAAGCAGTGAAAAAGATGCAAACTGAGATTGCAACTTTATAAAAACTATACATAATTGAAGGATAAATGATATGAATGATTATATAGATAGTAGACCTCCCTTTATTCTCTATCACTGCTTCTATTTGACTTCCTTTGTAGTAATATTCACAACGTGAACTTTAAAAATGCATTTGCATGTTTAATTCTACCGAAATACAAGCTTCTCTAGGAAATATGAATCATATTTAACTTGTTCACCTCTGTATCTTCAATGTATGGTACATATTGGGCACTCAATATATGAAGGGCTGAATACATCAGTGATTAGATATTGTTATTAAAAATATTTCTTTTATAGTGCCCTTTCAATAAAATGCACAATATGAGAATAACATTTAACAACTCCTTACTGGGTGCTAGGTTAAGTACTCTGGTCATGTTTCATTTCAACCTTATCACCACTTTGTTGTTATTTTATAGTTCTATTTTATAGTTGAGGAAATTGAGGCTTTATGGAGGCAAAGTACCCTGCTCTGCTAGAGAGAATAAGAGTCACGATGTAAACCTCAGGCTACTGAACTCCATAGCCCAAGATCCTGACCATTTTATGATTTTGAAAATTAAAATATATAGAATAAATGAAGAGTTTCAGATGCTTTAGAGAAGTCATTTAAAACAAGAGCATAAAAGTATTTCTCGCTTCCTCCTGTCCCCCTCCCCCCCCCCCACCTAGCGTCTTCTTACTTCCCCCAGCTGCCAGCCTCTACTGAACCATCCTTCCCTGATCAAACGATCCCTGTTGGCTGTGTCTTACAGCCTTCAGAACCTCAGTTACTAGCAGTCAGGTTGATAAACTCCTCTCAGTCTGACGCAGCTGCATTTTAAGAGGATTCTATAATATCTCCACGTGAGAGACATGGCTACAAACACGTTCTGGGACATCCAGACCTTTCGGGCTCTTCTCAAATCAAGTTGTGAAGGTGGCCATGAAGTCCACTCAGACGTCCATTTCCGTGGAAGTCCATCATCATCTTAAGGTTGAATCCCTCTGTCTTAACGTCAACTCCTTCTGTCTTGCCTCTCAGAGATTTCAGGGAGGTGTGTATCATTTTGTCTCTTACTGAATTAAAAAATCCCATCTGTAATATAGGAGGCATGTTCTGTAGAAGCCTACAAATTCAACCCAAGAGAGGCATGTATATATTAATGCCATTTGTGTGCTGATCTTATCAGTGCAGACAACTGAGTAAATCTGCAGACGGAGACCGTAGCATCCTTCATTGCCCTGATTGTTATAGAGAACAACAGTTGGTGTGGAATTTGTGTCATCATCTCTTCTCTTTGTGGTTTTATACGGCTAGGTGACTGTGGTGACTAGACATTCCATAAATCCTCTTCTAATAGTAAATAAGTTCATTTTATTCTCAAATTTATGATGATGATGCAATATTAACACAAGAAGCAAGCGCTTTATTAACCTCCGAATTGTTATCCTGCTTTATTTCAATAATGTGCTCTTCTTAAAACACCACGATGATACCTGAAGCTGTAAAAATTAATGAAATGATAAAGTGCTTTGGGGGTTGAATGCACTGAATATGTGCTGGTGTTTGGAATTGAACAGAATTGCAAATATTAAAAAATCTAATTTGATTTCCAGGACCAGAAAAGAAGAAAATGTTCTCGTTTTTCTGATGCACCTCATATCACTTTGGAGTTAAATGCCTAAATACTTTATTAGCAGAGGTTTTCAATGTTTAATTAAAACTCAGCCTTTCAGGCATTTTGGCTTTTCTTGTGAGTGTTCAAACAGGTCTATGGCATTTTTGAGACGGAGCTACTTTCAGTAGTGATGTCCACACAAAACCAAATTTCACAGCCAGGTAAGGCTGTTCATCTGGAGCTTTGAACTGTGTGGGTTTTGTTTTGTTCTGTTGTTTGGTGGTTAAAAACATCTTGCATATTTTTTTTTAAGATTTTATTTATTTACTTGACAGAGAGAGACACAGCGAGAGAGGGAACACAAGCACGGGGAGTGGGAGAGGGAGAAGCAGGCTCCCCACGGAGCATGGAGCCCAATGTGGGGCTCAATCTAAGGACCCTGGGATCACGACCTGAGCCAAAGGCAGACGCTTAACCATCTGAGCCACCCAGGCGCCCCAGCATCCTGCATTTTAAATGATCGTGGTATATTTTTGTGAGGGCTCCAGGCATTTGTGATTTTGCCCATTTTAACTCTGCCATCATTGTCTCTGGAATATCTGCTTTTGGTCAACTGTGGCGATTATTGAAGGGTTAGGGAATGGATCCCAATTGTACAGATTCAGTTCAAGGAGCCGGTTACTTTCTTAATGGCATCTGTATCCGTTCTCCTTGCTGGCTCGTTGTCTTTCGAATCTTGCTGGTGCTCTTGTCCTTTGTTTCCCCTCTTTACAAAGTGTGCCTCCAGAACAGCCAAACATTATCATCTTTGAGCATTCTGACAATTGTGCTACTCAGACAGTCAGAAAAGAAGCATTGTAAGATGGATACCCTACCTCTCCTTGATGAGTTGGCTGATTCCCACCCAGGAGTACTGATTGTTCCTTTCTCTGGACTCCTAAAGCTCTTGGAGTCCACAGCATACAATTCAATGATGGCTGCTAAGCTTCCTCCTTTTCCTCAAGATAACTGGTTTTTGAGACACTGAGTGAGAGATAGAAGACTCGGCTCAGTCTTCCCAGCTTTTGCTTCCCCAAATCCATTGTTCTCAGAAGGTATAGAGGATTCCTTTCCTAAGTGATTGCTGGGAATTTAGTTTGGTTAGCTAAACCAAGGAGCAATGCCACTTCTACTCGTGTCGGAGTCTCTTTCAGAAATTCCCAATCAATCTAAATAGCCCAACATCTAATCGTTACTGATATGCTTTATTGTTTTCTAAGTTTCCAGGATGGCAGATGACTCTTGTTGCCTCAGCTAAGCTGTAAACAAATCAAGAACAAAGAAAGCAGAGGCCACAGGCAGCCCATGAATGTTACTTGCTTGGTTGATTCAAACAGGTTTCAAAGTTTTATTAAATTTAATCATATTGGTCAACATCTTTTGGGTTGCAGCCTAGTAACACTAATCAATTAATGATCTATTGTCCATTTTTTTTACTCACATGAATCTTTTTCAAATATCTCATGATTCTAGTCCACCGATTTCTACCTGCCCCCCACCTCCCAGTTTAGGAAGATCATCGTGCTAAATTGGTTAAAAAACAAGGTATATGAAAAAAACAAAAAACAAAAAACAAAAAAAACAAGGTATATGGGGGGAATATTGTGACTTGAAAAATAGGACATTTTATTTTATCTGAGTTTCTAGTATCCTACTATCAGAACTGTAGTTGAAGAACAGGTAAAATAGATCATCAAATACTTACTATGCGCAGTAGTCTTGGACTGGTGCTGGAATGTTAGCTGGCATTTCAAGCTACAGTAATGATTGGGAACTGCCTCAAAGACCAAAACTTAGCATTTGGTGCCAGAGTTGTAGAAATCTCAGTATATTAAAACCATGTTCAGAGTCACCATGCTGCAAAGGGTCCAGTGAGAAGCAGAAAGGCAAGCCTAAAGAAGATAGAAATTCGGATGGAGTCCATGGCCAATTTAAGATAAGTAAACCTGACTGCCTTTGGAGATATTGAAATCCTGAGCATCATGTTGGAAATATTTTCAGAGTGTTTCAGAATACAATACAAGGTAAATAAAAATCTGATTTTAAGTGGACTTAAACAGCAGGAGTACATTGCAGAGTGGAAGCTGCCAGACTTGAGGATTTATGGATCAGTAAATTAAAGAGAATAATTAAAGGACTATCAGGGGTTGCCAGCTCTTAATTTTTTCTAGGTGTTATTTGCACTCTTTCCCCCTAATTAGATTCTACTGGGCAATGAGGTTCCCATATTAGATCTAAGCCATAATAGGGTTTATTTAAACAAAGAATGAAGACACATTTCAAAAGATACGCAAAGAAAAGTTCATTATCACCATGCAGAAGTTACTGGTTGGCATCTTCTTCACTCAGGATCCGATCCCCTTTTTCTCAGCCCTCAGGCTCCCTTGTTGTCATATATAGAGCCACATGCCAAAGTCTTCAGCTTAAGTCCAGGGCTGTGCAAAAGTGTGACCTCAAGTCTCACACACCAAGCAAGGATGATAGAGAGCAACAAAACCATCTGAAATCCTCATTTCACAAAGTGGAAGGTTGTCCAACAGCAGAAATAGGAAGAATTTAATTGAAGATTAAAAGAATTATAAATTAAATACATATATCTTTCTGGAAAATTCACTCCATCCTGACTTTTGTTCATGCCACTGTAAACAGGGACACTGCATTCTGGACTCAGACAATGGACCAAAATATAGGAATCATTGTTGAGTGCCATGGTGTTGGCAAATATCTGCTGGAAGTTAATACAAACTTTGTTTAGCCAGATTGAAGGGGTAGTTCAGCTAGATCTTTGAGAGTATCTTTATGATCTATTCCACATAATATATGTAATAAAAAAGCTATTAAAAGCTCTTCTTTAATTCAATACACACATATTGAGCACCAATTCTATATCACATACTTAATGTGGCTCTTGGAATATAAAATGCACTCAAATACAAATATAACAAAGACTAATAAAATGTGGAGTGGAGACAAAAGAACAAAAAAATCGAGAACATGCATTATTCTTGCTCTGCCTCCAAGAAGCCTCATGCCTCTGGGCATTTAGTATCCTATAATGGGTACAGTAAGGCATATTTGTCTTTAAAAACAGACTTAATTTTCAACATTTTACTGAGTTTTTAAAATATCTGAAGAATCAGAGGTAAACTATAAAAGAAGCTGATAATGTTTGGAATTCCACCTGTGGTGTCTCCTAGTACATATTCTCACTGCAATAGACTTCAGGTGTTCTTCCTTAAAAGCTTCACAACGGGATTCTTAATACTAATGACTTATTGAAGTCATCTTTGAAAGTATTCCTAGTATCACCATCTACCCATCTCCTTTTGCTGATAAGAAAACGGTCCTCCAGATGTGAAGTGACTATATAACTAGTTAGTGGGTAAGCCTCCCTCCTGACCTCCAATTCCTTGCTCTCTGCACTGTCTGACTAAGCTTTCTTTTGCATTTGGAACTACACACATGTGTTGTGCATTTTAATCTCCCAGAGCATTAAGGCATGGTAGGGAGGCAGCCTGGTTTTGGAGAGCAGTGGTAGCAGGATACAAAAGGGCAGATGGCCACAAGGCTCAGGGGATTCTTGCTCTGCTAATCACTTTTTCTACTTGCCCTACTGCTCCTGGCCCTGATGTCCCTTCTCTGCTCTTGTGCCCTTTCTAATCCCCATCCTCTTGTCCTCTTGGCACTAGTCTGATGGGACTGATCAGTGTTTTGATGGTGGCTTTGTGTGCTGTTGATCTTGGCCAATCAATCTGACCAGCTCTCCCTCCTTGAAGAGGAGGAATGACACAAATTGAAATGCTCGACCAGGGAGCTTGAATTCAGTGAAGCTATTTTGGTTGGCATTTTATTTTTAAATATCAAAATTGAATGCCTTTATACTAGACTCACATATTCCAATTTGTTGTACACTCTCTCATTGCCTCCTGGATTAAGTCGGCCTTTTCTATGGGTTTCTCAGGACTGCCTGGACGCTGAAAGCCCTTGAGTGGGCTACTGGTGGACTAGCGTTTTCCTGACAGACTCCAGCAGGCAGATGAGGGTTCCTTTGGGTAGAACTCTCTCATTTTCAGCTTCCTGTGAGTCTCTTTTAAATCTAAAGTGCACTATAGTGTTTCCCTCATTGGTCAGCGTTTAGCGCTTGTGTGGCCAAAATCATAGTGTTCCACACTCCATGGGGAGGGTCAGAGGCGCAAGTGAGAGTGTAGGTCATGAGAGCAGTCCATAGGGGAAAATGGATCAAAGCAACCCAGTTAAAATGCATTATTGTGTGTGCTCGAAGCAATGATTTGCTCTTCACTCTGCTTTTCTGGCATACATGTCTAAGGTAACATAAGAACTAGTAATATTTGGTAAATCATTAAAAGGTGGCCTTACTTGTGGCAGGATTCCCCTGGATGCAGGACTCCAGAGAAGGTACCAGGTCATGCAACAGTGTACTTCCCCTTTGCCCCAACATGCCTTTCATTCCAATCCTCTTCCATCCAGGTTGCCAACTTAGCCTGTTCCATTTCCAACAATGAGGAAGGGGTAAAATTAGTCCGGATGGCAGCCACCCAGATTGACAGCCTGTGTCCCCAGGTAAGCCTCATTCACTTGTTTCAAAAGCCCATTGGTGGCCCAACACTCAGGGTCCTTGCCAGTCAGGCCCTCCTGTCTCTTCCTGACTTGCCTTGCCATGCCATCATTCTGGGGCTGTTTCGAGGTCTATCTTTCTCAAAAAGGAATTCTAACTGCCCCGGTCTTCAATTACTGTGGTAATTATTGTGTTTTCCACTCCTATTGACTTTGTTCTGTCTGTTTGGGGCTGTTATTTAAATGCTCCATATCTATTTACCTTGTCTCAACTAAATTCTAACCTTGTACATGTAGGATAGCAGTTAGCTTTCTACTACATCTGTGCTGAGTAAATACAACTTGTCCAGGAAACACTTTTTGAAACTTGAGGCTGATGACTATATCTTACAAAAAAAAAAAAAAAAGGCAAACAAAAACTAATGGTAGTTGATAATGTACTTCATCTTTCATGTTTTTGATTGTCTTTTGAACACTGAGAACCCACTTATCTGTAGAAGCTACAGGGTCCAGGGTTTTGATGTGGCCTTTGACCTTCTTGTTTCTTTTTTGAATAGTGTAGTATGTTTCTGGATATTTCTAACAAATAGGTCATCAATGCTGCTCTCACACTGGCTGCCCGACCACAGAGCAAAGTTGCCCAGGACAACATGGATGTCTTCAAAGACCAGTGGGAGAAGCAGGTCCGAGTGCTGACAGAAGCCGTGGATGACATCACCTCAGTGGATGACTTCCTTTCTGTCTCAGGTAATCACTAATAGGCCCCTTCCAAGGTAGCTGGAGGAGAAGAACAGGATTAGGAGCATCTTGCAAGGGTCATGGGTGTCTGTTTCAAGTGTTGTTCTTGGCCCTTTGAGCTTTCACTCATCTCAGCAAATGTGATTGGAACACCCTTTTTGGAAATTCTTTTGTGTGCACACTATTTCAAAACACTGAGCCAAAGCACTTGAGAGGAAAACACAACATTTCTGATAAAGAGATCAGCAACCTGAAAAGATTCTTTAAGGAGACATGGGTTCTATTTTAGTTCCTAGAGTTTTTAAAGCAGGTTGGCCTTGCATACCTCTGAATTACCCATCTTAAAAAAGGATATGGTATGTGAGATTGGTTAATCCTCATGGTTTATATTTAAAAATCAAAAAAGCAATCAGCTAGCCCAATTTGGCCATGTTTAAGGGGGTCATTTTTTCCCAATAAATGAAGTTACCCAGGTTTGCCTTAAGGCAGGTAGAAATACTAGTCACCGAATGTACCCATTAAGAGATAGTTGGGAGCCATGGAGGTTTTGAATGCTTATCTATGAGGATGTGTAAGGAAGTTAGAGAAAACAAGTAGAACCAGTCATCCCTTGAAATTGTAACTTTTTTCTTTGTAGAGGAAGCCAGACTGAAGGATGTTAGTATATTTGAATAACCATGTAGTCCCATTTGACCTTAATGGTACTCATCAATGCTGTTTTAAAATTGGGCTACCAGCCAGCAAATGGGCCTTTTTCCAAATACCTTTGTCCAAACACATTTGGCACATTTCACTTAGAAGAGTCTCTGTGGGAGGAATGTGAGAGGAGGTTGCTGGAAACATCAGCCTCCTTTGTGAGGCATTAAAATAATCAAGTGACCCTTGAAAATTCAGATTGACCAGATGTTGACTCTTCCCACAGGTAGACCTAGCCTTGACCAGGGCCTGCCTGTCCTTGGCCACCTGAGGCCTGAGATGGAAGGGGTGGCAGCTGGTGGGATCCAGGCAGAAGGAGCTTCTGACTGCAATAATTTAGAAGGAATTTCTTGGGGAGGTGCTCAGAGATTTTGTCTAGGTGCAGTCTTTGCTTTCCTGGAAGAAACAGACAATGGGTTCCTACTGGGGGCTTCTGTTTGAAGCTTGTCTGAGAGCAGCAGAGTCAAATCTGTAGGTCTGATGGATAACTGAAAACCCAACTTTGAAACCATGGAAAGCAAGAGAAGGCAGATGGGAAGAACGAGTAAACAAACACAAGTTCAGTGTCTCTAATTTACCTGACTCTCTGCTGTTTGCTTTAATTCTTACCAAAATTCTGTAAGATAGGTATTAGTATTCCATGTCTTCCTTAGAGTAGACTAAGTCACTGAGGGGGTAGGTAACTGGGCAGAGGTGGTATGAAAATCCAGGTAATCCTCTTTTTCAGAAGCTATGTAGTTCTCAGTAAGTCAAGATAGCAGGAAATTTCCTATGGCACATCCAGCTTACACTGGTTCTCTTCTCCCCACCTCTGGTATCCTCATTCCACTCTCTCATTCCTTTCAGAAACGTTTCTTGTTTTTCATTCCTAAGGTGGTATGTTTTGGTGACTTTTCAAAGCAGCTATTCATTTAAATACACCCGAATTTGAGGGCTAGCTGATAAAGAACTCAATACGTTGCCCTTTCTGGGATTGGCTTTGGCGATGGCCAAGTCCCAACCATGTAAAAGGTATCTGAAAAATGCATCTCTCGTGCAGTGCTTAGAAATTGTTGAGATAGGCATGTTGGGGAGATTTGGGTGGTGTGGAATAAATGAGTGGCCACCCCTTGTATCTAGTCAGTCTCTGCCAGGAGACTCTAGTGGCCCCCTGACAGGGCAGGGGCTCTCCCTCACCAGCCTCAGATCTCACAGCAATCCTCATAGCCCCTGGAAATTTGCTTCTGCATCCCCTTTTGCCTGCGAATGAGTAGAAAATATGCCTGGACTGCCTTTTTCAAAGATGAATCATTTCAGGCGCCTGGGTGGCTCAGTCGTTAAGCGTCTGCCTTCGGCTCAGGTCATGATCCTAGGGTCCTGGGATGGAGCCCCACATCAGGCTCCCTGCTCCGCGGGAAGCCTGCTTCTCCCTCTCCCACTCTCCCTGCTTGTGTTCCTGCTCTCGCTGTGTCTCTCTCTGTCAAATAAATAAATAAATAAATCTTTAAAAAAAAAAAAGACGAATCATTTCAGAATTTAAAAACTTCCCAACTTCTCCTTTTCTTTAAATACATGTACAAAATTTTCTGAAGGTAGGGAAAAGCAAGGTGAGGCGGTCTTATCTCAGACTGTTTCAATTCTGCAAAGCTTTTTCTTAATTTTCTTCCCCCAGCCCTGCCCCTTCGCCCCCTTTCTCCCTGCCATTCCTTTGTACATCTCATTATTACCAGCAACAAGGAAAGGCTTTGGCTTCCACTGATAACACTGTGCAGTCCAACCCCAGTGGTACAAATACCGTGGCATGCCATGACAGGAAAATGAACAGGCGTTCTCCGGGAGCCAGCCTTGGCAGGGCCTGCTGGAGCATGCCTTTGGAGTTGACAGTTGGAGGTGGCTGGTACCTTTCCACAGCCGGGCTTGACAAATAATGACACAGTCTACTCTGTCCTGCCGGTAGGCTATGGATATGGCCCAATTGTTGGGGAAACTACTTCTCCTCTCCTCTCCGGAGCTGAAGCCAAAACATTTGCATCAGTAAATTGCAAGTTTGGCCCAGGAGATCTTTTGGAATGGCATTAATGACATTTTATGTATCAGTTTCTTAAGGGAATATCTGTCCTGGCAGGAAACTCTATTTAAAAAAAAAACAAAAACAAAAAGCAAGCAAAGATCTTTGTTTTTAAAAGACTACAGTTTTGTTTTGTTCATGCTACCTGAATCTGTGTACCTGAGAGTTTAATTTGTCCATAAGAAATGCAACAAGTTTGAGGAGCAATGATGCTAGCTATTAACATTACAGGAGCAAAACCAATTTTCAGAAGTGGCCTGGGCTTGTAAAAAAGTGAAATGGCTGTGTTAGAACACTTACGTTTTTCCCACTGGGTAAAAACTATAATTTTTAATAGTGGTTTAAAATGAGTGTCTTGGCATTAACCATGTGACAGTTTAATTCTTGGGTTTGGCTCACATAATAGCAGGCATCTAAGATCTGAAGAAGAGATTAACTCCATCCCATAATGTCCAAGCGTTTTGTTGTTTGCCTGTTCTTATTTTTCTTTTGGCTCCAGGGTCTTGAGTTTGTGTGAGTTTTTAAAAGGAAACAGTGAACTTTGGTTTTGGATTTAGAATCTGTACCTTTGATGTTTATAATAAGTACTTTGGTCATCAGTGATTTTTTATAACAAAATTACATCTTTTCTGAAATAGTAAGGCTGCAAAAATTCAAGCAAGTTTATTGCAAAATATATTGCAGTCAAGTATTTTATGATATATTTAAAAACCACGCTTCCTATCCAAGTGTAACGTCCAAAGAACCTGAGCAGTTTTTCCCCGCCATGGAGCCCTCTCTGGAATACCCATGCTTTTTATTATTACTTTTTCTACTGTATTCTTTTCTAGTTGGGAGAGCATTCCTGTTTTGACTTCTTGAGTTCTTTCTCTTGAAAATACCTTAGGATAAAAATACATAATGGTTTCCTTTCAATAGACATGTTTAGTCAGTGCTTTTTCTTTGATTACCTGCTGTGTATAAGGCACTGTCAGGAATGCAAATATGAATGAAGGACGGAGTCCGCCTTCAAATAATTCACTGTATCTCTTGATAGATCCTAGACTGGTGTGCTTCCAGACTTGTGGGCCCTACACCTGAGGGTGGAGGGAGAAGGAGAGGAGGGGAGAAGTTATTACAAGGGGTCGGGACTCCATATATACACTGTGTAGGATCTTTTGATCAATTAACATGCCTATATGAACAGGTCCTATTCTTTCGCATATACATTGTCCATACTGAGCTTAAGAAAATGCAAATCTGGTGCACCTGGGTGGCTCAGTCAGTTAAGCGGCTGCCTTCAGCTCAGGTCGTGATCCCGGGGTCCTGGGATCGAGTCCCGTGTCGGGCTCCCTGCTCAGCGGGAAGCCTGCTTCTCCCTCTCCCACTCCCTCTGCTTGTGTTCTCTCTCTCACTGTGTCTCTCTCTGTCAAATAAATAAATAAAATCTTAAAAAAAAATGCAAATCTGTTTCAAAACATTCCAAATTCTAGCTTTTACATATATACCATCCGCCGATATAACTACTATCAGGAGGGAATTGTGATTCATTTTCCCATAAAAGGGGTACCCCTAAATGGAAAATGCTGGGAAATGTTGAGTAAACTATCTTAACATTTCAAAAAAAAAAAAAAAAGCTGATTAAGAAAAATTAGTCAATAAATTGTAAAATTTACACTTTATTCACACAGCATGATTAACTAAACTAACCACTGAACAAATTAGTTGATGATTTGACTAATTAAAAGCAATGCTTTTGATATCCTGGATTTCCAGCTTCTGCTAGCCTCCTTCAAATACGTATCATTTAGATCTATTAAAGCATATTTTTTTCTGGTGTCCTAATTAAATTAGTTGCACATTTCTAGTTTGGGAAATAGGTTTTAAAGAAAAAAATTATCATTTCATTTTAAGATATTAGGTTATGAGTGGGCTTCTTAGAATTATTTTTTTTTAAATCAACTCCAGAGAGATTATTAGGATCTAATATAATTAACACATTCCATCTCTGTTCTGCTTTCAGAATAGAGATGGAATCTAAAATTCAATCTATAAACTATGCATGGAAAAGCAGTAGTGTTGCTGTTCTTCTATTGTTTTAGTCAAAGAAAATAGAAGATGGATGCAGGGTTTTGACATGCAGCCCCTCCCAGTTGGTTACTTTTGGGGACAAGGGCACATTTGAATAGTCTGGCAAGATCCAGCAGGGTGGTAAGCTGGGCAGTAAGAGAGGCCTTTCAAAATCAAACTTTTGTATTTGAAACCCTGTACCAAGTTTGAGTAAACCTTTTTCTCAGCTGTCCTTTTAAGTGAGTTTGCATAACACAAACCAGGATCTCAGAAAGAGGTGGTTTTCAGAAGTTTCTTAACCAAACTGAAAACTCCTTTTTTTTTAAAAAAAAAATTTTATTTATTTGACAGAGAGAGACACAGTGAGAGAGGGAACACAAGCAGGGGGAGCAGGAGAGGGAGAAGCAGGCTTCCCACGGAGCAGGGAGCTCGATGTGGGGCTCGATCCCAGGACCCTGGGATCATGACCTGAGCCGAAGGCAGACGCTTAATGACTGAGCCATCCAGGCGCCCCCAAACTGAAAACTTCTTAAAGTCTGTATTTTCACATTTGTTTCTGTTTTACTCAGGAAAATGTCAGCATTCAGGAAGTACTTTTTGTGAGTTTAAATCTGAATATTAAAATTAAAATGCCTTTTTTTCTATTTTAATTTTGATTTGAAATTAAAGAACTAGAGAATGTAGAAATCAGAAATTCATAATGGTTTGAATGAGGAAATTCTATTGTATGAGGTCAAAACAGAGGTTCCATTATGAAAAGTAAGTTATACTTTGCAAGTTTCTGCCTAGGGGCCTAAAAGAACAGATATTCGTTCTGAGTGACTGGTTTAAATGAAAGCAGGAGAGATCTGTGGTGGAGACTGGTGGTGGCTCAGTACCTTTCCCTCTTTCCCTATTTAGGAATTTTTAATTCAGAGCTAGCCCGAGAAAATTCTCAAGGAGGTAATAATTTATTTTAATCCTTTATTAACTATTTATTGAATTTGGCAGTTATGATTTTTTAAAAGTTACCAGATTATTTAAGATTATTTCTCACTGTTCTCTTTATTTATAGTGTGTGTGTGTATTTTCAGCTTAAGTTCTTTTCTTTCCACAGAGCACTAAACTTTTTCAACATTCCTTAAAATTCTGTTTCTAAAGAGTGTTCAAGGGACATAATTACAGATCTCACTTTGGGCATAAGAAATACAAAATTGCATATGTGCAAAACCATAAGGGACCAAATTGCATGTATTCACTCTGCCACTAGAGAGTGAAACTCGCAACCTGCCTGCCTGGATTCTACTTTGGGCAATGAGGGAGAGTGATCACTGACCTTGACTCTAATCTGAGGGAGCCAACCACAAGACTGGATTATATTTTAACTGTGGAAAACACTGTCATCCCCTTCATCTGGTCTGTTTTCCTGTTGTATGTACCTTGTGCATGACATGACATTAAAAAAATGATTAGGTGGTATTGGTCATTTTAGAGTTTCCCTTAAATGTCTCCTTAATAAAAACATGATCAAACGAGCATGCACCCCGAGCTTGATTCTGGTCATGTTTGGAAATGTTTCTGCCTGATCAGGTTGGCTTCATGTTCACTGCCACAACCACTTTTTATTTTATTTTTTTAAGATTGATTTACTTATTTAAGAGAGAAAGAGTGAGAGTGTGGTTGTGTGTGTGTGGGGGGAGGGTAGGAACAGAGGGAGAGGGACAAGCAGACTCCCTGCTGAGCAGGGAGCCTGAAGCAGGGCTGGATCCCAGAACGATCACGACCTGAGCTGAAACCAAGAGTCAGATGCTTAACTGACTGAGCCACCCAGACACTCCTGCCACATTCACTCTTAAAATGCAATAAATCTCAAATATTAAAGGGATGCTCAAAGTATGGTGTTGAAAGTATGGTCCCCAAACCCACGGCATTAACATCACCTGGGAACCAGGTAGAGATGTAATTTCTTGGGCCCACCCCAGACCTACTGAGTCAGAAACTCTAGTAGGAGTGATACCTTGGCATTCTGTATGATGCTATGAGCCCTCTGGCTGGTGCTCAAGTTTGAGAACTGCTACTATAATTATAAAATACATTCTTTAAATGTTATTTCAGTATTGTATGTATTGAGATGTGCAAGGTGATGGCTCATGAAGTTGATGAATCTCTCTTAGGTTGCTTATTAAGTGTGTGAGTGGTATAAAATCATATAAATATGTATGTGTTTCCTCTGCAGAGAATCACATCTTGGAGGATGTGAACAAGTGTGTGATAGCCCTGCAAGAAGGGGACGTGGACACCCTGGACCGGACCGCAGGGGCCATCAGGGGCCGGGCAGCTCGAGTGATACACATCATTAATGCTGAGATGGAGAATTATGAAGCTGGTGTTTATACTGAGAAGGTTCTGGAAGCTACAAAATTGCTCTCTGAGACAGGTAAACATGGATATTAGATTCAACCAAAATGTCAATGCCATGATTAATTTCCATATTTGGATTAATCTTTTTCATTGTCTTTTATAGGCCTCTGTGCTTCTAAATTACACCTGATCATAACAGAGATACTCTTGATTTCTTGAGTTTGAATTTGAATAACTTTAGCAGAATAACAACTTTATTGCTTTGCATGTACATATTACTTTATAGTTTTCCCCTATAATCTCCCTTGATTCTCACAAGGGCCTTATGAAGTAGGCAGATTTTTATTATCTGCAACTATGCATGTGAAAGTGGAGGTTTAAATGACTCAAGAGACTGGAAAAAGGTCACAAGTGTAGAAAACAGTGGAGATGTGATGGGGACTTGGAATCTTGAACTAGAAACCATTTCTCCATCTATTTCTTGAGAAGATAGGACCTCGAGGAAGGAGAAAGCATAAAGGCTGTAGGTAGTATCTGGATATGAAATGCTCACAGAAAGGGGGTGGTTGCCTTGCTCCTCTAGGAAAGCCTTCCATGCCCTCTTCCAGAGCATGTGCTGTCCACTAGGGGATCACTGCTGTGCTAAGACTGGGTTACACATCGGAGCCTGTCATAGCTCTCTGGTGCATTGGGGTGGAGAAAAAAAAGGCTTACTTTCACTGAGTTAGCAGAACAGCCCATCCCTTTGAAAAGTTGTGTCGAAGACTGACCTGTTTTTAGTAGTTTTTACTCTTGACTAGTGTCACTGGGCTTCAGACCCTTTCTCATGTCCCTAATACTGTGTGTGTGTGTGTGTGTGTGTATTGGGTGGGAAACAGTGGTTAGAAAGTTCAGGGAAGGAAAGAACACAAAGGGATAGAAAAAGAGAATTTAAGTTTACTTTGGATGGGGTTGTGGATAGGAAATGAACTGAGTCCTATGTAGGCACACAAGGACCTCTCAAACTTCAATGTGGGCCTTTCCTGGTCTGTAGATGGACTGTGGAACCTATTAGGATTTAAAAAAACAAATGTGTTTCTAAAAGGTCACATAAAGCAGTGTTCCAAGTTCTACATGAAACAACATGTTAGTTGAAATAGGTTTCCTTCTACAGGGAAAAGGTTATTTACAAAGACTTCTGTAGATGTTTGTTAGTCTGAAATAGCAAGGAAAAACAGCAATAAACATGGACCTTGGTTGTTCTCTTTGAAATATAAGCAGAAAGGGAATAGGGTAACATCACATCATAAAGAGCACATCTAAGGATTGTTGCTCTTGAGAATCATCACAGACTTAGAATTAGAAATAATACCAGTAATGATAATAAGATATATCTACATTTTAATTAGTTGAAATTTAGCACTCTTTTCTTTCAAATAGGCTTGTCTTTTGCATTCAGTAAAGCAGCACAAAGCAAGTGCTACAGTTTCTTCCCTCACTTGGAAGAATTAGAAACCGGCATTTTACTCTCCAGTATAAGGACTTCTTTTTTTTTCTTAGAGGACCTCCTCACATTTCTGTGGCTCTCAGTTTCTGGCCCTTTAGCTGTAATCTGTTACAAAGTCTCAGCTTTACATGGGGTATTGACCACTCCCTTGGGTCTGACACTGGGGAAAGAGTAGCAGAGAAGGGTGGAAGGTATGAAGACAGGACTTTCAACGCATGCCTGCTCATGACTGGGTGGAATGCTCATTGTAATAGTTGAAAGACACAGAGCATATTGCCAATTTACATGTGACTTTGTGCACACCAAGAACCCAGGCATTGTTTAAGAGACATTCTGGAGTTGTTTTCTCATTGTATTTTGGGCTGCTTTAATGAACAGAAGGTACAGTGCCCATTAGGTCAAAATCTGCTTAAAGGCAAGGGCAACGTGCTTAGTTGGTTGAACTATTTTTACCTAATTTCACTCAAACTCTTGAAATGTAAATAATTTTCTGGTTGATTTTCTTTCTTTCTTTCTTAAACAACAAAATCAATGAAATATGAAACAGAGCAATCCATCCAGGATTGTTGTTGCTCATCAAGATTTTTCTCTTAGTTGTTCACTGTAGAGCTTTTAAAACTCTCATTTCAACCCTTCCTTGCAGTGATTGAATACTCTGGGGACTTAACTAAAGATACCTTTGAGATTCTGATGTTCACATACAGTTCTTAATTGAACAGGGAAGATGGACAAGGCTCTTTAAATTTTTCAAGAACTATTGATGATAACTAGGAAAATAATCAGGTAGAAGAGATTGAAATAGTTTCTACACAACTGTAATTGAACATACAGGAATACGTGTCAAGGAAAAGTAGATGTTGTTGGGCTCAGAACTAGAATATACAATGGATATACATTCTTTTGCTTCTTTCTTCAGTTTTCTCTCTCCTAAACCGAAACAATACTGCTTCTTAGGAGTAACTAGAGAGGTTGTCAAAGAAATGAAAGCAAAAGCTTGAGCTGTTAACTCACCCATGCTAATGAGAATTGTTAGGACTGTACTAGACACTTGGAGTTGGAGGGAGCAGTTCTGCGATTGTGGTTGTGCAGTTTTGTTCAGTTAGTCTTTTTGTCACTGTCTGGCTGTGCTCTGGAGACCTATGTCCTCAATATAAAAACTGCTATGCATATCATTAATACCCAGATTTCTACCTTTGGGCTAATGCTTTGTTTGATTTTTTTTTTTTTAATGAGAGCCACATTGTTCACTTTTTTTTATATGAGCTTATTAAACTTTGTCCTGAGAGTACATTTTATTTTGGGGATAGAACACAGGGGTAGTGGGCAAGGGGGGAGAAGGTACCAAAAGGAAGGATGAAGAAAAAGAAGAGGAGTCCAGAATACGGAAGACAAAATATCATGTTTTCTTCTGCCTGCCACCACCTACCAGATTCTACCCAGTTTTATGTCTGAATTGTTATATCCCAGACCTTAAGGCAGAAGTTCTCAATCTCTGTACCACTGACTTTTTAGTTGAGGTAATTATTTCTTGAGGGAGGGGAGCTGTCCTGTGCATTATAGGATACCTAGCGCTGCTGGCCTCTACCCACTAGATGCTTAGAGGACCTCTTTTCTTCCCCGTTCCAAGTTGTGACCATAAAAGTCATAAAAGACCATAAAAGTATCTTTAGATATTGCCAGATATCCTTGAAGGGTGGGCAAAATAACCTCCATTCAGAATAGCTGCTCTAAGGGGAAGAAATATCCCCAAATAGCGACAAGTTTAAACAAGGCAAAATGGATCTTATGTACCATGACCATAAGATAAAAGAAGTGAAGGGGGTGGGGTAAGAGAAGAATTACATATATATTACAGAGAAGAATCTAAAAAAGGGCTGAACATTCCAAGTCTTGACTAGACCAGACTTTGCTGCTGAAGGGGTTTGCAAACATAGGCCAGCCCCCATTTAGACATGGAAATGTTGCCAGGGACAGCCTCTGCAGAAGGACTCCCATTTTACCACCTGGCTGCCTTCTCTGAGTGGCTAGAAATTGAAAGGGATCCAAAGAGTGACATAACAGTCTGTAGTTGATTCTCCATGAATTACTTTCTCAGTAAAGACAGTGTTTTGTTGAAGAGTGCTTTTTGTGTTTTTATGAATGCTGAATTAAATTTGTGAAAATAATTTTGTGGATTATTAGTATGCTAAAATCCTAGGGCAACATTATATAAAAATTTACCTCTTTTTTTTTTATCAAACTATCTAGGGTGATGAAAACACAAACCTGATCTACATCAGACCCATTAAATACTTACATAGTATATTTGATGGGCTTTTCAGTAAAACCTGAATTATAACAAATTGCCAACAGCATGCACAGTTGACTAGACCCATCTTCAGAGATCTCATTTACAAAGTCAGATTGCTCCAGGAGATTGAGGGGGGTGGAAGTACATTCAGTCATAGCATATTTAGATGTATAAAGAGTAGCTCATCTTCACCAAATGGATGATATTGAAATGTCATTTTTATAAATTTGATATCTGATACAAGTTTGTGGCAATGTGAATGTGGTTGGGTTGAGAGATCTTTGAGATTCTGCTGGCAGTTCCCTCTTCAGAGGGCACAGATAAAAAGAGGTGAAAAAAAGGAAATAGGAAAAAAAAAAGTATTTTAAATGAGAACTCCATGTTAGTGGGTACTCCATATGTGGAGATTAAAATTCCAGTATTTTGGAGAACATGTCCAAACAGATGGTATAGTTTTTCTTTCTTGCTTGCTTGCTTTCTTTCTCTCTCTCTTTTTTTTTAATTAAGACTATTTTTTAGAGCAGTTTAATGTTCATAGCAAAACTGAGGGCAAAGTACAGAGATTTCCCATGTACCCCTTGACCCCACACATGCATAGGCTCCCCTGTGATCAAAATGCCCTTCAGAGTAGTACATTTGTTACAATTAAAGAGGCCGCACTGACCCATCATAATGGCCCAACGTCCATAGCTTACAGTAATGTTCACTCATGTTATACTTTTTGTGGGCTTAGACTAATGTATAATGACCTGTATCCATCATTACGGTATCATACAGCATATTTTCACTGCCCTAAAAGTTACCTGTACTTCACCTATTTATCCCTCCCCCCCCACCCCTCACCCCTGGTTCCACTGATCTTTTTACTGCTTCCACAGTATTGTCATTTCCAGAATGTCATGTAGTTGGAATCATATAGTATATTGCCTTCTTAGATTACTTCCTTCACTAAGTAGAGATGGTATAATTTTTACTCCTATGCTTTTGTAAAGTTTTCATAAGAACAAAGGGGAACTTTTTATACCATTTCTATATATTTTGCCTAGAAAATGTAAGAGGATCAGCAAACAAAGTATCAAAATTGGAAATAGTAATGAGCGGTAAAGCTGTGTCAGTACAATGTAGTTGAACAAATCCAGATTAGGAATCAGAAGAACTTCATTCTTTGACTTCTGGCAACTAACTATAACTTTAAACTAGTCAATGCCTCTGGGCCACAGCTTCTCCTATGTGGCCTGATGTTTTGTTGTCTGAGGTTGGTCAATATCATTGATTTTGGAATAAATGTATCACTGTTTCCTGGCTTTCTGGTGACTGCACCTAACATGGACAGTTGTTGCCCATGAATCCTCTGTTTGAACACTCTGCTTTATCCAGACAGGCGTGGTTATTATTTTCCAGGCAAAACACATCCATGCTGCCTCCACTGTCCTTCCTGTGTCCTTCCTGTCCCATTTCTTTTTTTTTTTTTTAATTAACATATAATGTATTATTTGTTTCAGGGGTATAGGTCTGCAATTCATCAGTCTTACACAATACTCACCACAACACATACCATCCCCAGTGTCCATCACCCAGCCACCCCATGCCCCCACCCCCTCCCCTCTAACAACCCTCAGTTTATTTCCTAAGATTAAGAGTCTTATGGTTTGTCTCCCTCTCTGGTTTCATCTTGTTTCATTTTTTCCTCTCTTCCCCTATGATCCTCTGCCTTGTTTCTTAAATTCCACATATCAGTGAGATCATATGATAGTCTTTCTCTGATTGACTTATTTCACTTAACATAGTACCCTCTAGTTCCATCCACGTTGTTACAAATGGCAAGATTTTTTTTTGATGGCTGTGTAATATTCCATTGCGTGTGTGTGTATGTGTATATATACATATATATACATATATATATATATATATATATATATATATATATATCAATCACATCTTCTTTATCCATTCATCTGTCGATGGACATCTGTGTTCTTTCCATAGTTTGGCTATTGTGGACATTGCTGCTATAAAGTTTGTGGTGCAGGTGCCCCTTCAGATCACTACATTTGTATCTTTGGGGTAAATGCCCAGTAGTGCAATTGCTGGGTCATAGGGTAGCTCTCTTTTCAACTTTTTGAGGAACTTCCATACTGTTTTACATTGCACCCCAAACCATAAGATACCCAGGAATAAATCTAAACAAAGAGGCAAAGGATCTGTACTCAGAAAACTATAAAATACTCATGAAAGAAATTGAGGAAGACATAAAGAAATAGAAAAACGTTCCATGCTCATGGATTGGAAGAACAAATATTGTTAAAATGTCTATGCTACCTAGAGCAATCTACACATTCAGTGCAATCCCTATCAAAATACCATCAACTTTTTTTCACAGAACTGGAACAAATAATCTAAAATTTGTATGGAACCAGAAAAGACCCCGAATAGCCAAAGGAATGTTGAGAAAGAAAACGAAAGCTGGCGACATCACAATTCTGGACTTCAAGCTCTATTACAAAGCTGTCATTATCAAGACAGTATGGTACTGGCACAAAAACAGACACATAGATCAACGGAACAGAATAGAGAGCCCAGAAATGGACCCTCAACTCTATGGTCAACTAATCTTTGACAAAGCAGGAAAGAATGTCCAATGGAAAAAAGACAGTCTCTTCAACAAATGGTGTTGGGAAAATTGGACAGCCACATGCAGAAGAATGAAACTGGACCATTTCCTTACATCACACACAAAAATAGACTCAAAATGGATGAAAGACCTAAATGTGAGAAAGGAATCCATCAAAATCCTAGAGGATAACACAGGCAGCAACCTCTTTGACCTCGGCTGCAACAACTTCTTGCTAGACACATCTCCCAAGGCAAGGGCAA
This sequence comes from Mirounga leonina, assembly GCF_011800145.1. Taxonomy (NCBI): domain Eukaryota; kingdom Metazoa; phylum Chordata; class Mammalia; order Carnivora; family Phocidae; genus Mirounga; species Mirounga leonina. The sequence continues at coordinate 36,003,646 of NW_023270305.1, read as the reverse complement.
AATGAACTATTGGGACTTCATCAAGATAAAAAGCTTTTGCACAGCAAAATAAACAGTCAGCAAAACCAAAAGACAATCGACAAAAGGGGAGAAGATATTTGCAAATGACATATCAGATAAAGGGCTAGTATGCAAAATCTATGAAGAACTTTTATCAAACTCAACACCCAATGAACAAATAATCCAATCAAGAAATAGGCAGGAGACATGAACAGACATTTCTGCAAAGACGACAACCACATGGCCAACAGACACATGAAAAAGTGCTCAACATCACTCAGCATCAGGGAAATGCAAATCAAAACTATGATGTTCTCCATTTCTTCCTCCCCCTCTGTGTATTGACCTTATACTTTAAGACATGGCTCATTCTCAGTTGAAGACAACAGGGAACATTATCAGTCTTTTGATGTTTAGTGTGTCATCTTCGTTGTCTGCCTCAGTGGTCCACAACTAGGTTGTCCGTTCCTGGAGGCAAGTGTTTCTATAACTACCTAGGATCTAGAGCAGTGTTACCACACAATTAGCACTTAATATACATGCATTGATAAAATGAATATAAAGAGTTAGGACATTACATTTCATTAATTTTCAGTGGAGAATAAGCCCAGTAGCAGCCACTGGCTTTCAGCTTAAGATTCTACAACGAAGAGAAACTTCCTCCACCACCACCCCCTACTTTGTATATAGCAAAAGAGAGCAATCTGTTTGGCCATTTTCAGGGTACGCTTACTCTACTTGGACTGATTACTGTATTTAGTGGGATTAGGTTTTATGATTGGATAGGTCTGGGTGACCTGCCTATCCCAGTGATTGGGTTGTGGAGGGTGTAGACAGAGGTAAGATCAACATCAGAAGGAGGTAGTAGGGACAGCTTCTTGGGAAGATAAAATATTAGATATTATGGGTAGGAAAGGCCATTACAGTCTAAGGCACTTCTCCATGACTGACTTTGAAATTAGATTATGAAAGTAATGAATTTCAACAGAAGCTATAATGACCAAGATTGTTCACCCTAGACATCCTAATATATTTTAAATGCATTTTAATATAACCCTGACTATTGGTATAAAGTATCTTATTTCTCTCTGAAAGGTCAAAATGATTAGGATATTCAGGAAATATCTTACTTATTTGGTGGTTGTGGTATCCATGGTGGTGGGAAATCAGAAGTAGAGGAAGAATGAGAAGGAAATCTCATCTACTTAGTAGTCCTTCAATAGGCAATGTGTAGTTTGTCTTAGTGCCTTTTCTGTATGATTGAAACCTCCGTACTTTAGATATTTTAGGGATCTGGCTGATGTGTTTTATTATCTATGTTTACTTTATCCTGAAAGAAAATGCAAAGCTTCTGGCTGAGAGGACAAACTTACTACTCACCATGCCAGTTTCCCATGCCTCATTGTCCCTCTTAAGGCAGTGTGATGAGGGCAGGTGAATTCCATGCCCACAAAGGAGGTCCATGCGACAGGAGAGGAACCACGAAATTATGCATCTGGGAGCTCATCTAGGAATTGGTGTTCCACAGCCTTTTTCCCCTCCCGAGAGGAGAAGAGAAGCCTTTGCTCTTTAATGTTAATAAACTCCCTCTAGGAAGGGTCTCCTACTTGTTATAAGCCTTTGAGATATAAATGAATGTTGCCTGGTTTTATTCCCCTTTGAAATGTAAACACACATTTCTGGGGAGATAAACGCGTAAATCTCTCCTGGTTCCTTCACTATTTTAGGACTGCTACCGAGTCATGCTTTAAACCAGGTTACCAGTGATTTTAGCTCAGAAAACCCTGGCTAAACAGAAACATGAAAATCTCTACCCCACATTGGCTTGTTCATAAGTACTGTGTTCTGCTAGAATTCAGACGTGTCCAGCACTCTTAGCATGAGGGGCTGAAGAGCCATAGGAGAGGATACAATTTGAGAAAGTAAGAGATACAATTTTAGGCTGGTGATAAACCTCTGATGTGGAAGTGGAAATGGGATAGGGTGGATATAGAAAGGCCAACGATTACACATTCATGTGCCATAAGTTAGGAGAAACATACTGGAACAAATAGCACTTTTCTAGTGCTTGTTTGTCAGAGTAAAACCAAGAGGAAGGCTATTCATTTAATTCTGTATGATTCACATTATGGATGTAGAATCCTAGAGACTGCAAACAGCGTGGTACTTCTTTGTCACTTGAAGAGCATTAGGGGCATCCATGGTGGGAGCAGTGGGGTGGCAGAAGGGCCTGCGTATTTTGTCCAGCAGGGCTAGTGTTGGTGTCCATAGGACTTGGTGGCCAGGATATATTTATTGTGCACAACTGAGGCAGTAGTAAGTTCCCTTTACCCAGATTCTCTGCCGCATCAATAATAGTTGTTTGAATCCTACAGAAGAGGAATATGCTGACAGTCACTTGTTTGGGAGCACATGTGATATATCACTGGAATATCCCAGAAATAGTTTGATTTGGAAAAATGGGAAGCTTTGCTTGTGGCTGGACGACCTGAAATACAAAAGGACATAAGAACCAAAGTTCTGTTTATTCTTGTCAAAGTGACTCTGAAATAATCTTCCCACCTGGTTTGTCTTTCTGTATTTTACCTAGTCTCTAGCACTAGCTGGATTCTTCCTTCTCAGTGAATTCCTCTCTCTCTAACCACACCAGCCAATCCCATCTCTCTGTGCTCTCATTACTCATATTATCTGTGTCACTTTTTAGGCACCTACCACTTACTGCCCTGGTTGCAAACTCTGTTTCCCCATTTGTCTCTTAATGTAACTATCTGCCCTCTGTCTGCCTTTCTATCTAGATAAATGTAGGTGTGTATTGCTTCCGAATTAAATTTTAACCCCTTGAGAACTGAGACCACCTCTTCATTTCCTCCAGGCTGATAAGAGTTGAAGCTGTAAAATGTTTTTTTTTTTTTTAAACATAAATGAAAAATATAATTAACACTGTATAATATCTTATTTGGGGGTTGTGCCCTTTTTAAAACTTACATGCCTAATGATCAAGGTCAGAATCTTAGCAATTATAACATCTTAATCCTTTAAATCTCACTGATGCCAAATTTAACTGTAGTTATCAAGTTTGGTTTCCACAAACACTATAAGCTCAATAAAGCATCGTGCTCAATTCTTTATTCATTCCTTAAGTTTCAGAATTAAATGTGCCATCCTTTCCTTTTAACTTATAAACCATTTGTAATTATTTTTGAAATGCTTATTTTAAAATATAAGAACTTTCCAAGCAAGCATTTTCTTTCCCTAGGGAAAGAAAGCTCTTGTCTAGACAAGAGCAGATGGATGCTCCCTGATTCTCTTAGGGTAGTTATCATGAATGAATTTTAGAGGGTTTTTTTTTTTCCCTCCTTCTTCTAGGCAGTCCTTTTTCATCTTTCATCAAACAATTCAGCTCATGGGTTATGTATGGCCTTCTGGAACTTGAATTTGATTTTGATGTTTGAAATGTACATTATAATTTTCCAAACATGAATTTATGAAAATGGCAGCCTTTAGAAACTCCCACAGAGGGAACAGATGACTGACTCTGACGAAAGAAAGTCCAGGAATACACACAGAATAGAGGGGGAAAAAAAGAATACACATGGAATGGAAGAATTAGGACTAGCTAGGATGATGCTGATGGTTGCTGGAGAGTAGGAACAGCTGACAAATAGTCACCAGGGAATAAGGAGCAGATTAAACTGGGCTTCTTTTGTCTTTGCCCCTAGTTTCCAGTGCTCAACATCTTCTAACTTGATTATGAGTTATCAAGATAAAGCATGGTGAAAGCTAGTAAGTGTATCACTGGTCTGGACAAGGTAAGATTTAAATTTAGGGAGTATTTAAATATTATTGCTACTACCCCCTCTACAGCATTTCTAAAGGCATTGAAGGATACTTCGCTCAAAATTTAAATTCAGTTAATCAACTAAATAAAATAGTGGCATAAGTTTGAGATAGAAGGAGAATACTTTCACAAGAATATTAGATTAAGTTGGAGGTTTTTGGGGGGAAAAATGAGGTAGGGAAGCTGGTTTTGATTTTTTTCCAGTTACGAGCTTTTTGATTAAGTCTCATAACTTATTTAAAGACTCCCTTTCCTCATAGATCTGATGAGGACATAATGGATACAATGTTTAACACTGGCCTTCTTGGATAAAATGGAAAATTCTAGGAGTGAGTATATCAAATCTTGCCCTGAGGGCAGATTTCAAAGGAAATTCACTATTTTTTTTTAAAGATTTTATTTATTTATTTGAGACAGAGAGAATGAGAGACAGAGAGCATGAGAGGGAGGAGGATCAGAGGGAGAAGCAGACTCCCCGCCGAGCAGGGAGCCCGATGCGGGACTCGATCCTGGGACTCCAGGATCATGACCTGAGCCGAAGGCAGTCGCTTAACCAACTGAGCCACCCAGGCGCCCAGGAAATTCACTATTAAGAATGTAAAACCATCAGAAAGGTGATGGGGTCCTGCCAAGGAGAGAGAAGGGCATAGAAGTGGGGAAACTAAGTTTTCAAGACAAGTGGTACAAACTTCCCAATTAGAGATTTTAGCACTGATTTGAGTATTCTCAGTTTATTTTGCTCTCACAAAGCCACTTTTTGGTGATGAGTTATGTAGTTGCATGTCTGTCCAAAGGAGACTGGATGATTCTGCCTGCTTATAAACAAAGAAAAAGGTGTGTGGATTAGTAGATACAGAGGCTCATAGTGTGAAGATGATAACTATAAGAGCCATTTACTGTGCATCTTATGTGCCAGGTATGATGGTATCTTGCATATATTCACTTTTTTTGTGCCTTGACGGCAAGATCATACTTGTTTTGTCACTTTATTCCCAATGGATAAGTACTGCCTATGTTTATATATAAAACTGTATACAAAATTTGTTGAGTGTATTATTTTTAAACCTTATATAAAACCTGAAGGGCAGCTATCATCCTTGTTTTACACTTGAGTAAACTGAGGCTCAAATTGATTAACTGGTGAAAAATTGAATATCAAGGTTCATGTATGCATCTTCTTGGACCCAATAAATATCCAGAAGCCTAGACCAAGCATAGGTGCTGCAAATGAACATAAATTTAATATGTCCTGTTATCTATTTTTGCTGATATTTCTACTTCTGGCATAGCACACTTATTAGTTAGCTGTGTAACAAATCACCCCAAGGCTTAATGGATTAACATTATAAACATTTTACTGTCTCATAATTTCCATGGGCCAGGAGGCTGGGTACAGTTTAGCCATGTACCATTGCCTCCAGATCTCTCATAAGGATGCAGTCATCTTAAGGAACAATTGGTGAAAGAGCCATCTCTAAACTCACTCATGTGGTTGTTGGAAAGCCTCAGTTCCTCATTTGTTGTTGGACTTAGGGCCTCAATTCCTTACTGGCTGTTGACCAGAGAGGCCTCTCTCTGTTACTTGCCATAGAGACTTTTCCATAGATGAACTGTCTATCATCAGAGTGAGCAAGTGAGAGAGCAAGAAAAGGCAAGCAAAATGAGAAGTCAGCATCTTCTTGTAACCTAATCTCAGAAATGACATCCCATCCTCCTTGCTATATTTTACTGGTTAGGAGCAAGTCGCTAGTCTCAGCTCATGTTCAAAGTGAGAGGATCACACAGTGGCATAAATACCAGGAGAAGAGGGATCATTGGGGCCCATCTCAGAGACTATCACACCTACATATTTGCAAATGCATCAAGATGGGATGGACTATATGGGTGATGACTAGTATAATTAGGATAGAACATTAGGACATGTGGACAGATCCCACAACATAGACTTAATAGTGACTTATTTAACTTCTGGCACAGTGTACCTATTTGCTTATACAGTGGCTTCCAGGACACAAAAGATCCACTGAATCAAGATAGAGCTATGCAATATGTGGCCAGGAGGGTCATGAGAATAGTGGAGCTAAATAGTGGGGAAAGGAAGGCCAAGACTGGCTCAAGGTGATTGGTGAAGGGATTTGGAGCAGAGGACAGATCTGAGAAACTGTACAGAGAAACAAGATGAAGCTAGTATATAATTCGAAGATAACAGTGTGCCATGTCAAAGAGAAGAAACAAGTAATTACCTCTCTAGGGAAAATTCCATTTGACTTAGGTTCTGATATTCAGACATTAATCTCAGAATCTGAAAGAAGCTATGTTGCCAGAAGTGACTAAAGTCATAATCAGATTAGTGAGAGGATACAAAATCAGGGTCAGAAGTGGAAGGTCTGGATAATGCAGGAAATCCTAGCCAAGTGCTTCAGCAAGATTCTGGCCTTTCTTGTATCTTGAAGGAAAGCATCTATGTCTAGTGGGAGTATATGCTTCTGTAAATACTTACAGAAATGAAATAGCCATTATTCATGAGGTAGACTTACAGATCCATTTGATTAGCAAGCAGCTCAAAAAAAGATTCTAAGTTCAGAATTTTGAAAGATCCCTGTTTAGATGGGGAGAACCTAGAACGCCTCTAATAATTAATGATCATGATATTCTTTACTAAAACTACCGAACTGGTATAAAACGATGGCTGGCTTCTTTGGTTTGTCCTTCATTATTTTTGAGTGGTGCCAAAGCTACAAAAGTGTCAGCTTCAGTTTGCATTGGACCCTCCTTCTACACTGAGTATGACTTGGAGCTTCAGACTCTGATGGTTTCCTCACTAAATGATTATACTTCATGAATGTGCTGAACTGACAAGGTACACCCAGAGCCTTTTAAATGCCAATCAGTCTTTCCTTTGGGCAAATTTGTGCCCCCAGTGGTTTGGATCTACTCTCCTATATACTCTTTTCTCCTCTTACTTAACATCTAATTGGGGGCCACTTGAATAAAATCCCTTAGGAGTCTCTGATAGAAACCATTTTGGGGAAAGAATGCATTACCTATAGAAAGCACATGAAACAGTACTCTCTTGCTATAAGGGAATATTATTCCCTCAGAGGCTCCCCAAAATAATACCTTCTGTCTCCAGTTATTCTGATAATGTCTAATTCTCTAACTCCAACTGTTAAAATGGAGGCGTAATAACTGTTTGTGATTGGTGGGACAGTGGGGGAGTATAATGTATTCCTCCACTGGAGTTGGCCACAATTCCATCCCACTTTTGATATTTTATTCTCTTTCTAGATTTTTTCAAATATTTTCATTCTTACTTTTTATTTTATATTAACACTTATTAGACTGGTTCTTTCTCTAAAGCAGAAGGTCCTTGTCCATTTTCTCTTCTCTTTCCTTGGTATTGAAGTTTGTGCAAAGAACACACTCGCAAGAGTGTGTTGGTTGACTGCACCACCACAATTGAGAGATCCATATGCATGCAGATATCCTAGTTTGGCCCTGGTGAACTAGTCAAGGATACAATAGTGAATCTTTCTCCTTGCTCAGTGGTGATGCTCCTACTCAAGCAGTCCTGGAAGGCTTCTGTGTTCAGGTTTCTGAAAGGTCCCTAGTGATCAAACCTAGAATGCCCACTATTAACTTGGTTAATGACTCATGAAACTATTTAATAAAATTATTGAACTAATATGAAATGATGGGCAGAAAGAGACTTAGTAATTGAAATATGGTACTGCTCATCTGGTCCCTGCAATAGTGAATGACAAGGGAGTTCTTTTCTACATTCCATTCTTTCATTTCTCATCCTTCTCCCACTTGGATAGATTAGCTGTGCCAGAAGCATGATAAGGGCCTAAGATGTAAAGAAGAAGGAAGAGCTGGTCTCTTTCTAAAAGTGACTCCTAATGTAAAACAGTTGACATACAGAAATGTCAAACAATTTTAATATATTGTACTAAGTACTATAACAGTACATACATAATTAGGATGCTATAAAATTATAGAGAACTGACAACTTTGTGAATTAAGGAAGGTTTAACAATAGCAGTTAATTCTAAATGAGATACCAGAGATTGAGGAGGAATTCACCTGGGCCAAAGAAAAAGAGGTATATTTAAGTATAAGAATAAATTAATCATGAACATGTTGGTATGACATGGCATGTTTCCATGTCACCTTTGAAGACATTAAATAAGTCAGTCTAATTGGAACATTTAAATATATGTAGGAGTAGGTGGAGAGGCATAGATAAAAATGATAGGCAGGTGTCTGATGTTTGTGTTTATATCTTGTAAAGATTTTAGAGTCCCTCTATATTAAAGGGAATCATTGGAGTGTTTAAAGTTAGATGTGGACCTTTTAGGTGTTTACTCAGGGGCAGTGGAGTTGGTTGGCCATTCATTTCCACTACCTCTAGTTAACCTCAGATTTTGCTCTTACGGTTGTCAGCAGGCCTATTTGCATCTTTAGTGAGACTTCTTGTTCGTTTTACTGATTCACCCTGTGTTCTGAAATGTCACTTCTAATGTCTCTCTGGAGGATTAAGTCTAGATCTTCCTCACCTCTGTTTTAGGATCTCAGTAGGCACTAGAATGAGGCGACCTTGATTTTTATATGCATGCTGAACTCTGATTTCATTACTCTTGGAATGTCATCATTCTGTGGCCTAGTGTGCACTCTGCATACAAAAGTAAAACAAGAACTTACAAGTTTATTTCCAAATTTGGTCACCCTTTCAGGATATAAGCTATTAAGAGCAATTCAGTATTTCTGATAAATAACAGTAAAGTGGTGTCTACATTTTGGGATGTAATTCAGAAACTAGAAAGAAACTTCTATTTATATAATCCTATATCAAAAACTCTGTTAATATATAATGTGTGTATCACAAAGGCGATGCTGTATTCTGTCCTAATTAGTGGGAAGCAGAAGCAGCATCATATTTGAAGTATATGAATAAATATATTTTTTCAGACTTTTTCTATCTCAGTATTACTTTTGGGATATTTAATTTCTCAGACATTACCAGAGGCGTTAGAAGAATTCATAGCTTAATATCTTAGGTTCTGTCAAGATGGATCATTGTTCTATGAACTTTTTTCTGTCTTATCACTTTAGAAAACAAAACAGTATAAAACTAAAACAAGAAAGAGTGCAGCAGCATGGAGAGCAAAGGTATATTAGTTAAAGAGTGGTAGCAGTTGACCAAGCCATAAATAAATGAGTATTGAATGTGCTTAAGAGCAGAGCACGGAGAAAGATTTTCTTGAGGGTCAGACCCAGAAAAACACTGACTTGAGGTAAGAGAAATGAATGTCTTCTCAGTTAAAGTAAATAAAACTGAATTAGTTCAAGTTGTGGGTTTTATCAGGTTGATGAATCTAATAAGATCATTGGAATATTAAGGATAAATTTAACTCTGAGCCCCCATTTGTAAAGTGAGGATTCTGTACCTCCTCTCCCACCATTTTTTCTCCCTTAGAAGGTTGATGTTATGTTCTGTTCCAATCTTTTTATTAAAGAACTTTGTTTTTTCTGCCTCTTCTGATAATGCCACATCCACAACAGTGTTGTTCACACCAACATGCCACCCCTTCAGTCTTCCTAGAGAGATTCTATACTCCATGTTGGAGCAAACAGAATGCTTTTCTCCAAACTTGGGGTTTCAGAGCAGTCCTAGGCATGTTTCGGGCCCCAGAGCACCCCTTATGAAAGTGGTCCCTTTTTAGGTTTTAGCTCTCCTCTCTCTCCCTTGGGCACAGAATCAAACCTGGAGGCTGGTGAAGAAAGATAACATGTCACCTCCTGCTTTTTCCTCCTCCTTAGCTCTTCTTCAGAACAATCTTGCACAAACAGAACAAAGCCACACAACAACACTGATGATCACCCTTTTATATTCCATTGAAGTTCTTTATGAAAATAGAGGTGTGTGCCCAAGAGCCAGGGTCCAGTGGGTGGGTACTACCTAACTGAACCTTTTTTTAAAGATTGATTGATTGATTGATTGATTGATTTGAGAGAGAAATGGGGGGGGGAGGGGGAAGAGGAAGAGAATCCCAAGCAGACTCCCCACTGAGCGTGGAACCTGAAGGGGGGCTTGATCTCACAACCCTGAGATCATGACCTGAGCCGAAATCAAGAGTGGGATGCTCAACCAACTGAGCCTCCCAGGCACCCCTACCTAACTCAACTCTGCAGTGGGCAGTTATTAATTAAGGTTGAATATTAGGCATTTGATCACAGTCACAATTTCTGAGGGACTTAAATAATACTGTTGATCAAAATGGTTTCTTTTACATTCTGGTCCAAGAGCTAGAACTTTATTTTTTCAGAGCCTTATTCTGTAAAAAGTACAGTCTTGAGGATAATGTGTTGATCTTTTTAAAATACTTGAATTATGAGAAGATTCAAAGCAAAAAGGAACAGAGACTAATATAAGTGAGACCCTGCTTCTACCCTGAGGTGTAACAAATATTAACATTTTGCAATATCTGATTCACATTACTGTTTTCTTAAGAATTAAGATATACTTGAAGCCTCCTTAAGACCTCTGCCTCATCCCATGTCCCTCCGTCCCCCTCAAAGGCAACCACTGTACTTAAGGTGGTGTACATTTTCAGAACATGTGTAGTAAAATGTATATATGTTTAAATTATGCACAGTACTCTTTTATGAATTTTTAAATTTCTCACAAATGATATCTCTTTTCAGTTTGCTTTTCCTGGTCAACACTTTGACCTTAGAACTTACTCACTTGACTACATTGGCTGTCTCCTGAGTTACATCCCGAAGTCCATTTTGTTCCATCCTGATGTACTGCCCATGAACCTGGAGTGAACAGCTTCCTGTGTCTCCCCAGCATCCCACTTAGTGGACTCAACAGTCCTGGGATAGTGCCAGTTGGAAGGGATGCCTTAAAGCTGTTACTTTTATTCCTAGATTTAATATAACTCTTATTAACTCTTGGAATATTCAACCTATTAAGAAACAACTATAACCATAGAGACAAAAAGATGTTCCTATGACTCCAATGTACTCAGCCCTCCTAATCAGTGCCTCTTTAGAAGTCAATATTTGGCTCTACTGTAGAAAATGTCTCAGCTCACTGGGACTGGAAGGCTTCACTTTCTTAGATTTTGTCAAAGTGTTTACCAGAATGATGTGTGTCCATTTGACTCCCACCTACAGTAGAAGGGTTCCCTTCTTTCCCCATGCTCAGTAAGATCGGTGTTATTAAGCTTTAGTTTATTTGCCCATTCCAAGAGGTATGAAATGATCTCTCATTGTTTACACTGTAAGTTTTCCAATTATTAGTGAAGTGTCATGTATTTATCAATAATATGGGATTTAGTATTTTGTGAATTGCCTGTTCTAATCCTTGGTCTATTTTTCTATATTTTGCCAATTCATTTGTAGGTGTAGTTATTTTATGTACATGTAGAACTAATTTTCAGTGAAATGATACGGAAAAAACTTCAGGCAGTTAACTGCTACTGATGGTACCATACAAATCTGTAAAATTGTTGATGGTCATGATGGCACTTAGACATCAAATAGAATGAAATTAATATTCAGAATTTTCAGTTTAGGAAGGGAAGGGAATTTGTAATTTCATTTAAGAAAGATACTCATGGGAAAATACCAAATACATGTAACAATATTTTCATGCCCAGGGAGGTCAATTTCAATGATCTAGATTATTTAGTCATGTAAAACAGTTTATTCCCAACACAAATGGATAGCTGGAATGGCCTTAGTTTAATGTGGTAGTTTTTAGAAGTATATTTTTGTTTGATTTTTACAGCAGTACAACTCAATGTCCACCAAATTCCTTTTATGTAAAAGTATTTCAAAGGCACAAATGAAAAATTCAAATGGTATAGAGAACCAGTCCTAGTAATTCACTCACAGAAGGAAATTCACCCCATGCATGCTTTGGTTTTGATCATTTCTATTGAAAGAACGTTTTCCTGTAACCCTCCTCTTTTTTTTTTTTTAATATACTTTTAAACGCTGGACTTTTCCTAGTAGAAATACATTTTTCTAGGAAGGTTTTATCTTGAATACCTTGACCCTAGAAAGTAAAGTAATTTAGCAGAGTTTCTCTCACTAGGGATTAAAATGGATGTTAAAGTATCCACAGAGGATGAAAATGAGTAAAAAGATGAATCAGGCATGAAGGTTCAGAAATGGAAAATGGATGAATGATGTTTCTATTTTATTGTCCTTGTAAATAAAATGAATTGTGCTTTTGGCTTTCATTTGCCATATGAATTGATTGTTACAAGATAAAACCTGAGAAAATTGAATTATAATTTTCAAGAATCAGTGAATCAGCAGCATTTTTTAAGTAGCCAGTGGAAGTATTCCAGACATTCCACTGAATTTACTTTCCGCAAACCTCCACTATGTATGTAGGTGTCTTAATGTTTAAAGAAAGAGGTGCTAACATTTTAGGAATTTATATATGTATCTTCTTTCACATCAAAATGGTCCTGGTAAAATGAAACAAAACTGAATTCAGCTTTGAGCCTACTGGTCTCTAACCCTAGGCTTAGTGCTGGAGTGCCCTGGGATTGCCTCTCCTCTCTTGTAAGGTCCTTCTGCGAGCCTCCCTCCACTGCCATCCCCCTACCTCCAATCTCAAGTTCTATTTCAACAAAAAATGGAATACGTTGGATCACTTCATTCACCTGTTACTATGAAGTCCTACAGGTTAAAATCTATTGCTCATCACCTATGACTTCAGCATATGATATTAGTTAAATATTTATCAAGCTTTTTGAGGGCCAAATACCATCCAATAAATGTGTATGCATTATTTCATTGAAACTTAAGATTTTATGGATTTCTTTTATAGACAAAGAAGCAGGTTTAGAAGGAGTTAAGAAAACTTGGCTAAGGTTTCATAGCTAGTAACTAGCATAAATGAAATTCAACTCAGGTTATAATAACACAAAATATGTACGCATATACACTATACCACACAATCCTGAGCAGGTTTCAAAACTTGCCGTTGCATAACATCACCACTCGTGGAGTAATGGTTTACTTCCTCTGCTGAAAGTAAGTGGTAGACCACTGAATCGGGTCCACCCCAAACTGGAAAGGTAGGCACACAGCTCCACTGAGCTGTTGGAATACATGGAGCATACCACCTTGCCCAAGGGCTGGAACAGGGAGCATGAGAGAAAGTTCACCTAATACATTGTTTCTCACTTTGTTTAATGCAGTGATGCCACGCTTTGCCGAGCAAGTAGAGGTTGCTATTGAAGCCCTGAGTGCCAACGTCCCTCAACCATTTGAAGAGAATGAGTTCATTGATGCCTCTCGCCTAGTGTATGATGGTGTTCGAGACATCAGAAAAGCTGTGCTGATGATCAGGGTATGTAAGGCCTCTCTAGGTTGGAGCTGATCAGAATTCTGGTGTGGACTCCAAAGAATTTACTTTTGTTGTTTTAATTACTTAGTTTAATTTGTTAAGCTGTTTGGCTCCTCATTTAGTCAGACAAGGGGGACCGTTTAGTCAGACAAAAGGGACAAGTGATCCCAACAAGCCTAGATTCACACTGAATAACCTGAAGAGTGATACTCTGCCTATTTCTTGCATGCATTGTTGTCTAAATTTGATACTAACTTTCAGGGGCCCCTGCTATTATCCATGTGCTTCTCTGGCTAACATTTTCCCATCAGGGTCAAAAAGCCATGGGATGGAAAGAAAGGAAGAGAACCCAGCGTAGTAGTAGTAGTAGTAGTAGTAGTAAAAATAATAATAATAATCTGATACACAGTCACATTATCTTTATAACAAATAATTACAATCTTATAAATAAGGCTGTATAACTTTGCAGCAAACCTCTTCCCATCACTCACCCTACTATCTTCCCATGTTCAGTCTTCTATTGTCAGCTGTGAGTCTTCCAAACGATTGTCCAAGTGATTATATAGAGACATATGCTAGAAAACATATAGTAGGTTTTAAAACTCAACGTAAGTATCATTTACAACTTGCTTTGTTCACCCACAATGTACCTTCATTTATTTACATTAATACACATAGCTTCCCTAGTTCCATTTAACTGCTACATAATATTTCATTGTAAGATGAGATTTTGTTTTCTCCTTACCTTGCCAACAATTTGGCATGGTTTTCAAATAATTTTCTTACCCATAGATCTCTTTCTTAAAATAAACTTAAATATTCAAAAGCATAATTGATGACACAAATACATTTGTGGCTATTACAGCTGAAGCAGAGTTGGGGCTTCTGCAGTGACAGTCATAAGAACATGAGAACATGTTGTCTGATAGCAATATACTGTGAGCCACAATTGTAATTTCAAATTTTCTAGTAGACACATTGGGAAAAAAAAAAAACAACAGTTGAAATTAATTTTAATAATATATCTAACTTAATCAAATGTATCCAAAATGTTACCATTTTTGACATGTGGCATTAGCTACATTTAAAGTTCTCAGTAATTCATTGTAGCTCATGTCTACCATATTGGATGAGATAGTACTGGAGTGCATCCCCACCTTCATCCTCTACAGTTGTCTCTGAGGCTGCTCAATAAAACCACAAGGTATCTACTGACTGCATTCTGATAAACTTTCTCTCAGGGTGATCATTGAACATCTAAACTAATATACCCTCAAACACTGCAAGACAATAATAACCAAATAATATCTGTGGTATTTTGTTCTCTTTGGACAATATATAACTAGTACTTTGAGTATTTCATCTATGGCATTAATTCTCCTCTGAATCTTGTTATCTTTGAGGTCATTAAATTCATGAGTGATCCTCTTCAGCTGTGGTATCCAGAGTGCAACATGGTGCTTCCATGGTGATCTGAGCAGGTGGAGTAGAGTATCACCAGGAAGAGTCTCTATTCCCTCTTCGTTGGCATCCATGCTTCCCCTGAAACATTATCAAACGCCTTCACTTGGGAGCACAAAAAGCATCTTCGAATTTTCTTGTCTTTAAATTCAGCTTGATTGTTTTCTTGTTAAATATGTCTGTCTTTCATAATAATTTCATGATCAATTCGAAGTGTTCAGATCATTGTATAAGTTATATCAGACGATTCTCTTTATACTTAACAATGTGGCGTTCATAGTTGGAATTTGGAGGCTATCAGATGTATTTCCTGTTCTTCTAACTTGCCCATTTTAGATCTGTCAAACTCTTACCACCTTGCAAGACTTGACTGAAACCTTCAAATTTTCTCCATCAAAAATATTGACCATTTCCTTTAACTATGTATAACTGTTTCTGCTTATGATAGTATTTATTACATTATTCCCTTTTATGTCTATTACCTTCTTTAGACTGTGAAATTTTGGAAAGCAAAGGCTGTGTTTTTATTTTCCCTTCACCGTGGTGCATTGTCTGGCACAGTGGTTAATTGTGTGTGTGTGTGTGTGTGTGTGTGTGTGTGTGTTTGGTGGAGGAAACAGATACCCAGGGAGATAAAGAAGGTGACAGAAAAGGGATGAGAATTGGAGAAGAAGGAAAAGAGAGGTAGTCAGGCTTTTAAACCTGTAACAAATTAGATCATTTTTTCCCATTACATACTAACTTGTGAAATAGGTAATAGACCATGAGAGTTATGTTTTCAAAGCATTTGACACTAAATCCCACTATAATCCTCAAGACATATTCCCTCTTTTGCCATTTTTCTGCTTTGTTAGCCTTCACATTTTTGTGACAACCATTCATCTGGGGGGCTGGGGAAGTTTATAGCCATCATTCATTTATTCATTCATGAGCTGTAAAAAAACATAATTTTAGATAAAATGCCATATCTTTGTTGCATGAAGTGTCATTCCTACATCTCGACATTTCAAGTCATCTGATCAGATGGATTTCACACCATGTAAAACTTAAGAGAGAAATGTACAGTATGTACAAATTGATATTTTTAAAATCCTTCTCCATTCAGCACCCACATGGCTTCATTTTGTACTTAATATCTTGCTTTGCTTTTTGAGTATAATGATTAAGTCTACTTAAAGAAAAAAAAATCCATTGCACTATTTCTAGAGAAAGACAGTGAGACAAGTAGAACTGTTTCAGTCCCAGCAAACCTGGCCATGCCTCCTTCCCTCCAGAGTGTTGTTTATACTTTGTAAAAATAAGAAATCTTTTTCCCTGAAAAAATAAATGCAGAACAGACCCTGAAGGGTTAAGTTTTCCATCACCTTGCCTCGCAGTGATCAATACATATTTAATGTGATGTCGGTATCCAGGCACTCCACGGCAGCTCCAGGCAACCCTCTGAAGTAGACAGAACTATCTTTCCTGTATCCTAACCTCACCTTTCAGAACCCCACTTCTCCCTTGAACAGGTCTACTCTGCCCCTCTGCTGTGAGACTATTTCTTTTTGTTCGCTTCTTGCTGAGACTTGTCCTTGGTGATCTATCAGCTACGAAAGAATTTACAAATTACCCTAGCATGGTAATTTAAAAAGCGAACAGACCAATCTGGCACACCACCATACCGTTGATTCTCATTATTTGCAGTAGTTATATCCTATAACGTTGCTGTGAACATTGAGTTAGAGAATGCTGAAACACTGTTCCTAGGGGAACATCCTAGGTTCCTATGAGCCTCTGGTTACATTTTCATTCACTGATCAATATTTAGCTGTGTTTTATGCATGTTTTTGTTTGAAGACACA
Source organism: Mirounga leonina (assembly GCF_011800145.1). Lineage (NCBI taxonomy): Eukaryota > Metazoa > Chordata > Mammalia > Carnivora > Phocidae > Mirounga > Mirounga leonina. The sequence continues at coordinate 35,987,124 of NW_023270305.1, read as the reverse complement.
TTATTTTGTATATATTGTTGACTCATTAACATTGAACTCACAGCCAACCTCACTATAACTCATTCCTGAAGGAAGCTCATCTAACACATGCCTTTTCTCGGTAAAGGCACATCACAACTTTCTTATACTTAGGACCACTAAACAGCACTTCAGCACTGCACTTGGAAGCCATTGTAAACAGAGAAATCACCAACAAAAGGCACAAAAATGCAAAATATGTGGCATTAAATGAATGCAAAAGATTACTTATTTGCAGTATAAGAGCTGAAACAAAAAGGCGGAACTTTGTGCTGTTGGACCTCAGCTGGGAAAACACACAGGTTAGGTGACTCACATTTTTTGCCATGTTGTACATATCTGTGAAAAACTACACAAGCATTGCTTTGGGGATTACAAAGAAGCTTTTGCTGCATAGACAAACTCACAAATAAGGTGTCTGCAAGTAATGAGGGCGAAGTGTACATTTAAGACACAGAGTTAGACATTTAATATTAGAAATTAAGATAACTGGGTAGGGTAGAAGGAGGTAATATCTTGGTGTTAGAATATCTATATTCAAAAAAACAAAAAACAAAACAAAACACAGTAGTTTCTTCTTGTAAGAACAACCCTGGAAAAAATCTATTATATCTATATTCTTTTATAATGTAATTGGAACCCATTAATTTGGTTGCACATGATACTTTTGAAAGCAGGTCGTGGAAAATAGTTAAGGCCTGATAAAAGTCTAAAGTTTAACTTCATAAGTCCCAAACTGTGCCTGAAAGGGCCCTTGGAGCATTGCAAGATGTTTTAAAATTTCAAGGGAAACATACAGATGTCTCTCAGATATTATGTGAAATAATAGCCAGCAGGAGCTCACAGTTTAAACAGTAGGTTGGTATATTCCTTTTAATAACATCCTATATTTGTGAAGCTGGATTTTTGGTAGTTGCCATGATAAAAAGAAAGCTTTGGTTATATTCCGAGATTTGAGAAGTCATGCAGTGTGCAACAGGCACCAGGCACTAGGTTGTTAAGTTTAATCAACTTTATCCATTTTTGTTATCTAACTGCTTAATCAACACAACTGTTTGGTTTGTGGCTGTTTTGTTTGCTTTTTGTTTTGTTTTGTTTTGTTTTTAGCCAAGGGGCACCTTGAAAAAATTACTGAGGTTCAGTGAGAGTATTTGAAACAATAGAGTTTGGGAACCTATGGCTTAAATATTTTTTGTTTTCATCTCTGTGCTTCAGTTTCTGTATCTGCAAATGAGGACAGATATTGCCTTTGCTATAAAGCACTAGCCTAGACCTGGCATTTAGTAGGTTCCCAAGAAATATTTTTCTTTTCTCATCCTGCTGGGATGAAGTTTCTTATTACAATCAATTAATGAAATACAATTTGTTAAATAAATTAACAATATTATTAAAACTGCAGGGATTGGAGTTACTCATCAGAGCTAGGAGTTGAAAAGACTTTTATGACAAAACTGATTTTCCTATTACAGACTGCTATTATCCAATTAATTAACATGGTCCTGTAAGGTTCCCAGTTTTGTTTTCCTAACTCAAGTAATTAGAAATAATTTCATATGAATTTTCAGAAAAATTCAGTAATTTAGTCTTGGTCATTCATTTATTAAGTATTTGTTGAATGCTTACTAGATGCCCCACATGGTTGGAGGGGCCCTGAATGGAGAGGTAAACAAAATAGAAGTCCCTCTCTTCAAGAAATTTATATTCCTCTGATGGGAGACAGTTTTATGAAGGGTGGTCACTGACTGGATGGCATTTGAGAACAGACTTGGAGAAAGAGGAGGAAACAAGCCATAAAAATATTAGGAAAAATGTGTTCCAGGCAGGGGGAAATGTCAGGTGCAGTCTAAGGATCACACTGAATGAGATGGGAGCCCTTGATGTGTTCTAAGCTGACTTAGCTCATACAAGGATCATCACCCTGGCTCTGCTGGAGAGAGTAGAATGTATGGAGAAAAAATAGAAGTAAGGAGATCAATCAGGAGCCTTCCAGAATAATCCAGGATAGAGATGCCAGTGGCCAATCAGTCCTGACTGTGAGGGGATTTTCTTCTACATTGACTTTGGGAAAATGTAATTCCAGTGGTATAGCTTTCTGTTTGGAAAATCCTCCTTCTTGCATCACCCAAACTCCTGTTGCCTCTCCATGTCCTCATCTTTCTACTCCCAGTTAAGCTCTCATACACATTTGAGCCTTTCTTTTAAATTGTCATTAATATATCTTTCATGTGTCCTGGTGAAACGACTCTAAAACCTACAGTCTTTTCTCATTTTCCTTCCCTCCAGAAACTGTTGTAGAGAAGACTGAGCATTTGATTGGGAGCCAGGCACGTAGATTGATCCTGTTCTGTAACTGACATGTGGTGTGACCCTGGACAAGCACATGATTTTCTTGAGCCTCTGTAATAGGCACGCACTAATCTCATAGAGGAGGAGATTTTAGAGGCCAAATACTTTAATTGTGCCATTTTACAAATAAAACCCACTTTTGCAATCTAACAGATAATAGACCCAGGGAACCAAGAGTAGATCCAACATAGTTTTTGATGGTTGTAAAAAGGACTTCCCTGGGGGCACAGAAAGGCAGAATTGAGGCTTGACCCCCCAGTTTCCAGCTTCCAATCCAGTGAATTATACATTTTGGTGATTCTTTTTACTCTATATAAACACTACCTAATGATACAAGTCTTATTATCTTTGGGCCCATTTGCAGACCTTCACTATTTTTCCATGTCTCCTTTAATGTATGGAGGTCCTTGGCCAACCAAAACCTAACACTGCTACTTGTTAAAATAATTAATTCAAAAAATAACAGCATGAGAAGTAGGCACATTTACATGCAATTAGCAAACTGCACATGCACAGAACTGTTTATATGGCTTGGATGGGTTTGCTGCATGATTAAGGCACAAGAAAGTATTTTAAGCTCATCCATTCGCCTGGTGTTACTTGTGATGGTCAAAAGCATAGGGTCTGGAACGGCCTCAACTTGCTAGGTGTAACACCCTGGAAAACTGACTTAACAACTCTGAGCCTATTTATACAACTGTAAAATGGACATTAAATTTTTGGGGAGGGGAGGGGCAGAGGGGGAGAGAGAGAGAAGATTAAGCAAGCTCCATGCCCAGCCTGGAGCTTAATGTGGGGCTCGATCCCACAACCCTGAGATCATAACCTGAGCCGAAATCAAGAGTTGGAGTTTTTCTGACTCCATTTAGAGTCAGTACCCTCCTCCATAACCCCCTACACGTAACTGCCCACAAGATCTCTTTCCTGGGAGCTACTTAGTTTTTGTAGCCGCAGAATATATGGCTTAACTGACTGGGCCACCCAGGCACCCTAGGCATTATATTTATTTCATTAGGTTGTTACAAGGATTAAATCTTTTAGCTGAATGCCTGGCCCATAGTGGTAGGTAAAAATTATTTCTATTATTATGATTATTGCAGTTGTTATTATGTATGTGTTATCACTTATTACTTGAGTTCACTTTTACCATTTACAAAGCATTTTCGTATGTATTTTATTCTAGAATCCTGTGAGGCAGACAGGGCAAATAGGAATTATTATCTCCATTTTATAAGTGAGGAGAGAGAGAAGCAGAAAAACTGTAAGTGACATAAACAGTTATTGGTGGCAGAGTTGGGCCAAAAACACTCAGATTCCCTGGGTCCACATCCAGGTGTGTTTTTTTGTTTGTTTGTTTGTTTGTTTTCATTTTTAAACTCTGTTTTGGTTTCTGAGCCCTAGTCATTTGAATGAAAGCTCATCATCATTAACCTTATGCTGCCAGGTTGTGTCTGTCACTGACTCATCTGTTAAATACACAGATCATTGAAATGTTTGGACACAGTACTATAGGCCCTGTCATATTTTCCTTTTTTCTATTGAGTGAGGTTTTTCATTTTACTTTTCTCTCTCCTCTTCAAAAACTAATGATGAAAAGCGCTTGCAATCTTGTCATCTCATCTGTCAGCAGAATTTACCAACTTGCTGTAATTGTTCTGCAGCACATTCCAGAAGAGTGAAAAATGATCAGAGATTATTGTCTCTGTCCACAATGGAAATACAACCAGTTATTGGAACCAGGTTCTGCCCGCCCCACCCCTGCTTTAGTTAATAAAGTGTGGGAACAAAACCTCTTTCTTCCCTCTTCCTTTTAATAATTCTGTGAAAGAAAATTGAACATCTGTAGATGACTGAGTGAATATTAATAAGGTTGATGGAGAGAGAGAAGGAAAACAAGGAGATGCCAAGGCTTGGAAATTACTATGCATAGTGTGATATTGGCACGGAGGCCCCATTTTGTGCCTGTCTGACCAATCTCAAGGCTTCATGAATAACCACACCTGATTAATTACACTGGTAGCCAAAGAAACCAGCAGAATCAAAGTGCCCTTTTGGGAATGGGCAACAGCACCATCAGTATTGCAGTGGTCTGCTGCCTGCTTTTTGAAATACAGAGCCCTGGGAGGGGGTGCTCCTTGTGCCAAGGGGCAGTTTGTGGGTAAACTGTCAGCTTTCAGTCTAATGACCGTGGATCTGAGAAGTTCGCACTAATGCACTCTCTCCCCTCATGCACCATCCTCACCAACTCCACATTCATCTTCTTAGGACTAACAGAGGATGATAGTCTACAGTACATGCTGCATGATTTAGAGGGCTTTAAGCAAGGCGTAACCTCTCATGCCTCAGTTTCCTTATCTGTAAAGTGGAGGAAATGGTGTTTACATCATAGGACTGTGAAGAAAACTGTATGAATTAGAATATGGAAAGTCCTTAGAGAAAACCATGATGGGCGCATGAAAAGCACTTAACGTATGTTATCTATTATGGTCATTAAAGGTATGGAGTATTTTTATTTCTGGGTTTATGGATTAATTCATGCCTTTTCTCTGACACAGGATGGATAGGATCTTCATGTAGCTACTCACTTTAAAGCCGTTCCATAGCTCCAGTTCTTACCTGAATTTTTTTTTTAAGATTTTATTTATTTGACAGAGAGAGACACAGCGAGAGAGGGAACACAAGTAGGGGGAGTGGAAGAGAGTGGGCTCGATCCCAGGACCCTGAGATCATGACCTGAGCCGAAGGCAGACGCTTAACGACTGAGCCACCCAGGCGCCCCTCTTACCTGATTTATAATGTGAAAAAGATAGACACATTTGGATATTTGGGTCTGAATTCTAATTCTGTTATTAACTAGTTTAGAGACACTGGGCATGCTCTTTCTCAGAACCTTGGTTTTCTATCTCTTAGAATGATCCTTATTTCACTGTGCTGGTTTTAGCTAAATTGATACTATGAATGAAAGAGCTGTTTAATCCTTGATGGTTATATAGTGATTGGTAGCTTCACTTTTTAAAAGTGTTTGAATGAATTGATTTCAGAATCTTAAGTAATGATGATGGCAAACATTTTTTAAATGCCTATTATATGCCAGACACTTTACACAAAGTACATTCCTTAATCTTCACAAAAATCATAGAGGAACTTTTATCAACACCGGTTCACAGGGGAGGAAACCAGAGCTAAGAGGATTTTGCCAGTGGTCACACAGGGATTCATATTCAGGCAGTCTTGACTCTGGAATCTATAGTTGCAACCTGCACACTACACGGTTTAGTGACCACATCAGATATTTCATCTGGACTAACCATTGGCTTGGAGATGATCAATTCTTTTTGCTTATTAAGACTAGAAAAGACTGGGAATAGAGCAAAAAGGGCATTATAGACCAAGTATAGGTACAACTTTTGTTGTTGATGGTGATTTTCTATCTTAGAGTAGATTTCTATGGGTGGAAAAACACACGAATATATTTTTCTTAAAATTAGAAAGCATGTCAAGAGCTAAACAGACTTTTTATACCTACAGGAGGAAGTAATAGAGTGTATTTTTTTAAGAGATAAATCAGGGCAACTTGGTTTTTCTGACTCCATTTAGAGTCAATACCCTCCTCCATAACCTACATGTAACTGCCCACAAGATCTCTTTCCTGGGAGCTACTTAGTTTTTGCAGCCGCAGAATATATGGGTGGAGTTGAAGTTTATCAACTTAAAATATGCTGATTCTTTTCTTTTCCTTTGTACCTTTAGACCCCAGAAGAACTAGAGGATGATTCTGACTTTGAACAGGAAGATTACGATGTGCGCAGCCGGACAAGTGTTCAGACTGAGGACGACCAGCTCATTGCGGGACAGAGTGCACGGGTGAGTGGACATTCACGACTTGGGTTTCATGCACTGGGACTGTGTACACCAAATTGGTTTGAGGAGATTTCTGATCCAGGGTCTTGGAATCCCAGAGATTTATAGCTCAGAAATCTGTGCTTTCATCAGTGGTTGTTCTTAGCAATTCATATTTTACACAATGGAAATAACCGTCACTGCTTCTGATTTCTGTTAACTCCATTCTCTCTCCATCACTTGAAACTTAGCAGTCACACCAATGCAAACAGTTTAAGAGTCTAGTGGATTTTGTTGGGTTTAGCATCATGATGAGATGCTTCAACAGCTAGGGGGCACAGGAATGCTCAGATCTTGCATTGGCACAGACACCATAGTGCCGCTTGAAGTCACCAAGCTTGTTAACACAAGAGGCAATGACAAATGGAAAATTAGAGTACTATTTTGTTAATGGCTGGGCTGTTACTGTTCCATACTCTGATGTAGGGTCTCTGATGAATAAGACCACATCTTTGAAATTGGTTCAAGGACATCAAAATAGAGACAGAACTCCCCCACCCCCTCCGCAGTATCTATTTATGGCAAGGGCAGTAGCCCTAGATCTGTCTGCCATATGATAGAGGAAGAAATTATCGAGACATACTAGAAATATGCCAGCTTAAGGCATGGAGCAGGAAGCAACAGAAAGATCGTTTCTCTGGCTGACATTTGAACACTCTGGAGCACTCCATGACACTCTCTGCCAACACAAGTGTGTCAAAAGAGGATTCTGACCAATTCTATTAATCGTATCTCCTTGAGGGTAGATGCAGGTAATCAGGAGATTAAATCCCTGGGGATTACAAAAGGAGGTGAGATTCTCCTCCCTTTAAAGGTTCAGTTTTTATGTGGTAAAAACAGTCCCATTATAGATTGTGTTCTTATTATATTCTAATTAGAATTACATTCTAATTCTCTGTCAAGTTTTACTTAAGAAAAAATAAGGGAGAGGACGCATGAGTTTGAGACAGAGGTGGTAATTTAGAATAGTGGCTAGGAAACCCCAGAAAGCTTACACTGGTTTAGGAATTGTGAAAGAAGAGTAAGAATACCCAGTCAGAGGTTAAAATAAAGAGGACTCAAAGAAAAGACTAAGCCTTATGTTGAGTCAAGAAAATCTTTGTACTTAAAACCCAATTTTTCTTTCGTGCTTTATGTCCTGATAGTTTCATGCAACAATGAAATGATTCACAAGATATAGATGGACATTGATAGGGGAAATGTGAGGGTAAAAGCCAGAATATTAAAGATGCACCAGCTTTCATTTTAGACAGACTTGGTTTTGAATTGTAAAGAGTGGAGTGAGGACCATGCTATGCTCCATTACATGTTGCTTAATTTCTCTGAGCTTCAGTCCTATTATCTGTAAAATGTGAATAATAGACTTACTTGATAGGATTCTTTTGAGGTTTAATTACTTAATATTTGTAAAATAATGAACACAATACCTGACATACATTAAATACTCAATAAAGGGTGACTAAAAATTGCCATCCCTTGGAAGAGAAATTATTTTGGATCACAGATTGGTGACAGTAGAAAAGTACACAAAAGAATATCAGACACCCTACCTAGAAAATCTTTTGTAGACTGTAAGCTCCCCCCGCCCCGACCCCCCCCCACCAGTGTTGAAAACTAAGAAATTCATTAAGCTGAGAGGCTTTTGAGCCTGTGTTGGCATAACACTAAATCAATTCATCCATCAAGTCAATTCATCTTCAAAATTAGGTAAAACCAGCATTTTTATAACAATGATAAAGGGCAAATTTGAGTAATTCATCCAAACATTAATCAATTCAAAGTCAAATTTGATTGACTGCAACTTGGTATTGAAACAGTCCAGTATCCATTGACTTGTTTTCTCAAAGACCAAGGCATATTATACTACCTTTATCGTACTTTATAATCACCATCTTGTCAAAATGGCATGATTAGTCCCACTTCTTACCAGGAAGAATGCAGTCCCATTGTACTTCTGTTTCATGCATCTTATGATAGATATCAAGTCAATTAAGTGGAAACAAAAGTCAGATAGCCCTGTCTGTATCATTTATTATTTTTTTCACCCAATAGGTGAAAAGACAATAGTCTTGTTTGAAAGGTTTTTCAGCGTGAATTATGAACATGGTCCAGGATGGTAAGAACAAAGTACCCCTATAATCCAGCACTTGCTGATTTGTCTTTGAGATCCATCATGTGGTCTGTGTGATTAACTTGCAGCAGACAGCATTAGTTATTGAGTCAGCCTATTTTAGCCTGTAATTATATGATGACAAATCAGAGACCTAGAATTATGGCTGTAAGTTGGAAATAAGAGGGTGCATTGAATTGCTGAGATGACAGATGGTCGAACTTTTGACCAGAGAAGTACGGTAGCAGGAGGCAAAAGTTGTCTTTGACAGAAGTCGTTGCTCTTTGCAGCACCCAGTCCTTCCCCGATGTTCATGGACTTCACTTTGTGTTCTCATTCAGATAAATTCTTCCTCTCTGAAAAGGGTAAATTAATCTAAAACGAGGTTAAGGTAGGAGAAAACTTTTAGTATCCACTCCAACTTTTCTCCCAAACTCTGAAATTAGAGTGTTTATTTCCTTTATGTTTCCCTATGTGCTGCTTCTCTACAGCGTTTTATGAGCAAGGGAGAGGCAGAGAATGATCATACTCTGATCCCATCAAATGTAGAAGTAATCAGACCTTATGATCCTAGACACGACATCTTATAAACTGTTTCCTCACAGGTTGATGTGGTTAAAATTGGTCAGCAACAACTCTTGGACACTTAACCTTGGTGATGGAATATATTATTTGGAGGCACACAGACCTTATTTTAAATATGGGCTTGGCCAAGCTGTGTGACTTTGGGCAACTTTCTTAACCTCTCCATGTCTTATCTGTGTATGTGTGTGTGTGTGTGTGTGCACAGCATTCTACCTCATGATGTCATTAAGAGAACTGCATGGTAAAATGTATCACAAGATGTGTCACATGCTGTCAAGTTGACAAAGAAGATGATGATGATGCTTATAGCATAAGGTAGTTCTTCATTACAAGGCTGGTCAAATAATTGAACTTAAAAAAGCATGGACAATTTAGGAAATCATGAAAGTTTTTACTTGACTAAATGGGACAATTACTTCAATTTTCCTATTTACTTCATGGTCTGAGACTGGTAAAAGTCAAAGGACCCATTCTTTAACTGCTTATATTTATTATTCCGCTTTAAAATCAAGTGAGTAGGAATGGACACAGTGAGTTTTAGCCCTTTTAATCATTATTTATAAACATTCTTGTATTTGAAGCCTAAATGTTAGAGTCTTGCTCTAGTTTAAGGAACTAATACTTGTCAGTTTGGAAGCCCATAGACTTCAAATGTCATTTCTCTCTTTGAGATTGGAAAAATAATCATATCAAAAGCTCCTGAGATTTAGGTTGAAGAAAAGATTCTGGGCCGAGTGATTATTGGCTTGTTTCAGTGATTTATACTTTCATTTAGTAAGTAGAGTTTATAACTTCAATCACAAAAAAAAAAAAATAATAATGGCTGGCTGTTCAGAGGAAAGGCTGGGAGCCTGGGTGGGGGCGCAGGAAATTCTGTGGATTCAAGTCTCTGATGCCACAATTTCGGGCCCCAGATCAGCCAGATCAACAATCTGTAGAGCTGTGCTTGACTCCTGTGCATAGAAGCAGCAGAAATTCTCAGACCGCCCCAGGTGATCACATCAGAGAAACAGAAAAGCTGATTTGTTCCCTTTCCTTTTGGCCATGAAAATCACTTTTCTCATGTTCACTTAGTTTGAGGGAAGGAAAAATTGCATGTTACGTATTTTGTATTCAACTTGATGTGAATGTAGTCAGCCTCTTTTTTTTTTCTAGCTAGAATGACTTTAATGTGTTAACATTTCAAACTGCTGAGTTACATTGATAAGACCTAATTAAAACTCATGTGTTGAATTGAATTTTAATTTGATTAACTGGCAAATTTCTCAGTTTGTGATCTGTTTATAGATAACCTTTTTTTTTTTTAAATTCCAGCTTCAGAAAAGGTCAGTTATGAATTTTTAAAAGCCAGGAGCATTTTAAGAATATTTAGGAAAAGACTTTGGCTCATCGATAGCTACATAAGCAGAAGCAAATGTAATGACACTTGCACCCAAGTCACACACCATTAAGTGCATTATGTGGGTCGAGCACCCCTAGAGTCAAAATAACATCTTCTTTTGCAAATCTGCTTTGAAGGGGCCTTTTTTTTTTCCCTTCAGAATTGTGCCGTTAGAAAATGTTTGTCAGTTCTGGTAAATTCTCTTGAACTATGTTGATGCAGTGAGCGGAAAAATGGTTACACAGTCAATCAAAAGATATTTATTGAGCTTCTATTCTTTGCAGGATGCTGAAACCTCTACCCTAAGGAAGCTCAGAAAGAAGTCAGAAGTAGAACATTAATAGGAATTAGAGAGTGGAGCAAGGCAGTTAATACTCAAATCCTAAATTATAAAATTGAAACTCATGTGATACAGTTGAAAGATAAGTGTACACCCTTCAATGCACAAATTAACTTTTGAGACAATGAAAGTTTCATTGCTTTCCATCTGGGGATTGAATGTAGAGGCTGGAGTTCTGCCGGGTAGTTTTACAGATTCTTCGACAGAGAAGCACCTAGTGAATGGCTTAAATGATGATGGTCAGGACTTGTGAGGTCTAAGTAAAACATGATTATCAGCTTTGTATGAGGAGGACAAATTAATGTAGGATAGTGTAAGATCATCAGACAAGGATGCTTCAGGAGAAAAGAGCATATTTAACTTCTGCAAATCCAAATCTATCTAAAATGCATTGGAATAGCTGTCTTGTTATTAGTACAATATTGTATATGTGAGTTTGTAACCAACTCTTTGGTTATATATTAACCACCTTTTTTTGGATACAGTTTTTAAAGTACTTTAAAATATCTTTCAGAAATAGTGTTTTAAATATTTTAACTATAGTATTTGTAGCAGTCTGGCTTTTTAAATATGGGTTGTAATTTCTGTATATACACATGCACACTCACACACATACACAGAGACTCTCATGCTAGTTATATGAAGTCACACACGTGCATGCATGGAAGTTAGTAAACATGGCTGTGTATTAGTAAAATGTATCTGTGCAGGTAATAGTCTGGGACACCTTCATGCAAATCAAAGACACCCCTTACTCTGGCAGGTAAAGCCTCATCTCTAGGTTGCTCAGCCTGGTGAACAATGCTTGTGATTTCAGCAACCCTTGCCCCACTGGGATGGGATCATTGTGCAGTGTCTAACCTGCATGGTTGTGCATGGTGATCCAGTTGTGCTCAATAATTAAGCATGGTGTTAGTTGACCTGGGTATGAATCCTATTCCTGCAGCTTATTAGTTGTGTAATATTGAGAATTTAATTTCTCTGGGCCTTAGTATCATCATTAATAAAATAGTAACACTATTATTAATCTTGTAGAGTGATTAAGTAAATTAAGTTTTTTAATAAACATAAGCCTCTTAGCACACGACCTGGTATACATTTCTGTACTCAAGGAATCCTGTCAATCTTCTATTTATGTATAGTCCCGTAGACTCTGGGCCCATCCCTGTCTTTCATGGCACCTAGATAATAAGCTAGAGAGGTAGCTGAAAGGAAAACTAATACAGACATGATGATAACATGTTAGCAGTAATCCCATATATGCTTTCATTTTTTTGACAAAACATTTATTATTTCATTTGCTGTCCACCATAACACTTTGAGGTAATTGTTTACTATACTTAGATCTGAAGAAGTTAAGAATATGATCCAGTAACAAATAGGTCTTAACCGAAGTCAGTGACAGAGCCCATTGAGCCCAGTTTTTCGGAGCTTATGTCCATTGATGTTTTTATTAGAAATCAACTACCGTGGGTAAGGGGATGGGGTAATTGAGGGGTGATGGGCATTAAAGAGTGCACTTGATGTAATGAGCACTGGGTGTTCTATGCAACTGATGAATCACTAAATTCTACCCCGAAACTAATAACGCACTATATGTTAACTAACTTGAATTTAAATAAAACCAAGTAAAAAAAAGAGAAAGAAATCAACTACCTTTCCTTCCAACGATTCACTTACATTGGGAGGAGCTTTATAATTAAGGAAGCAGAGTTTTCTTGTATGTGTTATTTTACTTGTCCTTTGCAAAAGCTGTAAGTTCCCCAAATCATGCTCTCATTGGTGAATACACATATCCCAGAACCATAGGGCTACTAGTGTTGTCATACTTACCCACATGTCCTTTCTCTGAATCAGGTTGCACATGGTTCTAAGAAGATGCAATGAGGTGATGCCAAACATTGCATTCAGGGCTTGCTATATACATGGTGTTTAACAGATATGGTTGATTGTCTTCATCTGTGATACTTATATTCTGTAAAGTCACCATGAACACTTAATTAGCAACTACAGAGTCATTGCTTCTAGAGGAAATAGAGCGTTAGGTTCCTAAGAGCTGCTAGTCTCAACATTTTGTTTCAACCAATCAATAAACAATGTTTAATGAATGTTTCTTCTCAGATACTTTATTTTATAGTTTTGATTCATTATCACTGAACTCATGGCCAAGGGCACTATAGCCCCTGCCTGCATGAAGCTTATCTAACGCACATATATTTCTCCATAAGGCACATCACAGCCTCTCTGTTCTTAGGAGCACTAGGCAGCACTTGAGCACTATGCATGGGGGCCATTTTAAATAGCAAAATTACCAACAAAGAGCACAAAGATGTGGAAAATGTGGCACTAAATAGGCGACAGAAAGGACACTTGTTTAGTGCTGAAACAAGAAGACAGAAAATTTGTTGTTCAGCCACATCTGGAAACAGGCCTGTTAGGTGACTCATTTTTTTTGCAACTCTGTGCTTGTCTGTGAATGACCAAAAGTATCAGAAGTCTTGATTTTAGGGTTGCCAATAAATTTTAGAGAATAGGCAAACTTGTAAATAAAGAATCCATGAATGACGAGAATCAGTTCTTGCTTTTCTACATTCCCATCCCGAGCAACTATTGAAAATCGACCTTTGCTTCCTAAACCTGTATTTTATCCCATCACAACTTCTTCTACATACTTCTAGACTCTGTGGTTAGCCATGGTTACCTCAGGATTTGCACAGAGGAGGTGGAAGAGGGCTGGGTCTAGGTATGCCATCCCCGAAATACCCTGGGCTAGGGGATTGTTAGGTATCTAACCGTGGATTCCTTCATTAACGCTCATGGCAAGTCTCCCCACCCCACCCCCAACTTGGATGCTCAGGTATTGTTTAAAATTCCTGTCCTTCCTAGCGACAGAAAGCCTTTTTTTTTTTCTTTTTTTTTTCCTTCTCTGAACAGATTTCAGTGTTGAAAGAGGTGCATTCTTTCATCTGGTAAAAGTTTCCTGAGACCAAATATAAAAATTGTCAAGAATAGATTCTTTTGAACAAACATATGTCATCAGAGAGACACAGAAGTTCTGTTACTGTCAGTGTGCACCTACCTTTTGGATCTCTATATTTTCTGTGTATAAGAATAGGGATGGGATTTGGGGGACCTTACCAGTCTGCGCTTTTGCCTTCCTGGGAATGGAGAAAACATCCTTTCTGGAATGGTGGGGCAGCCTGTAAACCTGGTCAGGGTCTGGCTTTGCCATTAGCTTGAGGCAGAGTCAACCTAGTGTCTGTATTTACTTCGTCACCATTAGTCACACTGATTCTGTAACCCACACAGGCCATCATGGCGCAACTACCGCAGGAGGAGAAGGCAAAAATAGCTGAGCAGGTGGAGATATTCCACCAAGAGAAAAGCAAGCTGGATGCCGAAGTGGCCAAATGGGATGACAGCGGCAATGATATAATTGTGCTGGCCAAGCAGATGTGTATGATCATGATGGAAATGACAGACTTCACAAGGTGAGGCCCAGAGACAGGAAGATCATTTTCTCATTAAGCCCAGAAGTGTAACAGTGTATATTAGCATGTGAAAGCCTCCTGAAAAATTAAAATACTACATCAAAGCAAGGTAGTGGTATTATAAAATTTACATGTGTAAGTCAAAATGATCTGGACCTAATTCTTAGCAGATAGTCAAGGAGGACAGATTCATTTTTGTGATTATTATTGTTTTAATTATCTATCCAAAGTCAGTCATAAAATCTAACCCCTTGGGGTTGAGTGACTCATTTTTGTTCTGTGCTGTTTTGCAATGTATTTAAATACTGTTTTGAAGATGAGGTGAATGATTTGTTCATATCCCTTTGGAAAAAAAGTGTATCGATACATATGTGTGTGTGCATCTGTACATGTAATAGTCTGAATGCTAGGTCATGACCTAGCATTAATTTCAGCTCATGTTTTACCTTTGCATATAAAGAATCAGGTTCAACAATCTGATTCCATAATTTTGACAGGGAAATTAAAAATTGTATAACTTTTATTCCCCTTTGCTCTAAGCACTGCTTTTAATAAATCAAGAGACCAGTCAGAATTTTGTCAGGAGCATTTTCTTCACCAGGGGTCATTGCTGTTTTAATTTTAATCTCCTCTTTAAAGGGAGGTGACATTTCTGCCCTTCCTACTACACAAAGGGCAAATCAAGGGAGAGCAAAGCTCAATGAAAAAAAAATGCCTGGATTTTGAAGCTGAATACCAGGTGATTTTGGACCAGCCTCTTACTGTCTTTGTTTATTTTGCAAAATGGGGAAATAATGCTTTTCTCATCAACTTCACAGGAGAGTTTTAAAATCCAAAGAGGTAATGCAGTTATAAATTATGTTGCTATACAAATATAAACTGTCACTTTACTGTAATTTCCCCCCCCCCGGGAAACACAAATACACATGAGCAGAAATGTTTTAATGATTAAACATGATACTGGTTAATAAAACTATGTAAGATATATGGCAATGTCAAAACATCACCTTATGGGTGACAATATTTTTAATGATTATTGAATGCTTCTAATAAGAGAAGGCTACAATTGATTTTAGGCTATAATAAAATATAGAATATCTCTGCTTCATCCCCCTTACCCTTTGCCTCTGGCCAATATATACTAATGACATTGCTGGGCCCTTTCTCTAAATATTTTTAAATTGTTTTTGACTTCGGTGGAATTACTTTAGTGTTATGAGGGTGACCTTTGAGACTTTTAAATGTCATTGTATTCATTAGAAGTTCAAATTCGTACATTTGGTTAGTCTTTGTTGGCTTCACAGATTTATTTCACACACGAAAAATAATAATAGGAGAAAGCAGTCTGAGACATTATTTTGGTCTGAATTTACTATGAATCAGACTATCCTGGCAGCCTCAGTCATTGCTTTTCGAGGCCTGTGATGACTTAATTCTCTTGTTTTCAAGATTGTATTAGTATTTTATCTGATGGATATTATGCAATCCATTAATAACATCACTTGAACAAATAATCTCATTAGTTTAAAGTGAATAATGAATCTAGTCAAGTTGCTAGTTTAGATCAGAAGAACGCTTTATAACACTCCAGATTATAAACTGTGGTCAAAGAAGAGAGAGAGATTTGGGGGGGGGGGGCTTGTTAGATGACGTTAAATAAGATGGACTTTCTATTAGTCAAAGTACAGTTTTAAAAGTGAAAAGAAGGCGACTTCAATTTCCTAGGGATTTCATATAATCATTTTATGCTGATTTGAGTAATGAAATGTCTAGAATGCTACTGGTTATCATTTTTCCCACTGCCTGATGAGTAGTTTTGTGCTTCTTTGTGAGGGCAAAGGGAGGAGCACAGAAATTAATGATGAGAGAAGCAGAAGAGGGCGTGCATTGGAAATAGAACACAGGAGGCTGAGCTTTTGCTGCTGCCTCCATCTGCAGAGCCTCTTCCTTGGCAAAGAGGAAGCTGACTTGAGCTTTTTTTTGGTGGACTGTCACCTGAGTTCTCTACACTTAACCATATGCAGTATTATTATTATTGCCCTTGCATTTTCTGCTTCAAGGAGGAATAATTTCAGCTGTATACCTCCAAAGAGCCCTATGTCCTATATTCTCTATTTAAAGGAAAGGCGATAGCTGGTTAGGAATCGAAACTTGACTCTTCTCAAATCATATGTTTAAATGGCATCTGGGGGCAAAAAAATACCCTTGCATTTATTATCTTGTTGTTTTATTCTTATCAGTAGCTAACTCATTAATTTGATTCAGTAATTTCAGTGATCTACACTCCATTATTATTAAAATTGGAGAGGTTCTGCCTCATTATTTGTGAAATAACTTCCTCATGGAGAATAAAACTAATTATGCCTCATGTCTCTTTCCTGTTGAGTTCTTGACTTCTATCTCATGGGCAATGGCAGAAGCACTGTCCTGCAGAGGGTGAATCCATATTTCTGATGTTATTCTCAGTAAGAAATAGCATGTACCAGTCTTCTGTCCCAATAACATAAGGTGTGCAGATGGCAGAAGCTCAGAAAAGAAACCCAAGTTTAATTGTATAGCAAGGAACAAAGCTTGTCTTTTGAGATCAACTGTAAGTTCTGATCTGTAAGGAGAAGGAGTTAGGCTAAGAAAAGTGACTTTCAGGGTACAGTCAACTGTAAAATGCTGAGCACTAGGCTCAAAAAACATGTAATCACCCCCACTCTTCCCAAACTTCATTTCTGCTTTAGAATAGACACTCAGTACCTCAGCCTAGGTGTCATTTGAGCGGTCTTTCAGTTCCAGTTCTTGACACTTTTCTTTTCATTCCAAGTCACATCTGGCCATTAAGGGGCAACCGTCTGCCTCCCTTTACACCAACACCCTCAATTAGTTCTGTTCATAGAAAAAAATAAAAGTACTGAGTTTGCTATACAATGCCTACCTTTTTAAAAATTTTTTATTGAAATACAGTTGACACATACTACATTAGTTTCAAGTGTACAACATGATGCTCTGACAATTTTGTATATTATGTTATGCTCACAAGTGTAACTACCAGTACAACTGACTGTATTCCCTATACTGTGCCTTTCACCTCCATGGTTTATTTATTCCATAACTGGAAGCCTGTATCTCCCTCTCCTCTTCATCCATTTTACCAGTACCCCCATCCCCTCTCCTCTCTGGCAACCATCACTTTATTCTCTGTATTTATGGATCTATCTCTGATTGGGGTGTGTGTGTGTGTGTGTGTGTGTGTGTGTGTGTGTGTGTGTGTGAGAGAGAGAGAGAGAGAGAGAGAGAGAGAGAACTCATTATTCATTCATCTATTGATGGACACTTGTGTTGCTTCCATATCTTGGCTATTATATATAATGTTGCAATAAACATATGGGTGCATATATCTTTTTGAATTAGTGTTTTCATTTTCTTTGAGTAAATACCCAGTAGGAAAATTACAGGACTATAGGGTATTTCTATTTTTAATTTTTTTTAGAAACCTCCATACTGTTTTCTGTAGTGGCTGCACCAATTTACATTCCCACCAACAGTGCACATCCAAACCAACACTAGTTATTTCTAATCTTTTTGATTCAAACCATTCTAATAAGTTATAAGGTTATATCTCATTGTGGTTTTGGTTTCCGTTATTCTGATGATTAGTAATATGGGGCATCTATTCATATGTCTCTTGGCTATTTGTATGTCTTCTTTTAAAAATGTCTATTTAGGTCTTCTGCCCATTTTTGGATTGGATTGTTTTAGTGTTGTATAAGTTCTTTATATATTTTGGATATTAACTCCTTTTTGGATATATCATCTAAAAATACCTACTCCTATTCAGTAGGCTGTCTTTTTGTTTTGTTGATGGTTTCCTTCACACTGTGCAAAGGATATATATTTTTTTTAGTGTAGTCTCAATAGTTTATGTTTGCATTTATTTCCCTTGCCTGAGGAGACATATCTAGAAAAATGTTGCAAAGGCCAGTATCAGAGAAATTACTGTTTTCTTCTTGGAGTTTTGTGGATTCAGGTCTTGCATTTAGAATCCATTTTGAGTTTATTTTTGTGTGTGGTATTAGAAAGTGGTCCAGTTTCATTGCTTTTGCAGATAGCTATCTTCATCTGGTTTTGGTATCAGGGTAATGCTGGCCTTGCAGAATGTATTTGAAGTTTTCCTTTCTCTTCCATTTTTGGAATAGTTTGCAGAGAGTAAGTATTGATTCTTCTTTAAATGTTTGACAGAATTCACCTGTGAATCTGGTCCTGGACTTTTGTTTGTTGTGAGTTTTTTTTTTTTATTACAAATCCAATTTCATTACCATTCAGATTTTCTGTATCTCCCTGATTCAATTTTGGAAGAGTGTATGTTTTCTAGGAATTTATCTCTTTCTTTTGTGTTATCCAATTTGTTGACATATAATTTTTTTGTAGTACGCTTTTACAATCATTTGTATTTCTGTGGTGTCAGTTGTTACTTCTCCTTCTTCATTTCTGATTTTATTCATTTGGGTCCTCTCTCTTTTTCCCTCCAGTCTGGCCAAAGACTTACTGATTTTGTTTATCTTTTGAAGAAGCAGGTCTTGGTTTCATTGATGTTTTTCTATTATTTTTAGTTTCTTTTTCATTTATTTCTTCTCTGATCTTTATTACTTCCTTTCTTTTACTAATTGTGAGCTTTGTTTGTTCTTCCTTGTCTAGTTCCTTTAGGTTAGATTGTTTGAGGTTTTTCTCATTTCTTGAGGTAGGCCTGTAGTGCTAAAAACTTACCTCTTAAAATTGGTTTAGCTGAATTAGAAACACTTTGAACTGTTGTGTTTTCGTTTATTGGAACATGTAGACCATTTACATTTAAAGTAATTATTGATTGGTATGTACTTTTTGCTATTTTGTTCATTGTTTTCTCGTTGTTTTTATAGTTCTCTGTTCCTTTCTTCTTGTTCTCTTCCTTGTGATTGGTGACTTTCTGTAGTGTTATGATTGGCTTTCTTTCTCTTTATTTTTTGTGTATCTAGTCTAGGTTTTGATGTGTGGTTACCATGAGATTCATATATAACATCCTAAGTATACAGCATCCCATATTAAGTTGATGGTTACTTAAGTTCAAACACTTTCTGAACAACTTCATTTTTATTCCCCTCTCCACATTTTGTGTGTATGTTATATTTTACATTTTCTTTATTTTGGAAGTCCCCTTGACTAATTTTCTTTAAGATTTTATTTTAATTCCACTTAGTTAACATACAGTGTTACATTAGTTTCAGGTATACAATATACTGATGCAACAATTCCGTACATCACCTGGTGCTCATCACAAGTGTACTCCTCAATCCCCATCACTGATTTAACCTATCCCCCCACTCACCTCCTCTCTGGTAACCGTCAGTTTGTTCTTTATAGTTAAGAGTCTAATTCTTGGTTTCTCTTTCTCTCTCTCTCTCTCTCTTTTGCCTTTGCTCATTTGTTTCTTGCATAAACATAGGGGTGCATGTATCACTTTTGATTAGTGTTTTTCTATTCTTTGGGTAAATACCCAGTACTGCATTGCTGCATTATACGGTAGTTCTATTTTTAACTTTTTGAGGAACCTCCATACTGTCTTGCACAGTACTGCACCAGTTTGCATTTCCACCAAAAGTGCAAGAGGGTTCCCCTTTCTCTACATCCTTGCTAACACCTGTTGTTTGTTTTGTTGATTTTAGCCATTGTGACAGGTGTGAGGTGATATCTCATTGTAGTTTTGATTTGCATTTCTTTCATGAAGACTGATAAGCATCTTTTCATGTGGGGCACCTGTGTGGCTCAGATGGTAAGCATCTGCCTTCGGCTCAGGTCATGATCCCAGGGTCTTGGGATCGAGTCCTGCATGGGGCTCCCTGCTTCTTGGGAGCCTGCTTCTCCCTCTGCCTCTCTCTCTCTCTGTCTCTCATAAATGGATAAATAAAATCTTTTAAAAAAACAAAAACAACCAAAAAAAAAATCTTTTCATGTGTCTGTCGGCTATCTGTATGTCTTCTTTGGAGAAATGTCTGTTCATGTCTTCTGCCCGTTTTTAAAATTGGATTAATTTTTTCTTGGGTGTTGAGTTTGATAAGTTCTTAATATATTTTGGATACTGTTAGATATATCATTTGCAAATATGTTCTCCCATTCTGTGGGTTTCCTTTTAGTTTTGTTATTGGTTTCCTTTGCTGTGTAGAAACTTTTTATTTTGGTGAAGTCCCAATAATTTATTTTTGCTTTTGTTTCCCTTGCCTCAGGGGTCCTATCTAGAAAAAAGTTGCTCAGGCCAATATCAGAGAAGTTACTGCTTGTGTTCTCTTCCACGATTTTGATGGCTTCCTGTCTCACATTTAGTCTTTAATCCATTTTGAATTAATTTTTGTGTATGGTGTAAGAAAGCGGTCCAGTTTCATTATTTTGCCTGTGGCTGTCCAGTTTTCCCAACACCATTTGTTGAAGAGACTGTCTTTTTCCCATTGTATATACTTTCCTGTTTTGTCAAAGCTTAATTGACCATATAATTGTGGGTTTATTTCTGGGTTTTCTATTCTGTTCCATTGATTTATGTGTCTATTTTGTACCAGTACCATACTGTTTTGATTACTATAGTCTTATAACTTGAAGTCCAGAACTGTGATACCTCCAGCATTGCTTTCTTTTTCAAGGTTGCTTTGGCTATTTGGAGTCTTTTGTGGTTCCAAACAAAATTTAAGATTGTTGGTTCTAGCTCTGTGAAAAATGCTGGTGGTATTTTGATAGGGATTGCATTAGATGTATAGATTGCTTTGGGTAGTATAGACATTTTGACAATATTTGTTCTTCCAACCCATGAGCCTGGTATGTCTTTCCATTCTTTTTGTTGTCTTCAATTTCTTTTATCAATGTTTTATAGTTTTCAGAGTGCAGAACTTTCACCTCTTTGGTTAGGTTTATTCTTAGGTATCTTATTATTTTTTGATGCAGTTGTAAATGGAATTGTTCTCTTAATTTCACTTTCTATTGCTTCATTATCAGTGTATAGAAACGTAACAGTTTTCTCTATGTTGATGTATCCTGTGACCTTATTGAATTCATTTATCAGTTCTAGTAGTTTTCTGGTGGATTCTTTTGGGTTTTCTATATAGAGTATCATGTTCTCTGAAAATAGTGAAAATTTTACTTCTTCCTTGCTGTTTTGAATGCCTTTTATTTCTTTTTATTGTCAGATTGCTGTGGCTAGGATTTCCAGTATTTTATTGAATAAAAGTGGTAAGAGTGGACATCCTTGTCTTGTTCTGACCTTAGGGAGGAGACTCTTAGTTTTTCCCCATTGAGGATGATGGTAGCTGTGGCATTTTCATAATAGCCTTTATTATGTTGAGGTATATTCCCTCTAAACCTACTTTGTTGATGGTTTTTTCATGAATGGATACTGTACTTTGTCAAATACTTTTTCTGCACCTATTGAAATAATCGTATGGTTCTTATTCTTTCTCTTATTGATGTGATGTATCACACTGATTGACTTACGGATATTGATCCATCCTTGCAACTCAGGAATAAATCCACTTGACTGTGGTGAATGATTTTTTTTTTTAATGTATTGTTGGATTCAGTTCACTAGTATTATGTTCAGGATTTTTATGTCTATGTTCATCAGGGATATTGGCCTGTGGTTTTCTTTTTTAGTGGTGGTTTTATCTGGTCTTTGTATCATGGTAATGCTGGCCTCATAGAATGAATTTGGAGGTTTTCCTTCCTGTTCTATTTTTTGGTGTAGTTTGAGAAGAGGTATTAACTCTTCTTTGAATGTTCTGTAGAATTTGCCTGGGAAGCCATCTGGTCCTGGACTTTTGTTTTCTGGGGAATGTTTTGATCATTGATTCAATATCTTTACTGGTTATCAATTTGTTCAAATTTTCTATTTCTTCCTGTTTCAGTTTTAGTAGTTTATATGTTTCTATGAATTTATCCATTTCTTGTAGGTTGTCCAATTTGTTGGCATATAATATTTCATAGTATTCTCTTATAATTGTGTTTCTGTGGTGTTGGTTGTTATTTGTCCTCTCTCATTTGTGATTTTATTTTTTTGAGTCCTTTCTCTTTTTTTCTTGATAAGTCTGGCTACAGATCAATTGTACTGATTTTTTTTCAAAGAACCAGCTCTTGGTTTCATTGATCTGTTCTATTGTTTTAGTTGCTGTATCATTTTTTTTTCCTGCTCTAATCTTTATTATTTGCTTCCTTCTGCTGGTTTTAGATTTTGTTTGTTCTATTTCTAGCTCCTTTAGGTATAAGGTTAAGTTGTTTATTTGAGATTTTTCTTGTTTCTTGAGGTTGGCCTGTACTGCTATAAACTTCCCTCTTAACACTGCTTTTGCTGCATTCCAGAGGTTTTGGACCATTGTGTTTTCATTTTCAGTTGTTTCCATGTACTATTTTTTATTTCTTTTAGTTCCTGGTTGGCCCATTCATTGTTTAGTAGCATGTTATTTAACCTCCATATGTTCGTGGTCTTTCCAGATTTTTTTTTCTTGTGCTTGACATGCCCTTAAGTAATTTTTAACATGCAACTGATTTTACTACTTTTGTCTTTTAACCTTCACACTAGCTTATAAGTGATTGACCTACTATCTCTACTGTATGTTTGCTTTTGCTCATGATTTTTTTTTCATAATTTTCTTCCAATTATGACTTTTTTCTTTTCCATTTAAAGAAGTTTCTTTAACATTTCTTGTAAAGTTGGTTTAGTGGTGATGAGTTCTTTTAACTTTTGTGTGGGAAACTTTTTATCTCTCCTTCAATTCTGAATAATAACCTTGCCTGTTAGAGTATTCTTGGTTGTAGGTTTTTTTCCTTTCAGCACTTTGAATATATCATGACACCGCCTTCTGGCCTGCAAAGTTTCTGCTGAAAATCATCTGATAGTCTTAGGGGGTTTCTCTTGTATGTTACTAGTTTCTTCTCTCTTGCTGCTTTTAAAATTTTATCTTTATCTTTACTCTTCAGTGTTTTAATTACTATGTGCCATGGTGTGGGCCACCTTGGGTTTATCTTGTTTGAAACTCTCTGTGCTTCCTGAACCTGGATGTCTGTTTCTTTCTCCAGGTTAGATAAATTTTCAGTTGTATGTCCTCAAATAAGTGGTCTGCCCCTTTTGGTCTCTCTCTTCTCCTTGTGGGACTTTTATAATGCAAATGTTTCTTCACTTGATACTGTTTAAGTGATCCCTTAACATAATTTCAGTTTTTTAAATTTAAATTTTATTTATTTTTTGCTGTTCAGCTTAGGTGCTTTCCAGTACTCTTTCAGGTTGCTAATCCATTCTTCTTCATCCTCTGATCTGTTGATTCCCTCTAGTGTATCTTTCATTTTGGTTTTTGTATTCTTCAACTCTGGTTCTTTTTTATATTTTCTCTTTTTTGAAATTCTCACTAAGTTCCTTCACTCTTCTCTCCAGTCCAGTGAGCATCTTTATGGCTATTACTTTGAACTCTTTATCAGGTATATTGTTTATCTCCATTTCATTTAGACTTTTTCTGAGGTTTTTTTTTCTTATTCTTTCACTTGGAGCATCTTCTATCTCCTCATTTTGCTTGACTCTGTGTTTGTTTCTATGAATTTGGCAGAATAAATACTTTTCCTAAACTTGAAGGAATGGTCTTGTGTATGGTTTTCCCCTTTGTTCACTGGGTGTGCCTGATGACTCTGGTTGGTGGGCTGGAGCTGTGGCTAGTGAGAGATGAGGGTCTTGGGGAACTCCATGTTGGGGCTGCCCTAGTTTAATGGCCAGAGTTGATGTAGGTGTGGGCTTGGTGGCCCTAGGACTCTCTACACAGAGGGCATACTGGCAGAAGAGCTGAAGCTGAAGTGGGTGGAACCTGGAAGGTCCTGGGGCTATCTGTGTAGAGGGCATACAAGTAGGACAACTGAAACTAAAGTGGATGCAGCTGAGGTGTCTCAGGGTGCTTAGTGCAGGGGGTGCCCTTATAGGGTGTGCATGGACCGGGGGTTCCCAGAATGATCTTTGTAGGGTGGTTCCCTGGTGGGGTAGCTGGAGCTGAAGTGGCCTTGAGATGTGAGGTCCCAGAGTGTTCTGTGTCTGGGGTGTCCTGGCAAGTCATCTGGAGGTGAAGTAGTGCAAGCCTGGAGTGTTCCAGGGTACTTTGCACCTCTGTCACTTTGGTGAATAGTGCACACTTACCAAGGGTGTCTTAGTATGCACCACACTAGGGCCACCTTGGTGAGACACCTTAGACTAGTGTGAGCTAAGGGCCCAAAGTTCTCTGAGGTGATAAGCTAGCCAGAGCACCCAGACGCTGCTCTCATCCGTGCTATGAAAGTGGAAGGGAAAGGTAAACCATGGCACTCACTAGGCCATCTGAGCCAGAAAATCTCAGCAGCTCCTCCACCATTTGGCAGAGTTCTAGGGCTGAATCTTTTATATTCTAGTTGTTCTTTTAAACTATAGTTTTGTTTTTTTTTACTATGCCCCAGATCATCCCAGGCTTGTGTAGTCCAGGGGACTCAGGGATCCCTGAAGTGGCAGGCGAGCAATGGTGCCTAGACCCTGCTCTGTATCTGTTATTAAGGTGGAGGGGGGACATAAACCATGGTGTTTGTCAGTGCGTCCAACCTGAAGAGAGTTTCAGCAGCTCCCCCACCATTTGGCAGGGTTCTGTTATATGCTAGTTGCTCTTTGAAACCATGGCTTTTTTCTTGGTGCCCTAGGGCAGATAAATCTGTTCATAGTCCCTCAGTGCTATTTCTACCCACTGTAGTTCCCAGTGTTGGGGTAGGGGTTATCTTTGTTACTGGGTCTCTGTCTCTCTTGCTGATCTCTCTGTGGGCTCTTGATCCTTTAGTGTGCAGAATCTGTTCACTCAGACCTCAGTTCATCTTTAGGAGGAACTGCTCTATAAATAGGGATAGATTTGGTATCTCCATGGAGGAGGTGAGTTCAGGGTTTTTCCTCAATGTGATCTTGGACTGAAACTCAAGCCCTGCCTTTATTGACCCTTAGACTTATTTCTCATCTTTGTACGTATTTTTACTTCAAGGCCATAACGTAAATGTGACTTCCTTTAATAGTTGAAGTCATGGTCTTGCAGTCCCATTGACTCATCATTATTCCCCATATTCATTCAACTTTTCTACTATATTGTTTTCATACATCATACTGCATCAACTCATTGGTGAAAGTGGTATTTTCCAAGCATGTTTTATGGAACTCTGTTTCTAAAAAGAAGCTTCTATAATTCAGTACATTTGCAGATACATTCCTATATACTTTATATCATTATTGGAGAGTCACAGTATATTGACAAGTTAGAGGTATAACAAATAAACCTTTTAATTTGGAATAACTCAGAATTTCAGAATTCTGGGTACTGAGTACATTAATTCAGAATGTACTCACACATTGATTCATCCCATTAATACTTATTACCTTTCCATGAAATAAATGTGAATTCATTGGTAAATGTAGATAGCAATGATATAGTAATAGTTTCCATGACTTTCTTTTTATGAGTGATTACTTCCTGGGAAAGCTTCCAAATATTGAGCCTTATATAAGAATGACCTATTACCAAAAGAGAAGAGGAAGAGGTTATGTGAGCCTCTATAGTAGAGCCAATTCTATGACTTGATGTTCTTTCGAAAAAAAACCCAAAAACCTAAAAACATGTTCCAGGTGGAACAATATTATGGTTTCTGTCTTTAAGATCAAAAGATTCCTCAAAGCACCTTTTAACATGCCTAAAATAGTGAATCTGGTTTAAGGTAGGGAAACATGAAAAGTGTAAGCCATCATTTTGAGACTAAAAGCTATACAGTTAATGGGGCCAGTTCCTTTGTCACCATTTCCTTTCACTGATAGAAGACTCAAACATTATCTTCTCTTTTCCAGGCCTGATACATATTTTTTTTCTGTTGGCCATTTGTTTGTGGTTTCTGTCCCACTTTGCATTATTCAGATGGCTGTGGTTCATTTAGACCTGTGCTGTCAAATACAGTAGCCACATGGCTATTTATTTTTTATTGCATAAAAATATAATAAAACCATTTTGACCATTTTAAGTGTACAGATCTGTGGCGTTAAATACATTTATATTGTGTAACCATCACCATCATCAATCTCAAGAAATTTTTCATTTTCCCCAACAGAAACTGTACCATTGAACACTAACTCCTCATTCCTCTCTCTCCTCTACCTCTGGCAACCACCATTCTCCTGTCTGTATGAATTTGACTACTCTAAGTATCTCAGATAAGTGGAAACATCGTGCATTTGTCTTTTTGTGACTGGCTTATTTCACTTGGCATAATGTTCTCAGGGTTTGTCCATGTTGTAGCTTATGTCAGACTTTCATTCCTTTTTAAGACTAAATATCATATTGTATGTATATATCATATTTTGTTTATCCATTCATCCATGTTGGAAACTTGGATCGATTCCAACTTTTGGCTATTGTGAATAATGCTATAAACTTTGGTGTACAGATGTCTTCTTGAGACCCTGCTTTTAGTTCTTTGGAGTATATACTATGGAGTAGAATTGCTGGATAATATGATACTTAATTTTTTGAGGAATCACTGCACCATTTACATTCCCATCAACAGTGCACAAAGGTTCTAATTTCTCTGCGTTCTTGCCAACACTTATTTTCTGTCTTTGTTTGTTTTTATAATAGCCATCTTAATGAGTGTGAGATGGCATCTCACTGGTTTTGATTTGCATTCCCTAATAATTAGTGATATTGAACATCTTTTCATGTATTGATTAGTCATTGTATATTTTTTTACAGGAATGTATACTCAGGGCCTTTGCTCCTTTTTAAATCAGGTTCATTTATTTTTAGTGTTGAGTTGTAAGATTTTTTTTATATATTACAGATATTAACTCCTTGTTAGATATGTAATTTGTAAATCTTTTCCCTGATTCTGTGGGTTTCCTTTTTACTCTGTTGTGTCCTTTTATGCACAAAAGTTTTTAAAATTTTGGTACAGTCAAATTTATCAGTTTTTCTTTTGTTACCTGTGTTCTTGGTATCATATATAAGAAATCATTGCCAAATCCAATGTCAGGAAGTTTCTTTGTTTTCTTGTAATACTTTTATAGTTTAGCTCTTATGTTAAGGTCTTAATCAATTTTGAGTTAATTTTTATATATGGTATAAGATAAGGGTCCCACATCATTTTTTTTTTTTTGCATATGGATATCAAGTTTTCTAAACACTACTTGTTGACAACACTGTCCTTTTCCTGTTAAATGGTCTTGTGACAACCCTGTTGAAAAATCATTTTGCCAGATGCATGAGGGCTTACTTCTCGGCTCTCTATTCTGTTCTGTTGGTCTATGTGTCTGTCTTTATGCCAGTATTACACTTTTTTGAAAAAAAAGTTTATTTTTTAATTTTTTAATTATAGTTGACATGTAATAACATTACTTTCATGTGTACAACATAGTGATTTGACAACTATATATGTTACAAAATGCTTACCATGTTAAGTGTAGTTACTACTTGTCACTATACAAAGTAATTGCAATATTATTGACTATGTTCCCTATGCTGAATATTACATCCCCTTGACTTAACTGGAAGTTTGCAACCCTTAATCCCCTTCACTTATGTCACCCCCCACCCCAACCCTGCCAAGACATCCCAGTATCAGACAGCTTGCTTGTTTTGTTTCTTTGTTAGATTACACAGATAAGTGAAATCATATGGTATTTATATTTCTCTCTCTGACTTCACTTAGCATAATACCCTCTAAGTCCATCTGTGTTGCCACCAATGTCAAGATCTCATTTTTTATGGGTGAATAGTATTCCATTGTGTGTGCACGTATACACCACGTCTTCATTCATCTATTGATAAACAGTTACATTGCTTCTGTATCTCAGCTATTATAAATAATGCTGCAATAAACATATGGGTAGATGTACTTTTCCAATTAGTGTTTTCATTGTCTTTGGGTAAATACCCAGTACTGGAATTAGTGGATCATATGTATTTTTGGTTATTTATTTATTTATTTATTTATTATTTTTGAGGAACCTCCATATTCTTTTCCACAGTAACTGTACCAGTTTGCATTCCGAACAACAGTGATTAGGGTTCCTTTTTCCCCCCACATTCTTGCCAATACTTGTTATTTCTTTTTGATTTTGGTCATTCTGACAGGCGCAAGCTGATATCTCATTGTGGTTTTGATTTGCATTTCCTTGATGATGAGTGATGTTGAGTATCTTTTCATGTGTCTGTTGACCATCTGTATGTCTCCTTTGGAAAGATTTTTATTTAGATCCTTTGCCCATTTTTTATTTTATTTTTTATGTTATTTTTTTAAAGTTTTTATTTAAATTCCACTTAGTTAATACACAATATAATATTAGTTACAGGTGTACAACATAGTGATTCAACACTTCCATACAATACCTGGTACTCATCACAGCAAGTTCACTCCTTAATCCCCATCACCAATTTTATCTATTCCCTCACCTGACCTCCCTCTGATAACCATCAGTTTGTTCTTTATAGTTAATAGTCTGTTTCATGGTTAGTCTCCCTCTCTCTCTTTTCCCCCCATTTGTTTATTTGTTTCTTAAATTCCACATATGAGTGAAATCATATGGTACTTATATTTCTGTCACTGACTTATTTTGCTTAGCATAATACTCTCTAGCTCCATCCATGTCATTAAAAATGGCAAGATTTCATTCTTTTTTATGGCTGAATAATATTCCTGTGTGTGTGTGTGTGTGTGTGTGTGTACCACATCTTCTTTATCCTTGCATCAGTTGATGGACACTTGGGCTGTTTCCATAATCTGGCTTTTGTAGATAATGTTGTTATAGATATTGGGATATATTATCCCTTTGATAGTATTTTTTAATTCTTTGGGTAAATACCTAGTAGTGCAATCGCTGAATCATAGAGTAGTTCTACTTTTAATTTTTTGAGGACACTCCAAACTGTTTTCCATAGTGGCTGCACCAGTTTGCATTCCCATTGACAGTGCAAGAGGGTTCCCCTTTCTCTGCATCCTCACCGACACCTGATTCTTGTGTTTTTTAACTTAGTCATTCTGACAGGTGTGAGGTGCTATTTCATTGTAGTTTTGATTTGCATTTCCCTGATGATCAGTGATGTTGAGCATTTTTCATGTGCCTGTTGGCCATCTGTATGCCTTCTTTGGAAAAATGTCTATTCATGCGTCTATTCATGCCCAGTTTTTAAATGGATTGTTTTTTGGGTGTCGAGTTTTATAAGTTCTTTATATATTTTGGATACTCACCCCTTATCAGATATGTCATTTGCAGATATATCCTCCCATTCCATAGGTTGCTGTTTAGTTTTGTTGATTGTTTCCTTCACTGAGCAGAAGCTTTTTATTTTGATCAAGTCCCAACAGTTTATTTTTGCTTTTGTTTTCCTTGCCTCAGGAGACATATCTAGCAAGAAATTGCTATGGCTGATGTCAAAGAGGGTACTTCCTGTGTTCTCCTCTAGGAGTTTTTTTTTTTTTATGGTTTTACTTATTTATTAGAGGGAGGGAGGGGGAGAGAGAGAGGAAAGAGTGGGGGAAGAGGCAGAGGGAGAAGCAGACACCCCACTGAGCAGGGAGCCTGATGCAGGGCTCCATCCTAGGACCCTGAGATCATGACCTGAACCAAAGGCAGACACTTAACCAACTGAGCCACCCAGGCGCCCCACTCCTCTAGGATTTTTATGTTTTAAGGTCTCACATTTAGGTCTTTGATCCATTTTGAATTTATTTCTGTGTATGGAGTAAGAAAGTGGTCCGGTTTCATTCTTTTGCATGTTCCTGTCCAGTTTCCCCAACACCATTTGTTGAAAAGACTTTTTCCCATTGGCTATTCTTTCCTGCTTTGTTGAAGATTCCTTGACCATACAGTTGTGGGTTCATTTCTGGGTTTTCTGTTCTGTTCTATTGATTTGTGGGTCTATTTTTGTGCCAGTACCATACTGTTTTGATTACTACAGCTTTGTAATATAACTTGAAGTCCAGAATTGTGATGCCTCCAGCTTTGCTTTTCTTTCTCAAGGATGCTTTGGCTATTCCATATCTTTTGTGATTCCATACAAATTTTAGGCTTGTTGGTTCTAGCTCTGTGAAAAATGCTATTGGTATTTTGATAGGGATTACATTAAATGTGTAGATTGCTTTGGGTAGGGTAGACATTTTAACAATATTTGTTCTTCCAATCGATGAGCATGGAATGTCTTTCCATTTCTCTATGTCATCTCCAATTTCTTTCATCAGTGTTTTATAGTTTTCAGAGTATAGGTCCTTCACCTCTTTGGTTAGGTTTATTCCTATGTATCTTATTATTTTTGGTGCAGTTATAAATGGGACTGATTCTTTAATTTTCCTTTCTGCTGCTGCATCATTGGTGTATAGAAATGCAACAGATTTCTATATGTTGATATTGTATCCTGTGACTTTACTGAATTTGCTTATCAGTTCCAGCAGTTTTTTGGTGGAGTCTCTTGGATTTTCTATATAGTTACATGAAGTTACACATGTGATAAAATGGCCTGTAACTTACACACATATACACACAACTGCATGTCATCTGCAAATAGTGAAAGTTTTACTTCTTCCTTGCTGTTTTGAATACCATTTATTTCTTTTTGTTGTCTCATTGCTGTGGCTAGGACTTCCAGACTATGTTAAATAACAGTGGTGAGAGTGGACATCCCTGTCTTATTCCTGACTGTAGAGAAAAAGGTCTCAGTTTTTCCCCATTGAGGATGATATTAGCTGTGGGTTTTTCACATAGAGCCTTTATTATTATTATTATTTTTTTAAAGCCAGTTTTTTTTAAGGTTTTATTTATTTGAGAGAGAGAGAATGAGTGAGAGAGAGCATGCACATGAGAGAGGGGAGGGTCAGAGGGAGAAGCAGACTCCCTGCTCAGCAGGGAGCCCGATGCAGGACTCGATCCCAGGACTCCAGGATCATGACCTGAGCCGAAGGCAGTCGCTTAACCAACTGAGCCACCCAGGCGTCCCACATAGAGCCTTTATTATGTTGAGGTATGTTCCCTCTAAATCTACTTTTTTGAGGGTTTTTATCATGAGTGGATGTTGTCCTTTGTCAGATGCCTTTTCTGCTTCTATTGAAATGATCATATAGTTCTTATCCTTTATTTTATTAATGTGGTGTATTACATTGATTTTTTTTGTGAATATTGAACCACCCTTTGCAACCCAGGAATAAATCCCACTTGACTGTGGTAAATTATTTTTTTAATGTATTGTTGAATTCAGGTTGCTAATATTTTACTTGGAATTCTTGCATCCACGTTTTCAGGGATATTGTTCTGTAGTTCTCTTTTTTAGTGGAGTCTTTATCTGGTTTTGGTATCAGGGTAATGCTGATAGATTTTTGTATGTTGCCTCATAGATTTTTGTATGTTGGTTTTATATTCCACAGTTTTGCTGAATTCATTTATTCCAGTTTGTTTGTTTTAGAGTATTTTGGGTTGCCTACATAAAAGATCATGTGTCTATGAACAAAGATAACTTTACTTCTTCCTTTCCAGTCTGGATGACTTTTATTTCTTTTTCTTGCTTAATTGCTCTGGCTAGGACTTCTAGTATTTTGTTGAGTAGAAGTGGCAAAAGGGGCACCTTTGTTTCTGCTTTCAGAATAAAAGCTTTCATTCCTTCACCATTGAGTGAAGGATGTCAGCTCTAGGTTTTTAAATTTTATTTAAGATCAGATAAAATTGAAAAATAATATGACAGTTAATTTTAAAACTAAAAATGGATTAATCATAGGACCCAGTAATTTTGTTCTTGGTTATTTATCCTGAAGTATGAACATTTATATTTACCCAAAAACCTATACAGAAATATTTATACCAGATATATTTTTAATAGCCTAAAACTGAAAACTACCCACATGTCTTTCATTTGAATGATGGTCAAATAAACTCTGGTGCATTCATTCCATAGAAAACTACTTAGCAATACACATATGCAGCAACTAGATGAACTTCATGGACCTTACACAGAGTGAAAAATACCTACCTCAGATGATGACTATTATATGATTCCATTAAGATAATATTCTTGAAATAAAAATAAAGAGATGGAGAACAAATTATTGATTATCCTCTATGGGTCAACTATGGGCGATTACCATTAGGGAAGGGGGGCAGGTGATACAGAGTTAGTATAAGAGAACCTTGTGTTGATAGTACATTTCTGTACCTCAATTGTGGTAATAGTTACATGAAGTTACACATGTGATAAAATGGCCTGTAACTTACACACATATACGCACAACTGCATGTGTAACTGCTGAAATGTGAATAATCTCTGTAAATCTTATTATCAGTTTCCCACTTTTATTGTACTGTAGTTATGCCAGATGTTAACATTGGGGGAGGCTGGATCAAGGGTGCATAGGACATCCTCATATATATCCTTGTAAGTTCCTGGGAACTTCAAAATGCAAAGTTAAAAATAGAAGAAATAATTAAGTCAAATTAAACTCAGTTCCTCAGTCATACTAGCCACATTTAAGTGTTTTATAGTCACATGTGTCTAGGGGCTGCTATATTGGACAGTGTAGAATTATAGAACATGTCCATTATTACAAAAATTCTCTTGGACAGCACTGCTATAGATAGATACTCTGACGTCTGAAGGAGTTTCATAATTCACTCCTGACCTATGCAATGATAACATTAAAAGAAAATGCTACCCTTGTACATATGTTGAATTCAGGGTCTCTTCTTTTAAAGATACTGGTTGTTACCCCACAGTTACCACCCAACTTCCAGTAAGAGCAGCCACACAACCTGGCACAACATAAAGAAGCTAGTAACTTTGATTCCCCCACTCCCCCAAGAGACACAACTATCTTTTCTATCTCCTTTCTCTTCTGTTTATGATGTGGGAAAGTGGGTCATGTCACTGATTCTATATTCAAAGAAATCTGTGCTTTGAAACTTTTTGAAACTTGCCTGATGTTCAGAATCCTATACTAGATAGGGTTTTCCAGATGTTTCAAAGAATTTTCTTAATTTATTTTCAAGAAGCAATGAGGATGAACATAGCTTTAACTTCACTTTAGTACCTAAAAGTACTTATGAATATCTAGACTATTCCATTTAGTAGTTGATAGTTTTTCTTGTGCTATTATCTGGGTAATTATAATGCTTTCTGTTTTTATATTTACATTTTTAAATTTGATATTCATATATATTGTAAAATTATTACAGTAAGTCTAGTTAACATCCATCACCATACATAGTTACAAATTTTCTTTGATGAAAACTTTTAAGATCTACTCTCTTAGTAACTTTCAAATTTTTTTTTGAAAGTAAAGTAAGAATTTTTTTCTTTGATGAAAACTTTTAAGATCTACTCTCTTAGTAACTTTCACATATACAATTTATTATTATATTATTATTGTTATTATTATTATATCCTGACAACATAATTTTACAGCTGGGGGTTTGTACTTTTTAATTTCCTTATCCCATTTCACTACCTGCCCTCCTCTTACCCTCCACCATCCCCTCCACCCTGGGCCTCTGGTAACCACTAATTTGTTCTCTGTATCCATGAATTTGAGTATTTCTGTATGGTTGGTTCATTGGTTTTGTTTGTTTGTTTGGGTTTTGTTTTGTTTTGTTTTAGATTACTCATATAAGTGAGCTCATATGGTATATTTCTTTCTCTGTCTGACTTATTTCACTTAGCATAATACCCTCAAGGTCCATCCATGTTTTCACAAATGACAAGATTTCATTCTTTCGGGATGAGTCAAATTCTATCCCAAAGGAATGAAATCTGTATATGTATACACACACAGTGGGGTAATAACTAGTATCTTTAAAAGAGAGACCCTGAAGTCAACATATGTACATATAACATATATATACATATGTGTATGTATATATCTATCACTTTATCATTTATTCCATTTAAGATATTTAGATTTTCATATCTTGGCTATTGTAAATAAGCATGCAATCATTGGTGTTTTCATTTTCTTTGGGTAAATACCCATTAGTAGTATTGCTGGACCATGTGATAGTTGTATTTTTAATTTTTCAAGGAGCCTTCATACTATTTTCCATAATGGCTTACCAATTTACATTCCCACCAGTAGTGCATGAGAGTTCCCTTTTCTTCACCTCCTCACCAACACTTATTTCTTTTCTTTTTGATAATAGCAGTTCTAACAGGTGAAAGCTGATCTCTCATTGTGGTTTTGATTTGCATTTCCCTGGTGATTAGTGATGTTGAGCACCTTTTTTAGGTTTCTGTTGGCTATGTGTATATCTTCTCTGGAAAAATGTCTATTCAGGTGTCTCACTCATTTTTAAATTGGATTATTTGCCTTTATTGCTACTGAGTTTGAGTTCTTTATGTATTTTGGATATAACTCTTTATCAGATATATGATTTGCAAATATTTTCTCCCATTTGGTAGGTTGCCTTTTCATTTTGTTGATGGTTTCCTTTATTGTACAGAAGCTTTTTAGTTTGAGATCATCCCACTTGTTTATTTTGCTTTTGGTGTCAAATCCAAAAAATCTTCAAGACCAGGGTCAAGTTGCTTATTGCCATGTTTTCTTTCAGGGTTTTTATGGTTTTATGTCTTATGTTCAAGTCTTTGATCCATTTTGAGTTTATTTTTATGTACAGTGTAAGATAATGGTCCAGTTTTATTCTTTTGTGGCTATCCAGTTTTTCCAACACCATTTATTGAAGAGACTGTTCCCCATTGGATAGTACTGGCTGCTTTTTCGTAAGTGAGCTGACCATATATGTGTGGGTTTATATTTACATTTTAAAGTAATACATTTACTCATGTAGAATTTAAAAATAAAAAAGTACATAATTTAATCATAACAAAGACTATAGAGGAAAAAATTTACTTTTCAATCAATGATCGAGGGACATTTGGCTACTGGTATGAAAAACTAAAGTAGGATTGTGATTTCTGTCTTATCTTATACACAAAAAAGAAACTGCATGTGGATTCAATATCTAAATATGAAAAGGAAACTTTAAAATTTTAGAATAAAATGGGAGACTATATTTATGATCTTGGGGTAAGGATGAGCTTTTATTTTCCAACTTCATTGAGATATAATTGACATACATCGTTGTGTAAGTTTAAGGTGTCCGGTGTATTGATTTGATACACATATATATTGCAAAATGATTACTACCATAGTGTTAACACCTACAGCAAGGAAGAACTTTTTTTTTTAAGATTTTATTTATTTATTTGCGAGAGAGACAATGAGAGAGAGCATGAAAGGGAGGAGGGTCAGAGGGAGAAGCAGACTCCCCGCCGAGCAGGGAGCCAGATGCGGGACTCGATCCCGGGACTCCAGGATCATGACCTGAGCTGAAGGCAGTGGCTTAACCAACTGAGCCACCCAGGTGCCCCAAGGAAGAACTTCTTAAAGACCAGAGGAAAAGCACAAACTCTAGTAGAAATGATTTATACATTTGGTCCAGTAAAATTAGAATTTATATTAAAAAACTGTAATGAAAGTAAATATACAGGCTAAGACTAGAAGTAATTTGAAGCATGAATAAATAACAAAAGATTAGAAACCAAAATACCTAAAGAGCTTAGATACCAATTTAGGTAAAAACAAGCAAGCATTAGGAAAATATGCAAAAGCTTATATTAACAACTCAGAGATAAAAATGATCAATAAATGATAAAAACAGACCCAGCCTTCTCTGTCATTAAGGTAATGGAAATTAAATTTTTTCATATCCATCAGAAATATAAGCATGACAGAAATATAAGCAAGTAAATATTATTTAAATTGACAAATATGTACAGAATAGTTCATGAAATATGAATGTACAACTTGAACATCATTGTAAAAGTAACCTGTATAACCATCACCCAGCTCCAGATGCCCCCATATACCTCTCACAGATCACAGTACCCTTGCTCTCCACTGGTTGTAACTACTACCTTAAGTTTTGGCAGTGGTGTGCTGATTTTGTGGTGGGGGGTGGAGTGGGGAGTAACCCTTACTTATGCAGCATTTGCTGATTTCCATGGAGTAAGTACTCTTATCATGTCAAATTTCAAGCAACCAGCAAGTCAACTGACTCACCAAATTCTTTAAAATTTAACAGCAGCTCTTATGAGAATGTGCAAATCTACTCTAGCACTCAACTGCCACTTCCTAACTTCTTTGCTTTTTCTTCTTTTTCTTCCTTTTTTAAAAAAAGTTTTATTACCTAAATAATCATCCTCAAATAGTTTGTATTAGTTGCTTCTCACAACATCAATATTATTATATTACTTAATTAAATTGTTTTTGAAGGCTTCCTGTATTCTGGAAGAGTTTAAATAACATTGAGATTATCTTCTTTTTAAAGGTTTAGTGAGTTCCTCTGAGACACCACCTGGATTTACTGATTATTTGGACTAGCTTTCTCTTTAACAGTTTTATTTCTTCCATGGAAATCAGACTCTATAGATTTTTCAAAATCTCCCTTCTGGTCAGCACTGGTAAATTATATTTTCCTAGAAAGCTAAGTCCTTGAGGTTCTCAAATTTATTTATATGTATTAAAAGTAGTTTTATGATACTTTTAATTTTCTGTTTTCTAAGGTTATTTCAGTGTTACCTTTTTTTTACTTCTAAATATTTGTTTTCTCCTATTTTTTCTTGATAGTAATCTAGGTATATTTCTTTACATCAGTTTTGTCTTCTTTCTTTCTTTATTTTTTTGAGCCTATTCTAGATTTATTTCCAGTGTTTCATTATTCTCTAAATCATTAATCTGTTCTCATAATTTTGTTAATTTTTTCCTACTTCTTTCTAAATTCCCTGAGTCAGATCATTATTGTTTCCATTATTTCTGGTACATTCATGTTTGTAATGAAGGCCATTTGTTTTCCTCTGAGATCACTACTTTAGCATTCTTATAAGAATGAAACATATATAGTAAAAAGAGTAAAGAGTACTAAATTGTGATTCAGGACACAGAGGTCCCAAATGTAATTCTCTTTTTCTGTATCAGTCTATCTGCCAGTATCATCTTGGGCATGTCAGTTAGCCTTCCTCCTTCAGTTTCCTCAACTAGAAAATAAGGAAATATTTGATGATCTCAGAACTTCTATTTTGCTGTTTCATTTAATGAAATACATTCCTATCACCAGCTTGCCACTTCAGGAATTTGAACTGAGTCTACAAAGTGAACTCTAGTCTCAAACTTCTTAAATAACAATATACTAGTTTGTCTAAGTACTGTAGTCTCCTGTGTAATCACAAAAACTGTTCTAATCATTCTTTGGCTGCAAGATGGGAGTCTGCACCTTAGCCAAATCACTCTATAGGTGTTCCTTACTAACTTAGCATATTTTGTAATAATCAATCAGCTATTGAAAGTTATATAAAGTTGATGAGGAATCATTTTCCCAAATCCTTTGAAATTCTTAAATAAACACACACGATTGTCAGTAATAAAAAAAGTAGGCAGCGTCCACCTATTTGTGAATGGGTTAAGATGAGGCAAAAAGTAACAAATATTATGTCAGAGTAAAATTGTAAAAAAGAGAGATTCTAAGGCCTGGAAGTTACAGAAAAATGTGTAATAATGACAACAGTATTAAACATTGACAGATTCTGCATCTAAACCTTCCTAAGAAATATAAAGCAAAAACAAGGAAAAATTTATTTAGAGATAGCAAAAAAAATTTTAGAAAATGGGAGCCAGATTGTCCCAGAATCTTATCCATATCACATAATATTTGCATGTAAAATCCCTGTCATATTTAAAAATCTAAGTAGTAATTTAAAAAAAAATCAATGTCCTTTGTGGAAGAATTGATGTTACCACAGCAAAATGAAATATCTTTTAAGTTTTGAATTTACCAGTGTGTGTGTGTGTGTGTGTATTTAAGCATTGACATGAACACAATATATTTTTGTTTTTGCTATGAATGTAAAAAATGCCAGAAGGGAAATTGGGAGGAAAACTGAACAAAATGCCCTTCATTTACATTTATTTTCTGAAGCCATTTGAAGTCTCCCATTTTATAAAATGTTATTATATAACAATGGCAGTCATTGCCCACTTTATAGATCTCTACATGTTCTAAATAAATCGCTTCTGAGTAGTTTTTCTCCACATCTCACCACATCTCTAACTATAGGAATGTAATTTTGTAGCCTTAAAAAATGCATTGATTTTTAGATGCACATACGGAGAGCAGAATATGTAATAATGCTTAAAAAAAGAATAAATTTATTGTTTTATTTACCTCTCAAGAAAAGAGAAAGTAAAGTTACATACTACATTTTAAGGATTTATGATGCAGCATAGTTTCCTTTTCTTTTATAATAAATATTTAAAATACATGTAATATTAAACAGTCCACCAAATTGAAAACCTTACATGAAAATATGGGACAATGGTTTGGAAGCATAAAGATAACTGCTGTCACACAATGTTTCGTGTGTTCCTTCATAAATCAGTACCAGAAACATATACAAGCCAATGAGAGTGAGAGCTCAAAAGATTTCTGAAATTCTGGCCGAATAGTTCCCAGTTATATACAAGAGACCATTGCTTTCAAAGTGTCAAAGAAGACTTAAAAATATAATTAATACAACATAGTGCTGGCCATGGTATGAAAGACAATGCATGTGCATTTATTTTGGTTAGACTCTGATTTAAATGTAGAATTTACACTATGACCTTTATAAAAATTAGATGAGTTAATAAATTTTAGTTCGTTTTTCTCTCCTCAAAACTGGGAATAATGATGCTTACTTGCTAAGGTTGTAATAAACACAAATGAGGTAGTGTATATAAATAGCACAGGCACACGTAAGTATTTAAATATTAAATTCCTATTGCCCTTGTAGTGATCATCTTTTTTTAATGAACCGCTGTTTAAAAATAAAGAAATTAATGTAAAGAATAAAATATGAGCATGCACATCAAAATAGGGAAAAATATTCCTTAAAAGTGAATGGAAGTAAAGTGCACTATTAACATGGAAAATGAAGTGAATCCAGAAAATGTTCAAAATTCCTCTAATGTGGCCAGAATAAAATCAAATATAAAAGCAAAGTCCTGGACAAACAATATGGTAGGTTTGTTTATTTCTTCTCAAAAGTGAATTTCTAATTATGTTATATATGTTGTTTCAGAGGCAAAGGCCCATTGAAAAATACATCTGATGTTATTAATGCTGCCAAGAAAATCGCTGAAGCAGGTTCTCGAATGGACAAATTAGCTCGCGCTGTGGCTGATCAGGTAATGTTAGAGGGAAGAGCAAGCACATGCTGCGTGGTATCATTAATTAGCGCTTGGGTTCTGCAATGGATTTTATGTACCCTATTAAATGCTTCTGAAGGATGAATTGTAATCACTAACATTTTACAAACAGGACTCTAACTCTGCAGAGACTGAGCTGATGGCAAAGGTAGGGTCAGTTCAGGAGGGATTCATTAAAGCCCATGACCAAAACTTCTTGAGAAAGTAGAGTACCTGCTACTTAAGAGACATAACTCCCAAAGCTTGGATTATGCTGGCTGCCCTCATTCAGCAAGTCAAGTACACTACATAGGGAGGAAGAGAAAGAAGAACTTTAACTTTTGTTATTTCATATTGATCTTACTGTATTGATGCTCTTTATAATTCATAATAATTAATGCACTAGCATAAATGGGATGAATCCACACATAATCAAGAACCTCCAGATCTCATTTTCATCCGGATTTGAAGGTATCACAGATAAATGAAATTCACAGAGTATCTTTTCAGACTGAAATCGGATACACGTTACAGTAGTTCTCAATCTCACCTTGAATATTTGAGATAATCTCCACACTTTTCATGTTATGTGGCTTAAACTGGAACTCTAAAATCCTGTTCTAAATATGTCTCATTGCAATAATGTCCCATTCCTTATAAGAGTACTTTAGGCAGTAGACTTTTACAGGTAACTAATTCTTATTCTTATTATGAGCATGAATTTGCTTACTAGACTGCAATGCAGTGATGCTCTCTGGAGACACTAAGAGGCATAGGATTATTCCTTCTCCATAGATGGCCCTAATCTCCTATGATTTTTGAGTTGCTTCTCATCATTTTCTTCCTTCATTCCTTAATATTTGGCTGTTGCCATAAATACTTGCTGTCTTCTTTTTCCAAAGAAGACATCCAAATGGCCAAAGACACATGAAAAAGTGCTCAATATCACTTGGCATCAGGGAAATCCAAATCAAAACCTCAATGAGATACCACCTCACACCAGTCAGAATGGCTAAAATTAACAAGTCAGGAAACGACAGATGTTGGCGGGGATGCGGAGAAAGGGGAACCCTCCTACAGTGTTGGTGGGAATGCAAGCTGGTGCAGCCACTCTGGAAAGCTGTATGGAGGTTCCTCAAAAAGTTGAAAATAGAGCTACCGTATGATCCAGCAATTGCACTACTGGGTATTTACCCCAAAGATACAAAAGTAGGGATCTGAAGGGGTACGTGCACCCCGCTGTTTATAGCAGCAATGTCCACAATAGCCAAACTGTGGAAAGAGCCAAGATGTCCATCGACAGATGAATGGATAAAGAAGATGTGGTATATATATATACAATGGAATATTATGCAGCCATCAAAAGGAATGAGATCTTGCCATTTGCAACGTGGATGGAACTGGAGGGTATTATGTTGAGCGAAATAAGTCAAACAGAGAAAGACATGTATCATATGATCTCACTGATATGAGGAATTCTTAATTGTAGGAAACAAACTGAGGGTTGCTGGAGTGGGGGGTGGGGTGAGAGGGATGGGGTGACTGGGTGATAGACACTGGGGAGGGTATGTGCTCTGGTAAGCGCTGTGAATTGTGCAAGACTGTTGAATCTCAGATATGTACCTCTGAAACAAATAATGCAATATATGTTAAGAAAAAAAAAAGGTAGTGGGAGGGGAAGAATGAAGTGGGGGAAATCGGAGGGGTAGACGAACCATGAGAGACGATGGACTCTGAAAAACAAACTGAGGGTTCTAGAGGGGAGGGGGTGGGAGGATGGGTTAGCCTGGTGGTGGGTATTGAGGAGGGCACATTCTGCATGGAGCACTGGGTGTTATGCACAAACAATGAATCATGGAACACTTCATCTAAAACTAATGATGTAATGTATGGGGATTAACATAAGAATAAAAAAAAAATACTTGCTGTCTTCAACCTCCCAGATTCTAAAGTTCTTCGGGTCAATACCAAATTCACTCATCTTCTAAACACTGAAAAGAAAAACACATGATTAAACTATTAAGTCTACATTTAAAATAAGCCAACAGGTTGTCTCATTTTAATTTTTTTTACATATATGATGGCTAATCCAAGGGAATGTATTTTGCTTGCTTTAAAATTTTTGAGAAACACTTAATAGTAAAGATTATTCATCAAATATTACCATCATTTGACTATCCCCTAAAATTTATGTGGGTTGAAGACCAAACCATTACTGAGTTGCTAATTTCAGGGCACTATCAACTGCCAGGCTTCCTGCAGTTTGCAGCATATTGAACTGCTTTATACAGAGTTCCATATGTATCCCAGAAAGTTCATGGAGACAGTGAATATACTTGGAAATATGCATGGGTGTCTGCAAACAAACAAAAATACACCAGCCAGGAAAAAATACCACATTTTTTTCCTTGCAAATGTTGAGGGCACTTGGGATGAGAAGAGTGAGAAGAGATTGGTGGTGGTCCTGAAAAGAGTTTTCTGAGGAAGAACTTCTTCCCAGAAGGGAAAGTGGATGGAATTTGGATGTTTTTTCCATTAAACTCTGAATCTTAGTCACTGAAACTGTTTCTTAGTATGTTTAGGCTCCTTGAGTTCAATATTTTTTATTGTGATTTTTGTTTTTGCCTTTGCATTTTTAGACCCTTATTTCCAACCATTATGCAAGTTGAATCCTAGCCAAAAACAGTTTTGCTATCTGGAAAGCATACCACACGTGCACACAAACAAATCCCAGGATTCTAGATGTATTTGGAAATTAAATGACAGAGTATTTAAATGCTATTCTATGATGACTTTTAAAATAAACAGATGAGGGTTAAATATAACCCTCTCTTTGTGGCATTCTGTCATCAGCTGTGAAACAACTTGCAATTTTTGCTAATGTTTTGTCTGAATAGGATGCTTCTTTCTCAAAATCTGCACCTATTTCTATGATACAAGAGTTATTTTTCTTGGTCCGTCATGCTTTTATGTGTGTTTTAAATAATAGAATAGAATGAGCAATAGCAAGGAGTGTATTTGTTGCCTTTATTTTGCCTGAAAATATTTTTATGAAGATTTGAGATACACAAGCAATATAAACTTTTTACGGACTGTTGCATTTTTAATTACTGTTCCATTGAGATAGAATTTCCAGTTTAATTTGCTGCAAGGTATTTGTATCAAAAGCCTTGTCAGCCCTCTAGGGAGATATCATTTTAAAGTTAATTCCTTTCAGTATATGGGTCTCTGGAGTAGGATAAATATTACAGTATTAAGTACTTGTAGAAAGCTAAAAACAGTCTCTGTGGGATTCTTTCTTGATAAATGCAGTTAGTGAAAAAAGTACCATAATGGTGTTATATATAAAAGAGACCCCTATGTCATTTATTAAAGAAATGGTTATGTCACAACTGCTGGCTTCACATTATTAATGAAAAACTGCCTGCCTTTCTTTTCTTTTCTTCTTTCTTTCTTCTTTCTTTCTTTCTTTCTCTTTTTTTTCTTTTTCTTTCTTTCTTTCTTTCTTTCTTTCTTTCTTTCTTTCTTTCTTTCTTTCTTTCTTTCTTTTTCTTTATTTCTTTCTCTTTCTCTCTCTCTCTTTCTTTCTTTCTTTCTTTCTTTCTTTCTTTCCTTTCTTTCTTTCTTTCTTTCTTTCTTTCTTTCTTTCTTTCTTTCTT